>NC_069503.1:624820945-625152195 GCF_027579735.1 Bombina bombina | reverse complement strand
ATTATACCAAACAGGTGATAAAGATCATCAATTTAATATGTAGGTTGAAACTAGGGATATGCATTTGGATGGTTCATTATCAAACGAATGCTGAATATGGTGGCTCTTTTCTGAGCCAGATTTCGTCTTGTGAAAGTGCAACACACAATTATCTAGATTTGCACAAAGAAACAGGGAATGTTACAGAACGTGGGCGCAGTGGTCGGCCACTTTCAAGAAAAATGAAAGACAGCAATCATCATGCTTAATTACCTTCACAACAAGAAGATGTCCAGCAGTGCCATCAGCTCAGAATTGGCAGAAACCAGTAGGACCCTGGTATCCCCATCTAATGTTCTGAGATGTATGGTCAGAAGTGGTCTTCATGGATAACTTGTGGCCAAAAAGCCATACTGCTGACATGGAAACAATGCCAAGCAATTCAACCATCCATAAAAAACACTGGAAAAATGGCAGCAGGTGCTCTGGACTGATAATTAAAAATATTTGGCTGTAGCAGAATTTTGCTTGCCAAAGGGCTGGAGAGCATTGCAAGAATGAGTGTCTATAGGCAACAGTGAAGTATGGTGGAGGTTCCTGGCAAGTTTTCCGAGTTGGGGATTTTGTCAGATTTAACAGTCTTTTCAATGCTGAGAATTAGACAGATACATATCCATCATGCAATACCATCATGGAGGCATTTGATTGGCCCCAAACTTATTCTGCAGCATGACAATGCCCCAAACATAAAGCCAAAATCATTAAGATTTATCTTCAGCATAAAGAAGAAGAACAAGGAGTCCATATGGCCCCCACAGAGCCCTGGTCTCAACATCATTGAGTGTGTCTAGGATTACATGAAGAAACAGAAGCAACTGAGACTGTCTAAATCTACAGAGGAACTGTTAGTTCTCCAAGATATTTAGAACAACCTACCTCCTGAGTTCCTTAAAAAAAACTGTGTGCAAGTTTAACTAGAAGAATGGATGCTGTTTTGAAGGTAAAATATTGATTTGATTTAGATTTTTCTTCTGTTCACTCGTTTTGCATTTTGTTAATTGATAAAAATAAACAATTAACATTTCTACTCTGGAAAACATTGTTACTTTACAGCATTTTTTTTACACCTGCCTAAAACTTTTGCACAATAGTGTAAGGGTCATAAAAAAAATCTGAAACATAATTAATCAAACTTTGTTACCTAGGTAAATTCCTCATGGTTTTCCATGAAAGTGCCAAAGGAACTACTGCCCTCTTAAAGGGACAGTTTACTCAAAAAATGTCTCCCCTTTGATTTGTTCCCAATTATCCACTTTACCTGCTGGAGTGTATTAAATTGTTTATAAGTATTTCCATTACCCTTATATTGGAATTTGAAATAGTTGATTTAGCCTGTGGTATACCCACCTATCATGAAAGTTTTTGGCCTTAAGGCCAAGCTGTGTAAACACAGTCAGCAGACGAAATGACACTCCCAGTGGGGTATATAAAAGATAATGTAATAAAATGTTAAAGGGACACTAAACCCAATTTTTTTCTTTCATGATTTAGATAGAGCATGCAATTAAAAGCAACTTTCTAATTTACTCCTATTATCAATTTTTCTTCATGCTCTTGCTTTCTTTATATAAAAAGCAGGAATGTGATGCATAGGAGCCGGACCATTTTTGGTTGAGAACCTGGGTTATGCTTGCTTATTGGTGGGTAAATGTAAGTCTCCAGTAAGCAAGCGCTATCCATGGTGCTGAATCTAAAATGGGCTGGCTGCTAAGATTTACATTCCTGCTTTTAAAATAAAGATAAAAAGAGAAGGAAGAAAAATTGATAATAGGAGTAAATTAGAAAGCTGCTTAAAATGTCATGCTCTATCTGAATCATGAACGAAAAAAATTTGGGTTCAGTTTCCCTTTAATTTTCCATTGTTCTCTCCAATAATTGGTCTTTGGTTTATGGACAGATATAAGATAAAGAAGCAAGTATATGTACACAATGTGATAACATAATGAGATCTGATTATACCTACAAACTCAACCCATTTTATTAGGTTGTGGCTTCAAAACACAAAATCAGCTAATTCATATACACAAATAAGCCTTAAAAAGCAAATCTCATACATTTTATTCTTTGCAGCTGGTAAAAAAAGTAATTGGAAACACATTAAGGGAAAAACTATTTTATAGTATACTGTCCCTTTAAATGCTGAGGACCAAGGCAGACTAAGAAGAAATGACATACCATGTAAAGGATTATATTGGGCTGGAGAATCCCATGGCTGTTTTGATTCTTGAAATGAAGACTACCACAAATGTTGGTGCCGAGGGGGGTTCATGAAAGGTAATAGGATCTCAAATGATGGTCACTAAAGTGTCAAGGGGGCTAACAATCTTGAATTGATTACAATTGTATCAAAACATTTCATACATACACGTGTGTGTGTATGTATGTATGTATGTATGTATGTATGTATGTATGTGTGTGTGTGTGTGTGTGTGTGTGTGTGTGTGTTTTATGTCCATATGGGATTTTTTAATCTTTCTTAAAAAATTCCTGTCTCTATTGTCCATTTAAATAGCTTTTTTGGCTTCATGTACCCTGTGTTCTCCCAATGATCTTTTTTAATGTTAAAGGGATAGGAAAGTCAAAATTAAACTTGCATGATTCAGATAGAGCACGTCATTTTAAGACACTTTTAAATTCACTTCTATTTTTAAATGTGCTTCGTTCTCTTAGTTTTCTTTGTTAAAAAATGAATACACACATATCATACACTAGTGGGAGCTGCTGCTAATTGGTGCCTGCACACATTTGTCTCTTGTGATTGGCTAAATAGATATGTTCAGCTTCCTGTCAGTAGTGCAATGCTGTCCCTTCAGCAATGGATAACAAGAGAATGAAGAAAATTTGATAATAGAATTAAATTAGAAAGTTGTTTAAAATTGAATGTTCTATCTGAATCATAAAAGAAAATTGTGAGCTTTACTATCCCTTTAAGCTAAAATTAGTAACTATTAAAATGTTCCAATCATCATTAAATAAACGTATCTTATAAATATTGAAATTTGTACTTTGTATGGCAGAATAATGTAGTGATATTAGAAAGTATTACAACTGCCCACATCCTGGTACTTCATAATGCGGCCTACCTGGCAGAATTCTCTCTAGAAAACACTGAGCACCAATATTTAAATAAGAAATAAGTTTTAATAAATGTATTTTGTGAATAAGACCCCAAACACTGATTCTCACCAACTTTTACTGAGTACACATGGTGGTTGCTTTCAGCCATAGCTTCCTCAGGAGCATGTATCAGGCAGGAGCTTCTGTCTATTTGGTTAATTATTGCTGGGCAGATGTAACCAAATTCTGCTGCTCCCAAGAGCATGCTCATATCCATCCCATGAGATATAAGCAGTTTCGAAGCATTTAAGCACTGGAAGACAAAAACAAGAGTTGTTAAAAAATAGCTAGATTAGAATGTAAATAAATATTTTACCCTTAAGAGACACTAAACCCAAATTTTTTATTTTGTGATTCAGAAAGAGCATGCAATTTTAAGAAACTTTCTAATTTACTCCTATTATCACATTTTCTTCAGTCTCTTGGTATCTTTATTTGAAATGCAAGAATGTAAGTTTAGATGCCGGCCCATTTTTGGTGAACAACCTGGGTTGTTCTTGCTGATTGGTGGATAAATTCATCCACCAATAAACAAGCTCTGTCCAGAGGTCTGAACCAAAAAAAGAAATAGCTTAGATGCCTTCTTTTTCCAATAAAGATAGCAAAAGAACGAAGAAAAATCGATAATAGAAGTAAATTAGAAAGTTGTTTAAAATTACATGCTCTATCTGAATCAGAAAAGAAAAATGTTGGGTTCAGTGTTAATCTTAGAGGCAGAACTTTTTACACTTTCTGCAATGAGATTTATTTATTTTTAGTGAAAAAAATTCTGAAGGTCATTGTAAAATTAAATTCAATATTAAAATTAGGTAGTTACATTTCCAAAGTGTTTCATAACTGTAGAATAAAGCCGTTTTTCTACAATATACTGCAACAGTTGAAAAATTCATTGCATATTAGCCGCAGAGAAAATAAATCATGGTTAAAATTTTAAAATGTCTTGAATATTTTTTTTCCCTTTGCTCTTGGGTCTACCATCACATAATTGTAAAGTAAAAATGTAGTAACAAAAAGGTGCATTGCTCACAAGAATGTCTTATATTCAGGAGTCACAGCTTTGCAGACTGGGAAGTAGGTGGGGTTGAAAAAATCCCTGAGAGCCTGGCATCGATCAATGCTGCCGCTTTGTAGCACTGTTCTGTATTTGATTGTTCTTTACAAAAAGCACTTTGCTCAGGCTGCAATGTGTTAATGAAAACTTACAGGGTGCAGCCAGAGCACAGCATTGTTTGAAGAGAACAGCCTCATGTGGAGCAGCAATGAAAATGACAGCTCCTGGATGTGTCCTGCACTTTCTGCAGACGTGCTGAATTTTCTGCAAAGACATCTAAGATCACAGCATGTTCTGCCTTGGGATTTTGTTAAAGGAACATAAAAGTGCAAATAGAAAAGGCTCTAGTGTGTCATATACAAGCAATAATGTAATAATAAATGTTTGGTGCATGTAACCCCTGCAATAGTAAGAACAGCAAAGAAAGAAACAATATTTAATTTATGTTTATATTGGCACTGCAAAACTCTACAATCATTTTCAAAGAATAATTAAAAATTATGAAAAAAGAGCTGATAAAGCTCATAAAATACTTATATGGATATAAAACCCACACATTTTATTTTGTGATTCAGACAGAGCAAACCATTTTTAAAAAGTTTCAAATTTACTTATATTATCAACTTTGCTTTGTTCCCGTGATATTCTGTGTTGTAGAGATACTTAGGTAGAGATCTGGAGCACTACATGGCAGGGAATAGTTCTGTCATCTAGTGTTCTTGCAAATGGATAACATTCTTGCAAAACTGCTGCAATATAGTGCTCCAGAAATGGGCCGGCTCATAAACGTCCCTGAATTTCAACAAAAAATATTAAGAGGACAAAGAAAAATTGATAATAGAATTAAATTACAAAAGTTGTTTAAAATTGCATGCTCTATCTGAACCATAAAAGAAAAGTTTTCGGTTTCATATCCCTTTAAGAGAACTTATGTATACACTCTTACTAGAAACACAGCACTAGAAAGCTTAGAGAGTTTTACATAGTTATAAGTAAAGGAGTATATAAGTTTAACACATTTTAGTAAAGCATCAAACACAAGGAATGTAACATGCGGTGCCTCTTTCAGAACTCCTTTATACATTCTGTTCCAAATATAAAACACAATGGGACATGAAAGTCAAAATTAAAAAGACCATTATAGTGGAAAATGATATGCTCTAATTCTATAGGGTCAAACACATACAATGCCTTGCAAAAGTATTCACCCCCCCCCCCTTGACTTTTTACCTATTTTGTTACATTACAGCCTTAAGTTGAATGTTTTATTAATCTGAATTTTATGTGATGGATCAGAACATAATAGTCTAAGTTGGTGAAGTGAAATGAGAAAAATATATACATAAAACTATTTTTAGAAATAGAAAACAGAAAATTGGCATGTGCGTATGTATTCACCCCCTTTGTTATGAAGCCCATAAAAAAACTCTGGTGCAACCAATTACCTTCAGAAGTCACATAATTAGTGAAATGATATCCACCTGTGTGCAATCTAAGTGTCACATGATCTGTCATTACATATACACACCTTTTTTTGAAAGGTCCCAGAGGCTGCAACACCTAAGCAAGAGGCACCACTAACCAAACACTGCCATGAAGACCAAGGAACTCTCCAAACAAGTAAGGGACAATGTTGTTGAGAAGTACAAGTCAGGGTTAGGTTATAAAAAAAATATCCAAATCTTTGATGATCCCCAGGAGCACCATCAAATCTATCATAACCAAATGGAAAGAACATGGCACAACAGCAAACCTGCCAAGAGACGGCCACCCACCAAAACTCACGGACCGGGCAAGGAGGGCATTAATCAGAGAGGCAGCTCTGAGACCTAGGGTAACCCTGGAGGAGCTGCAGAGTTCCACAACAGAGACTGGAGTATCTGTACATAGGACGACAATAAGCCGTACGCTCCATAAAGTTGGGCTTTATGGCAGAGTGGCCAGAAGAAAGCCATTACTTTCAGCAAAAAACAAAATGACACGTTTTGAGTTTGCGAAAAGGCATGTGGGAGACTCCCAAAATGTATGGAGGAAGGTGCTCTGGTCTGATGAGACTAAAATTGAACTTTTCGGCCATCAAAGAAAACGCTATGTCTGGCGCAAACCCAACACATCAAATCACCCAAAGAACACCATCCCCACAGTGAAACATGGTGGTGGCAGCATCATGCTGTGGGGATGTTTTTCAGCAGCCGGGACTAGTAAACTGGTCAGAGTTGAGGGAAAGATGGATGGTGCTAAATACAGGGATATTCTTGAGCAAAACCTGTACCACTCTGTGTGTGATTTGAGGCTAGGACGGAGGTTCACCTTCCAGCAGGACAATGACCCCAAACACACTACTAAAGCAACACTTGAGTGGTTTAAGGGGAAACATGTAAATGTGTTGGAATGGCCTAGTCAAAGCCCAGACCTCAATCCAATAGAAAATCTGTGGTCAGACTTAAAGATTGCTGTTCACAAGCGCAAACCATCCAACTTGAAGGAGCTGGAGCAGTTTTGCAAGGAGGAATGGGCAAAAATTCCAGTGGTAAGATGTGGCAAGCTCATAGAGACTTATCCAAAGCGACTTGGAGGTGTGATTGCCGCAAAAGGTGGCTCTACAAAGTATTGACTTTAGGGGGGTGAATAGTTATGCACATTGACTTTTTCTGTTATTTTGTCCTATTTGTTGTTTGCTTCACAATAAAAAAAAAATAAAAAAACACAACATCTTCAAAGTTGTGGGCATGTTCTGTAAATTAAATGATGCAAATCCTCAAACAATCCATGTTAATTCCAGGTTGTGAGACAACAAAACAAGAAAAATGCCAAGGGGGTGAATACTTTTGCAAGGCATTGTAGTATTGCTGGGTCGCTAATTTAAAGCGTTATGTTCCACTTTAATTGCCCTTTAAACTTTTATGAATTAGACATTTTTCACAGAAACACACATATGAAAGAAGTGATTTTTATTTAGATTTTGCATAAAAATTATTATTATGTAAGAGACACAATGTTTTCTATTCTAATAGAATGACACAGAAGTCTTCTGTCCAAATAGCAGTGTCATTAAGATCGTAAGAGATTCCTTGTGTACATGTAAGTCAAAAAGTTAGGAACTTTTTACCTCCCAAAATAAAAAAATAAACATTTTACAGGAACTTCAGAAGTGGCAATAAAAATTATTAGGCATGAGCAAAATTTTGGGATTTGGCATTCGTTTGCGAATATGGCCGCATGCATCGGAATTAGTTTTTTTGCCGGATACATCACTATGAAAGTGAAACACACAAAGGTCTCAATTTGAAAGATGTGTATGCTACTCTTTCACACTGATATATCTGGCTCCAAAACTAAACGAATGCCAATGCCTGCAGTCAAATTCGGCATTCATTTAGCCAACGAATGCCGAATCATGAAATATTGATAATCACTCTTTGGCTGTGTACAAGACATAGGCTGATAAGTAATGTTGGCATATGTGCTTCTTAGGGCGTACATATTCGCCCCTATCCACTCCAAGCTCTCCTCTGACGGGCAGCAATCCACTGCCAGAATTTAACATTGCACACAAGCACTATTTTGTGGATCAAACGGTGCATGAGCGCATTTACATTGTAAATAGAAGCGTTTGTGCAATATACAAAATGCTTCTATTAAAACGTATTGATGTTTTTTCAGTGACATACACACATATACTGTAAGTGCCCCAAGGCACCAGCATTCAAACACCACATCTTCTCAGAGAGTCAGCAGTGACTTATATATGACACAAATTAAGTCTTCACTGATGCAATACACACCACATGATTCCACAGCCAGGAATAGTGGAATCCTACTATTCTAGTCACATATGTGTGTATGCTGCTGAATCATTAATAACTTTTACTATAAGCATTTTTAAATATAGAAGTATGTTGCAAAAATGAGTTTATGTAAAACTGCACATTTCTATTTTGACCTTTCAAGAACATTTCAATTTTGACCTTTCTATCCCTTTAATAAAATACAAATGCATTCTCCGTGAACAAATGAGAGAAATTGGTACAACAGGTGGAAGGTAAACATAATAAATCCAACATATGATGTCCACAGGTGATATTTTGAGGTAAATTATGCCCTAGTTCTAAGTGTAGGATTGTGAGAATTTTGGAAAGGACTATCACAAATTTGTCTTCTGATGAAATTGTTACAAAACATATGGTTTTCCTATATGCAAGATATACTGAAAAATGTTATGAGTAAATTATAGATAGCCAAGCAGAAATACACATTCTATAGTGGCCAAAGTTTGCAAATGTAGTGCATCTGTAAAGTTAAAAAATATTGTTCTGGAAAGGTGTAATATGAGCAGTCTTTTGTTCAAACATGTATTCTCCCTAATGTGAGAGCAATGGTACACATAAATGTTAAAAAGCAGCAACATTTGGCTAAGGACCCTCTGGATGTGGAGGTAAAATCAAGAAAGGTAAGATACATCCACTTCCTGTACCAGAGTGGAATAAAATGTATTTAGTATTTGTGAACACAGCTGATACAAAATTGTTGGATATTTTTAAATGAGTTGTTAGTATATTAGTGCCTCCATCTTCCCTTTTAATTATCACAGCAAGATTTGAGATGAAGAAAAGTGTGATGTATTCTATACTCATCCTAATGCAGCACATATTCAAAGCAATACAAAACATTTTCCTTAAACTGCAATGACTACTGTTAACACTTAAAACTAAGTTGGATTACAAAGCAGTCTTTTGTAGCAGCTAAATGATTAATATAGCAAAATATCTCCCAACGATTATGTGTATTCTATCAGCAAACTGTTAAAAGCACAAATGCATAACCCCCTTCATTATAAACAGTAGCTAGTCATTTCTGCTTCACCAACAATAAAAAGAGGAAATAAATGTCATGCCCTCTCTGTTTTAATATTGTTATTAGATATTTGTAGAGCTCTAATTATGGTTGTTATTGCTGCACACAGCAGTATATACACTATATGTAGTGGCCATTCAGGGTCCTGATGATGGGAAAGGGTACATTGGGTCCTATAGTTTGATAAGTGATTTGAGCACCTGTGTTCCATCACTAATACATCATGGCATTTTCTGCATATATTATTTCATATACCAGACACAGCGTTTACTTCAACAACATAGCTTGCTGTCCCCCTCACCTCTAGCTGAGTTCCACCAATACTGCCGCCTGTCTGATTCTCCTCCGCTCTGTGATTGGCTTCCTCATCTGAGGACGTCACGTGTCGTCTGTCCCTCCTCTTCGGGCAGTGAGTAGTTTGTCCCGGGGGATGCGGGTGATGATGATGATGATGGTGGTGGTGATGATCATGGGGGTGATCGTGCCTGTGCTGCTCTCGGTTCCTGTGCCGATGTAAGGGCCTCTCCGCCATGCTCCTGAATCTTTCCACACCTAAGTTCTTCAGCAGCTGTCGGAAACCGGAGAGGGTCAAACTCTGGTTATTCTCTCCGTAGCGCCGAAAGAGTAATAGAAGGTGCTGACGTTGGGTCCTAGTTGCTAATATCTGGTCCACAACCGGTTGCACAGTGCTTGACGCCGCACTAGGATTAAAAACATCTTGCTGCGGGGGTAAAGTGACAGTGATGGACATCTCACCACCGGTACTCCACCGCCACAACATGGTAGTCATAAGCAGAAAGATAATACCGGGACAGCCGTTCTGCGACGACCACATCCTCCTCTTCCTCCTCGTGCAGTTTCACAGTCGCATCAATGCTGGTGCTAGAACGAATTGACCACGCCCACCTACAGGGGCAGTATGACGACAACTAAGATATTACTATAGATTTGATTTGGGGTGGTGAGCGGTCCTGGCTGTCACAGGATGTGGGAGTGTCCGCCTGACTGAGGCCGCGCCACTTGTGTCAGTCAAGCCCCGCGGGTTGGGGCAAGATGCTGCTGGCTGTGTAGTAGCTTTTAGGATTATAAGTTTAGACATTTAGAGCACGGTTCCTCTGCCAAGTGGACTATATTCTTGTGAACTAGAAAAATAAAACACAACTGAAGTTAGATTCTCTTTCGCTATTCGTTAATCATTATTCAAAAGCTAATGTAGACAGTGGAATACTATATTGAACAAAAACAAAGAAAATATTAAAAAAAAATAAGCTTTGTGTCAGTGACTGCTACAAAAGTATACCCCTGACTGAGCAGAATCCAATAATATCAAAGATAGGACAATAACTTGGTGATAAGTCCCCTGAGTGCACTGCCCCTATGCCCTCTCATAGGTAATAATGACAAATACATTGTATAAACATCTGTCCTATAAAAACTAGGCTTTATGTTACTTAGTGACTTCTATCCAAGTGTACCCCAGACTGATCAGGATCTAATGACACCAAAGTTAGGGTCCTAATTTGGGCATAAGGATAAGGCCCCTCAGGAGTACCCTGAATGCACTGCCCTTATCCACTCTCATAGGTGATAATACAAATACATCTGCTGTGTACAATCTAGGCTTTGTGTTACTTAGTGACTTCTATCCAAGTGCATACCCACAATTGAGTATAATCCATTTACATCAAATTAGGACCCTAATTTGGGGATAATTCCCTTCAGGTGTCCATTAAATGTAGTGTCTTTATACATTCTCACAGGTGATAGTGTAAATATATACATCATATCTGCACAATAAACCAGGGATAGGCAAGGTGGCCGTGACTAGCCCTTGCAGTGGCAGCCACAACCTTTGTATATCTTTTCTTTCTGATTAAATAATAGGAATGAAAAAAAAATATGTAGTGTCAATAAAGTTAGTGGCTTGTCAAGAGACTGCTAGCGATATTGGGTGATAAGTTATGGAATAAATAAAACCTGGGTGAAATACTGGATGCGTATCTGCATCTGTATAATAATACCCAGCTCTATACAAAGACACAGTAGTAACACTGGCACATGGGTATAGCCAGACAAGGGCTGGTTATAGGGTCAGTTGTATCTGCATCAGAATAATAACACCCAGCGCTATATAATGACACAGTAGTGACACTGGCACATGGGTATAGCCAGACAAGGGCTGGTTATAGGGTCAGTTGTATCTGCATCAGAATAATAACACCCAGCGCTATATATGACACAGTAGTGACACTGGCACATGGGTATAGCCAGAGGAGGGCTGGTTATAGGATCAGTGGTATCTGCATCAGTATAATAACACCCAGCACTATATAATGACACAGTAGTGACACTGGCACATGGGTATAGCCAGACAAGGGCTGGTTATAGGGTCAGTTGTATCTGCATCAGAATAATAACACCCAGCGCTATATATGACACAGTAGTGACACTGGCACATGGGTATAGCCAGAGGAGGGCTGGTTATAGGATCAGTGGTATCTGCATCAGTGTAATAACATCCAGCACTATATAATGACACAGTAGTGACACTGGCACAAGGGTATAGCCAGAGGAGGGCTGGTTATAGGATCAGTGGTATCTGCATCAGTATAATAACACCAAGCACTATAAAATAATGTTTTTAATTTCAAATGTACCTTAGTGTCCTTAACTAAGGTCTGTACTTTGGAAAATGTCCACCACAGCCTTTGTCTGTGCCTATCCCTGCAATAAACCAAGACATTGTTTCACCTACTGACCACTACCCACGAGGATGAAGTTGGCTCCTAATTCATCCAGCTTCTTATACACTTAGGGACAGATTACAAATGACATGGTATTTACTGTAACTCTTTCACTTGTACGCAAACCCTTGCCAGAAGTAAACTTTCAACATGCGTGGGTTAGCATGTGTATAAGAAGTTTAAAGAAAAAGGTGTGGAAGAGCAAAAGACGACATGCACTATTTTGAGGACTTAGGCTATTGCAAGCGTGCTAACTTCTACCCATAGAGTGCAATGGAGAGCACAAAAAAACTAAAACCTATCGCTCGCATGCTAACCTGACAGCGTTTAGTGCGCTATACCCAACATGAATTATGCATATTTTACATTCAATGTTCTTTACATAGAAGAAAATGTTCTATTTATTTTTAAATATATATCTGATGTATGTTTTGTAAAATATATATCTATACATATATATATATATATATATATATATATATATATATATATATATATATATATACAGGTAGCCCTCAGTTTACGCCGGGGTTAGGTTCCAGAAGGAATGGTTGTAAATCGAAACCGTTGTAAATTGAAACCCAGTTTATAATGTAAGTCAATGGGAAGTGATGGTGATAGGTTCCAGGCCCCTCTCAAAATTGTCATAAGTTACACCTAATATATTATTTTAAAAGCTTTGAAATGCAGATTTTAAATACTAGACAGCATTATGAACCTAATAAAATAACCACACAACACAGAATATATAATTAAACTAAGTTAAATAAACAAAAACATTTGCTAAACAGCATTATAAACCTAATAAAATAATCACGCAACACAGACTTCACTTGCATTTTTCTGCAAACAGTTCTTTCTATGCATTCCAATCTATAACTGAGTTATAGACAGGAATATCTTGTTCCTTTGAAATCTGTTCAATAGCTCAGGTCTGGTTAAACTGATTAATTTCAGCTTCCTTGGCTTTGCTGCAACACAAGCGGACAGCTCCACCTACTGGCTATTTTAATAAATGCACTGCTTCTCAATGCTTTTCAATAGCAGTCACATGACTGGAAAAAAAGGTTGTTATTCTGAAACTGTGTAAATTGAACCATTGTAAAACGAGGGTCACCTGTATATACATAGATAGATATAGGTATATACAGATATAGTTAGGAATATCTATTTAAAAATATATAGAACATTTTCCCATATGTGAAGAACACTGGAATTTAAATATGTACTGTAAATACACAGTAAAACACGTTATAAAATATTACAATTGAATAAAAATGATTTTTCATGTTTTAAGGTGTTTGAGTTAATTGTTTAAAAAGATAAATCCCTTTATTACCCATTCCTCAGTTTTGCATTACCAACACTGTTATATTAATATACCTTTACCTCTGGTATTACCTTGTATCTAAGCCTCTACAGACTTCCCCCTTATCTCAGTTCTTTTGAAAGACTTGCATTTTAGCCAATCAGTCCTGACTCTAAAATAATTCAACAGAAGTGAGCACAATGTTATCTATATGGCACCCATGAACTAGTACTGTCTAACTGTGAAAAACGGTCAAAATGAGATAAGAGGCCTTCTATAGTTTAGAAATTAGTTTGAGCCTACCTAGGTTTAGCTTTCAAAAAAGATTTCCAAAAGAACAAAGCAAATTTTATGATTAAAGTAAATTGGAACGTTGTTTAAAATTGCATGCACTATCTGAATCATGAAAGTTTAATTTTTACTTGACTGTCCCTTTAAGCTATCCAATGCACAGATGAATTGATTAATTTTAACATACAATTATGAAATCATAATTTGAGCAACAAACATTGAAAACATTTAATATTGTTAAGTTTTATCTTAATATTAGTTTACATTTTAGCCAAGTGCTCAGTAAAATTAGCCGGGTGGTGCACCCGCTAAATAGGCCTTAGGGAGAATGCTGATATTTATGTGATTATTTTTTATTAGATAGTGTATATATTAGTGTTACACTTTATTTTAATGTATTTATGTTTTGTTTGATGCTACTTTTTATTTAGCCTTAACCCATAATTCAAAGGCTTCAGTCGTGTTAACCAGACGAGTCTCGAGTGGTTGCGTTCACTTTCAACTTGTAATACATGCGCAAGTTAGTGCAGGCTCAATATTTCAATATTGTGCACATGCTAACGTTAGCACGCCACTTCTAATCTAGTCCTGAATGTGGCTTCTTATTCAGCAAACTTCTTATTTGGCAACTGAATTAAATCTGAAAAAAGAAAGCTGTATAACAAAATATCTATCATTTTAATTTAAATCAAATAATACACTTTCACAAAACCTAAACAAACTTAATTTTTTTTTTCTCTTGTTTTGTTTAAAATTCTATGTTCTACCTATATCATGAAAGAAAATGTGTGGGTTTCATGTCTCTTTAAGCCCTAATGTAATGGCTAAGATCACTAAAAATTCCACTTTTTGGTTCAATTTATAATGGGAACGGTTTGAGTCTCAGTTTTTTTGTTTTGTTTTGAGAAATAAACAGATGTAATATAAGCCTTACAAATACTAAAAATGAACAGTATTTTACAGTAGTTATGTTTATGGTTTACATACGATGGCTTATGATTGTCAATAAGGTCTGAAATGTTACTACATTTGATATTGGCAACAGTAAAGCATGGTCTATCATGTTGATACAGGCACAAATATGACACTGAGGCAGGAAGACGTCAACAAAGTTGCAGTTAACAAATTCCACAATAAGCTCTTAGAACACATCACTGCAGCTCTCTCATAGACAGATTGATCTGCAAGCCAATATAAAAAACAAGAATTATTTTGCCAGTCTGTGCAACCATGAGAAGGAATGGGACTTCTTTGCAGCGTCCCATGGCAAAAATGCATATGACGGGGTTGGAGGAACAACTAAGTGGGAAACAACAAAAGTTAGTTTGCAGAGGACCATTAAGTGCAAAATCCCCCCACCCCTGGAGATATTTTCCCTTTTTTGCATTTAGATGATTAAGGGGGTTACATACATCTATGTCAAAAGTGAGGAAGTGACAGAACTTCATGAACTGAAACTCAGGGACAGGTTCGATAAATGTGACAGAATTCCGGGTACGAGAAAATGTCACCATTTTGAGTTGGTATCAAAGAGTACTATCAGGTGCTTCTTTACATCTGCATCACATGAGTTTGAAGACCATGCAGTCATGAAATCTGTCCCCCTGATCCTACAGAATAATGACTGTGTTGCTTGTCTCTATGTTGACCAGTGGTGGTTAGGCTTGATTGAGGATAGCAGCAAGGGAAACTGTGATGTTTTTTGTAAAATTCTTCCATCGTCCTGGACCAAGGAAAACATTCAAGATATTTACTGACGACAAAGCATAGGTTTCCATGAACAATGTTCTCAGAAATCTGACACCTGCCAAGTTGACTGCTTCCATCAGATGCTTCCACATCATTTCTGAGACACCAAGTAAGGCAACCCCACAGCATCTAATCAAACATGTAGCTTAAAATAGTTATGTGTCAATCATTAACATAATTACAAATACTTTTTTTTAAATTTATTATGCTTATATTACATCTGTTTATTTCTCAAAACACACAAATAAAGTAGGCTTTTCCCCAGATTTCTCCTAACCCTACGTCTGTAACCAGTGGAATCTCAAACTCCAATTTTTTACATCAGAATGCTACCATAGATCAGAGATAATCAATTCCAAAATGAGGGGAAATTTTAAAAAATTGCACTTTCTCACTCCCATAAAAAAAAAAAAAAGAGACGACTCAAACCTCAAACTTACCTATGTACCCCCTAAAAAATATAGGACTCAAATTCTTCCCATTATAAATTGACCCTAAAAGTTGAAATGTACACTAGAGATTAGTTTTTGTTCCAAGGAGCTAGGACCACACTGAGCTGAGATATTGAGGTTTCTGGAAACATCTGTATAACCCAAATTTGTTGAGCACCGAGACACAAAGATGGTTGCCGTGTTTTAACTAAGTGAAATAAAAAAAAATAAGTTTGTTTGCTTTATTTTCCATATTAAAATCAGTTGCTGAATTCAGTGAATAAGAAGCTGGTCGAATAAGAAGCCAACTTCAACCTCATCCACTACCCAATACTTCGGACTGAGCAAAATCCAATAACACCAAAGTTAGTACCCTAACTTGAGGATAAGAGCCCCCTGAATGCACTGCCCTTATCCTCTCTCATAGGTGATAAAGGCAACTACATGCATCATATATCACATATGCACCATAAGAAGTAGACTTTGTATCGCTTAATGAGTGTATAGGGGCAGTGCATTCAGTGGGCTCCTGTGGGGTCTTATCCACAAGTTAGGGTCCTTACTTAAGTGTCATTGGATTCTGGTCAGTTGGGGGTATACTTGGGTAGTAGTCATTAAGTGACACAAAGCTTTGGTTTGTTAGGGCAGATGTTTATACAATATATGCATTTTCATTGTCACCTATGAGAGTAGATGGAACAGTGCTTTTAGGTAGCCCCTGAGAGGTCTTATCCCAAACTTGGAATCCTAAATTTTACGTTGTATTCTGCTCAGTCAGGGTTATACTTCAGTAGTGGTCAGTAAGACACAAAGCCTAGTTTTTTTTTAGGGTAGATGTGTTTACTATGTATTTTACATTATCAACTATGAGAGTGGATAGGAGCAGTATATTCAGGGGGCTCCTGAGGGGTATTATCCCAAAGTTAGGGTCCTTACTTTGATGTCATTGGCTTCTGCTCAGGTGGGGTATACTTGGGTAGTATTCACTGGGTGACACAAAGCTTTGTTTGTATAGATGTTTGTACTAAATATGTATGTTCCATTTTAAACTATGAGTGTGGGTAGGGGCAGGGCATTCAGTGGGCTCTTGAGGTCTCTTCTCCCATAGTTAGAGAAGGTCCTAACTTTGGTGTCATTGGATTCTGCTCAGTGTGGGGTAGTAGTTGCTAAATGCCGCATAGCCAAGTTTTTATAGGGCAGATGTATATATGATGTATGTATTTGGACTATAACATGGGACAGTGGGTAGGGGCAGTATATTCAGGGGGCTTATCCCCCAATTTAGGCTACTAACTTTCAAAGCATAATAAAAAATACTGAAAGGACCCAATCTGAAATGTATAGTAATATAAAATACAATGCACAAAGTGTAAGTGTAACAAAATTCTCATATCATGCAGTGCTTTATTGCACTGGGCTTGTCTCTCAATATACATAAATGAGAGAGATCTTACAGTGCGGAAGAGTTCTGCCCTTTTTCTTTTGAAAATTCAGTGAGTTTAGCCTTTGTGAAGTCTAAATCACAATTTCTCTCCAAGCTGAATAATCTTTGAATATCATGCCCTAAGTGATATAAAGCCTAATTTTTATAGGGCAGATGTTTATATTATGTATATGTTTTCCATTGCCTCCGGTGGGTTCTTATCTACAAAGCTAAGCTCCTATATTTGGTGTAATTGGTTTCTGCTCAGTCAATGGTATACTTGGGTAGTGGTCAATAAGTAACACAAAGCCTAGTTTTATAGGGCAGATATGACGTATATATTTGCCATTAACACCTATGAATTTGGATAGGGTAAGCACATTCATTCTTTTTTAGGGTCCTAATTTTTTTGTAACAAACAAACAATGGCACTACTCTGGCTTTTCCCTGTGGTTTATAGTGTATTGTTAGAAGTATTCTAAATATAATCACCAATAATTAGGAGGAAATGGTGCTAGTGCATAGAATTATAATCTGAACACAAAGTGGGGTAACACAAGAAAGCAGAGTTCCCCCACACAAAGTATGCACATATAACACTCTGGGCCCTGACTATTGGGCAGTATTATTCCAAAAAGGGTTAAAATATAACTTTTATTCACAAATCTTTAAAATAAAGGTAACACACTCGTTAAAAAACCCAGACACTGACTGGTGTGACTAGTGGAAAAATACAGAGGGGAATGATATTAATACTATTAAGGCCTTATTGTAGGTATAGTCACAGACCCCTGATCTGAAATTGGAAATTCCCTTAAAAATGTCTTGCCCACCAATCCAGGTCAGGCAAGGGAATGCTATTTTTTGTTCTTGCTCTTCTGGGTATATAAAAAATTTTTTTTTATATATCTACACATTTATCTTAGCTGTCCATACCCCCCACTGATTATCAAATCCAGTAAGTCACACTGAGAAGATGTTTATCTGCAGCCATGCTCACATTGATTTTTCTGGGAGGAGGATTAAAATGTTCCAATCATAATAATGTTGATGTAGACAACAGTGGCGACTGGTAAAGTTTTAAGTTGGTGGGGCAGAATGTTCTGCCATTTCCATAACCTTAATACGTTTTTGTTTTTCATTATTTTAATTCAGGAACCAGACATTATTTAGTCATTTATGTCCATTTGTTTTAGAATTTAGCTAAAACATAGTTGACATCACATTAAAGATTCCCTTCATTATATTTAATCAGATATATCACTACACTGAATGAAATTAAACTCTCAAGAAGTTAACTAGGGACACACACATGCTTGGCACTGACATTTATTTTCTATTTTTACTACCATTTACTAAGATGGCTCCACTTTGAGGAAACTATTTGTCTTCAAAATAATAATAAAATTAGCTTATGTTTACAAAGAACAGTTTAAAAATGACTATTAGGCTCTAACCTGCATTAAAAAGCATTGTAAGTATAAAATATACAGATAAATACAGCAGGTGTAGTACATTTATAGACAACATAAACTGTGGGGCATATGTAACAAGCTCCGTATGGAGCTTGATGCCCCATGTTTCTGGTGAGCCTGCAGGCTCGCCAGAAACAGCAGTTATGAAGCAGCGCTCACAAAGACCGCTGCTCCATAACCTGTCCGCCTGCTCTGAGCAGGCGGACAGACATAGCCGGAAATCAACCCGATCGAGTACGATCGGGTTGATTGATACCCCCCTGCTGGCGGCCTATTGGCCACGAGTCTGCAGGGGGCGGCGTTGCACCAGCAGCTCTTGTGAGCTGCTGGTGCAATGCTGAATACGGCGAGCGTATTGCTCGCCTTATTCAGCGAAGTCTGGCGGACCTGATCCGCACTGTCGGATCAGGTCCGCCAGACTTTGATAACTAGAGGCCTGTATCTTCACCACACTAGCACTCCTCCTGAGTATTCATTTTGTTGAGGGAGGCTTATGATCTTAACTTTTATATCTTAAAGGGACAGTCAACACCAGAATTTTTGTTGTTTAAAAAGAAAGATAACACCTTTATTACCCATTCCCCAGTTGTGCATAACCAACACAATTATAATAATACACATTTTACCTCTGTAATTACCTTGTATCTAAGCTTCTGCTGACTGCCCCCTTATTTCAGTTCTTTTGACAGACTTGCATTTTAGCCAATCAGTGCTCACTCCTAGGTCACTTCCCGTGCATGAGCTCAATGTTTTCTATATGAAACACATGAACTAATGCCCTCTAGTGGTCAAAATGCATTCAGATTAGAGGCAGTCTTCAAGGTCTGAGAAAATAGCATAAAAACCTCCTAGGTTTAGCTTTCAACTAAGAATACCAAGAGAACAAAGCTAAATTGGTGATAAAAGTACATTTGGAAGTTGTTTAATATTACAAGCCCTATTTAAATCATGAAAGATTTTTTTTTGGAATTGACTGTCCCTTTAAAATTCCTTTTTTATTTTTCAACCCAACAAATGCATCAATTTTCAAACTTTTAACATTAAAACTCTTTCTTTTAATACAACCTCTTAAAGGGATATGAAACCCCAAAAAAATATTTTCTAATTCACACAAAGCATACTATTTAAAAAAAACTTTCCAATCTACCTCTATTTTTGAATTTGCTTCATTCCCATGATATTCTTGAATTGAATAGATACCTTGGTAGCCATCTAGAGCACTACATGGCAGGAAAATGTTCAACTTGCATGTTGCTTTAACTTCTTGTCGGCCATTGGATGCTGCAACACTTTAAATAGTAATGCATTGCAATCTTCTTATTTCTAATGGGTTAAAATGTATTTAAATACATAACCTTTCAGATTTAAGATGAAATCAAGAGTTATATTTATTATGCTGTAATAATCTAAAAAATATTCAGAAGTTTCATAGCATTTTTACTAGATTTGATAACATTTTAACCTATTCAGGGACAGATTACAAGTAAGCACGCTATTTAGCGATTTTGCCAGAGCGTAAACTTCGCTAGACGTGAGGTTTTTGTGGGCATTAGGTTGCGCGCATGTTACAAGTTGAAAGTAAAAAGTTTGAGCGCAAGCAAAACCTGATGCGTGCTAACCAAATATCGCAACCTCGTAGAAGACAACAGAGAGCGCAAAAGAAAAATACCTAACACCTATCGCTCGTGCACTAACCTGACAGGAGTTATTCATATTTTATATTCCAATGTTCTTCACATACTAGATAATGGAATTTTTATTGTAAATACATATTTCTGTATATACATCTGTACATATCTATACCTATATAACTATTCCTATAGATATAGGAATAGATATATGTGAAGAACACTGGAATGTTAAATATGTACAGTAAATACACAGTAGAACACATAATACATATGTACGCAAACACACATATATATACTGTGTATATATATATATATATATATATATATATATATACATGCATACACATATTTAGACATGTATATGTGTGTGTATATACATTATAGCCCTTTGCAGTCAAACACCTTGTCATATACCATATACCCTTTAACCCTATTTTTTATATATATATATATATATATATATATATATATATATTTAGATGAAACATTTTTATCAGATAGTGTTTATATGTGTGTAACTGTATTTTTAAACATATTTATGTTGTGTTTAGTGCAACTTTTTTTAACGCACTACCCTTTACGCAAGGGTTTCAGTCACGCTAACCCAACAAGCGTGAAATGCGATTGCACTCTCGCAATTGCATTTACTTTCAACTTTTAATACGAGCGCTATTTCTGATGCATGCAAAAAGTCAATATTGCTCGAGCACAACAGTTAACGCACCACTTGTTCCTAATATATATTAAGTATTTAGCAAAGACTGACATTGACAAACTTTGAGTCCTGTTTAACTTTAATCAATCATAAGAGGAATAGAGGGAGAATATAACACTTGACTAACATCTATATAGATATAGGAGCATTATTATTATTTATTATTTTATATATTATTATATATAATACAGTCAATCAGATTGAACTTCAATCTGATTGGCTGATTGAATCAGCCAATCAGATTTTTCCTACCTTAACTCCGATTGGCTGAAAGAATCCTATCAGCCACTCGGAATTCGAGGGACGCCATCTTGGATGACGTCCCTTAAAGGAACCGTCATTCGTTGTTAGTCCGTCGGGGAAGGTGGATGTTCCGCGTCGGCGGTCTGAAGATGGAGCCGGAAGAAAGAAGATAGAAGATGCCGCTTGGAGGAAGACATCGCCCGGATGGAGGACCTCTTCTTTACCGCTTGGATCAAGACTTCGCCCGGATGGAGGACCTCTTCTTTGCCACTTGGATGAAGACTTCGCCCGGATGGAGGACCACATCGCCCGAATTGGATTAAGAATTCGGCTCGGCTGGGTGAAGACGACTCAAGGTAGGATGATCTTCAAGGGGTTAGTGTTTTAATGTGGGGGGTTGTATTTTTATTTACAGGTAAAAGAGCTGATTACTTTAGGGCAATGCCCAGCAAAAAGCCCCTTTAAGGGCTAGTAAAAGAGCTGGTTACTTTGTAATTCAGAATAGGGTAGGGCATTTTTTTATTTTGGGGGGCTTTATTATTTTATTAGGGGGCTTAGATTAGGTGTAATTAGTTTAAACTTCTTGTAATTCTTTTTTATTTTCTGTAATTTAGTGTTTGTTTGTTTGTACTATAGTTTAGTTTATTTAATTTAATTTAATTTTAGGTAATTGTAGTTAATTTATTTAATTAATTTAATGATAGTGTAGTGTTAGGTTTAATTGTAACTTAGGTTAGGATTTATTTTACAGGTAATGTTGTACTTATTTTAGCTAGGTAGTTATTAAATAGTTAATAACTGTTTAATAGCTATTGTACCTAGTTAAAATAAATACAAAGTTGCCTGTAAAATAAAAATAAATCCTAAAATAGCTACAATATAATTATTAGTTATATTGTAGCTATATTAGGGTTTATTTTATAGGTAAGTATTTAGTTTTAAATAGGAATAATTTAGTTAATAATAGTAAGTTTTATTTAGATTTATTAAAATAATATTAAAGTTAGGGGGTATTAGTGTTAGCGTTAGACTTAGGTTTAGGGGTTAATAAGTTTAATATAGGTGGCGGTGGGGTCCGGGAGCGGCGGTTTAGGGTTAATGAGTTTAATGTAGGTTGCGGCGGTGTAGTGGGGGGCAGGATAGGGGTTAATAACTTTAATGTAGGTGGTGGTGGGCTCCGGGTGCGGCGGTTTAGGGGTTAATGTATTTAGTTGCAGCGAGGTCTGGGATCCGCAGGATAGGGGTTAATAACTTGAATATAGGTGGCGGCGGTGTAGTGGGGGGTAGGATAGGGGTTAATAGGTATAATGTAGGTGACGGCGGGGTGCGGGTGCGGCGGTTAAGGGGTTAATACATTTATTATAGTTGTGGCGGGGTCCAGGAGAGGCGGTTTAGGGGGTAATAACTTTATTTAGGTGCGGGGGGCTCCGGGAGCGGTGGTTTAGGGGGTAAAACAGTGTAGTTTAGTGTGGGTGCTTAGTGACAGGCTAACAAAAAAGCTGCGAAGAAGCCGATGAGCAGCGAGATCGATGACTGTCCGTTAACAACAGTCCGCTGCTCATCGCCCCGTACTTGGTGCGCGTCTTCTTGACAGCTTTTTTGATAACTTTGGCGAAAGTATTCAGGTCCGCGGCAGTGATGGTAGGCGAGATTAGGCGAGCGTATTGGGCCGGCGAATGCAGCAAAGTAGATGGCTTCATACATAGAGGCCATTGTTTCAGCTTGATAGTAAATGACTACTCATTCTTCATTATACTTAAAGGGACAGTCTACACCAGAATTTTTATTGTTTTAAAAGATAGATAATCCCTTTATTACCCATTTCCCAGTTTTGCATAACCAACACAGTTATAATAATATACTTTTAACCTCTGTGGTTATCTTGTATCTAAGCCTCTGCAAACTGCCCCTTTTTTCAGTTCTTTTGACAGACTTGCAGTCTAGCCAATCAGTGCCTGCTCCCAGATTACTTCACGTGCACGAGCACAGTGTTATCTATATGAAATATGTGAACTAACACCCTCTAGTGGTGAAAAACTGTTAAAATGCAATCTGAAAGAGGTGGGCTTCAAGGTCTAAGAAATTAGCATATGAACCTCCTAGGTTAAGCTTTCAAATAAGAATATCAAGAGAACAAAGCAAAATTGGTGATAAAAGTTTAAAATTACATGCTCTATCTGAATCATGAAAGTTTATTTTAGCCTAGACTGTCCCTTTTAAGAACATTTCATATATTTAATACAATTCACCGGATTTAAAACATTGTATACAAATCAAATCATTATAAACATTTGTCAGTTAATATTATATTCATAACTGTTATTCCCTGATAAAACATTAGATTTTCTTAGACCTTATCCTACATTTATTGTATTTTAATATTATTTTAATACCATTATATTTTTAACACCATTATATTTAACATCATTATATTTTTAACTAAGCCGCTAAAACTGATGAGATTTCTATATATATATTTATTATTTTTATATTTATTATCCTAACTCTATCATTACTACTGTTCTCTCCACCTAAATCACTATTTCCTAGATATATGTGTCACAACATAAATGGTTTTTGGTCTATATTTAGTCATGGGGGGGCATGCTTCCTAGGAAATAGATTAGTTTAGTCTTTGCCTTTCTTAGTTTCATTAGACGATTCCCCTCATTTCCCCCAATGGCAATCTGTTCCAGGACCTTACATTTTAATCCTTTACTATTACATTTATACTTAAATTTGCAATGGTTTGACACACTGTGGCCTTCAAACCAATTTTTTATATTTACAAGATGTTAGCTTTGTATATCCTACATTTTATCTTCCTTTTAGTACGACCTATATAGATCATTCCACATATAAAGGTCAACTGCTATACTACAAATGTAGAGTTGCAAGTTGTTCTACATTTCAAATTGAACTCCTTTGTTCTTCTATTCCAGTTTTTAGTAATTTCGTTATCTTTATCAATGATAGGACACATGCAACATTTTTTTTCTATATTTGTAGGTACCACATTTTAATGATAGCCAATTAGATGCTTTCATTGACTTTTCTTCCTGTATTGCTTTCAGCTTTGATGGCGTGACTAAACTCTTGATGTCCCTGTTCTTATACATTACTTTTGGAAAATCTCCTACCATGCCCTTTAAAATTGGATCATCCTTAATTATGCCCCAGTTTTTGTTCATAATAGACTTAATACCCTTGGCTCCCTCATTGTAAGTGGTGGTGCATTTCACCTCATTATTATCTTCTTTCTTATGTTTTATTGCACTAGTGTTGTTGACTAGTTTGCTTCTAGGATATTTCAAACCCTCTTCTTTTGCTTTTTTAATCAGCTCTATATTACAACCTTTCTGTTTTAAATTTTCACTTAATACCTCTGCTTCTCTCAAATAGTCTTCCTCCCTGGTGAAGTTTTGCCTAATTCTTCTATTCTTCTGAATTGTCTGGGGGAATATTGTTTTTCCAGGATGGCAGGTGTCCGCTTTGGGCATTAAGATAACCATTCCTATTACTTAGTTTTTTATCATTTCTTGTTGCCACTATATTGTCATTATCTACAAACAATAACAGATCCAAAAACTAAATGTCTGTTTCTTTGATGCTACTAGTGAATTTCAATTTGTGATTATTAGTATTCAAAAATGCTACAAACTTCTCTGCTTCTTTCCTGAACCCTTGCCACACCATAATGATGTCATCAATGTATCTGTAATACTTATAGATGTTTGAGGTAAATCTATTTTTTCTCCAAATTTTCTCATCCTCAAAAACACCCATATAAATATTGACGTATGAGGGTGCCATGGTGGTACCCATGGCAGTACCCTGTATTTGTCTAAAGAATACACCCTTAAACTGGAAATAAAATGAGTAGTAATTTACTATCAAGCTGAAACTATGTATCAAATGTATACGGACTGAAGAACCAATAAGCACAGATTGTGGGTGTTGAGGGTGGAGCCTTTCAGGCAGTCCAGCAATTTTAAAAGAGGATATTCCGGAAATCACAGTTATACCAGCAGTTGGTGTATCCTGTTGAAAATGTCTGTCTGAGTACAGACGAAACATGTCCAGGAGTGTTATGATACAAGGCATAAGAGGTTCCAAAAATAGCAAGCTGAGGTGGGGCATGAAAGAGCTCTAAGTACATCACGGGAAGGCCCTGTCCGTCGGAGATCATGGGGACTTGCTTACGCTACAATAACTGTTTGCCGAGAACTGTTTGCTGAGATTTTAAAGTCTTTTAAGGAGGCTTGTTTTAACATACATCTAGTAAGTGTAATTTTATGTATGCATAATTCACCTTAAATAAATTGATGTTGGGAGTTGCAGGTGTGCTTGTCCCCTTTGCTAATCTTTTGCAGCATTTGAATCCAGGAGACTGAGAAGCTATCACAGTCTATCAGAGTAGCTGCACCGGACTCAGAAGCTATATGCAGTGAAGTGCTGAGAGGTAATGCATGATATGGGACTTTGACTCAACATTTCCCTAAGTATAAGTATGGTTTGGTATGTTCAGCCTTTGAGAGTATTTGTTTAAATTAAACAGATAACCCCATATAGTTAAAAGTGTACATTAAAGTCTTTTAGAATAGTGTGTACAGACTAGCTTATGTTATAAGTTTGAAGTGTATTGTTGTTTCAGAAGCAATAGTTCATTACTCCTGTCATTAGAGTGCTGCTATTTTGGGAAAAGATTTTTTAGTGTTAAAGATAGTGCAGCAGCACAAATGGCAGGAGTAGAGAATGAACAAGATTTTTTTTCTTTTTTATGACTTTTTTTTTATTTTACTTTGTCATAAAACAAAAATCACATCACAGCATAATAATTAGATAATCGACAATAATACATATTAGCATATTTGTCCACATACAATACAATGTCTTTGTCCGACTGATATATATACAGGGCGACAACCCAAATAAGAAAATTAAGACATAGAACGCTACAGAATGCAACTTATAATGTTAGATGAGGTATTGTTAAATACACAATAGACATTATTAAAATTATTTACGTTTGGAACCTGAGAAAACAATAAGTGAAATAATTAAAAGGTACCTCCTATCCCACACAATTTTTTATTTTGGAAATTGAGAAAGAAATAGAAATAGATGTTCTAGCTCCTTCATATATATTACTATAAAACACTGGTGTGATGTAATCTCACAAACACATTTCAAACAATAACAAATAATAAAATAACCATACTAAGAAACACTAGCAATAAAAAGAGAAGGAGAAAAAAAAGAGAGAAGAAAAAACAAACACAAGAAAAAAAGAATTTGGCTCGCTCACCCTAACACCCTTGTCCCCCCTCATTTATAAAGATGCTTAGCTTATTTGATACTCTCCTCTTAGAAGAGCCTCTTGAAAGTAAGCTGTATTTATAAATGGGAGGGTTATTTGCTTTTGTATGTCTAAAGACTGTGCTCTTATGTAATCCCCCATTTTTGAAAGAAAGTAGGGAGCATAGTCTCAATATTATATTGTACATTAAATGGTTCTATTATCATTTTATTTTTGACTAGTTCCACAAATTTTTTAAAGCTTCTGGATTTCTGTGATTTCGTTACGTCCGCATAAAATAATAAAATTGATACATTTTACATTAATGGGGTCTTTCTCATTTTTTTTTGGAAGATGATATCTAGAATGTTAATCTCAATTCCAGAGTTTAATATTTTAGTGATCCAAACCCAGATAACCCAGAGCTACATCTGTAGCATGCTATCGTTTTGGCTTGATTCCATTTTGTGAGATTATCTGGGGTGATGTCAGAAAGGTTTTTTTTTTAGGTGAGGACGTTTTTTTAGGTGAGGACGTTTCTTTTATCAGCTCCTGTGTCCTAGCACACACAGATTGAGCCGCTAACCCGTTAAACCCAGCACCTGTCTGGTTTACAAAGTTGCATCACCTCTGTTTTTTCACAACCACAACTCTGTATTTTTATATACTAGTTTTTTGACTACACATTGTTTTGGAATTATTCTATTGTGGTCACATATTATTGTATCTACATCAGGATCACTAGTTTTTATTGGATTGTAGCACGCCTATATTTTTTACTGGATTGTTGTAAATTTATCATTTTTTATTGGATTATTGTACACCTGTTTTTGCACATCTTTTATTGAAGAGTCTATACCCATAGGACTTAACATCTTTTGTAGACGCACCAAGGACTATATAATTTATTATTATTTTGTGACCTCATCATACACCCATGATCACTTATTTTTATTTTATTTTTCTTCCACATTTTTTCTATCTTTTCCATTTTTTGACATCCCTCCACGGTTCCACATACAATTTTTTAATATTTACGGATGGACTGAGCCACATTGTATGCTACAAGGACATTCAACAGGCACTTCTATTTTCCATTGTTCTAGATTGCACTGTTTATCATCTGTTATTGTTTTTTAGATTTTTGAAGTCTGTTAATTTTGCATTCTTTAATTTTATTTGGAGTTCTCTGTGGTTTATAATTTATACCCACGCACATCATTGTATGTTTTTATACTTATTTTAATTTAGCATGGATCCATGACTTTTAATGTGTTGTATTAAGACTTGTATTAAATTAAATTAATTTGTGTTCAAGTAACTTTTTTCACTTGTGGACTAAGTAGCATTTCTCCACACCCTGTATTCTTTATCCCTTGCCTCCTCTGGTAGGCGCCTGGGGGTCCTTTTTATTCAACCTCTTATCTGGGGTGATATAAGCTACATTTATCAGTTTGAGATGTGACTCACGCCAAGATATTAATAGTGTAGCTTTATATGCTCTTTCAATGCTTTTGCTAATTAAATCATCCCCTACTGAATGGATCTCTTTTCTCCATTTTGCAGTTAGTTGTATGATATTATTCTTACCTTCTTTCTTTAGCATTAATCTGTACCAGTATGAAATTGAAGAGATGCCCTTTTAAAAAATATTTATCCCGTCGTCAATGTCTTTCCAACATTCTGGTGCTGACTTAGGTTTAATAGAGGTTAAGTAATGTCTAGCTTGAAGAAAAGCAAAAAACTTTTATTTTCAATATTAAACTGTTGTTTAATTTGTTCGAAGGATTTAAGCATGCTCCAATTAACCTCTAATAGTTGAGACGTATACTCCAGACCTTGTCGCTTCCATTGGTTAAAAATGTTTGATCTTATCCCTTCTATTAAATCGG
Organism: Bombina bombina; assembly: GCF_027579735.1. NCBI lineage: Eukaryota > Metazoa > Chordata > Amphibia > Anura > Bombinatoridae > Bombina > Bombina bombina. The sequence goes on along the minus strand of NC_069503.1, from coordinate 625,123,932 downwards.
GATTACCGGTTAATAGTAAAAATTTGGAGAAATTTGGAAGAGCATTTAATGATTTACAGATCTTCTGCCATGCTATGATTGGATTTTTAAAAACTACCATTGTTTTGATACCTTCTGGCAACCTTTTCACCTGTATATGACTTAATGCCTTTCCCTAGAATGGAGCTAGCATATTTTCCTCAATACTTTTTAAAAGAAAATGATCCTTCTCTGAAATCCAGTCTATTATTACTTTTGCCATACATACCCAATTATATTTTTGTAAAGAGAGTAAATTGAATCCAGCCATGTGATGTGCTTGATTTAAACGATTTATATATATAAAAACCTGCGAAACCCTTTATTTAAAGTTTGTATATGATGGTATGTGAGAAATAGTGAAAGATTTTGTAGTAAATATAAGAGTTTAGGAAAAGCCACCATTTTAATCAGATTTATTTTAGCCATAAGTGATAATGGGAATGATGCCCATCTCTTTAAATCGGCACAGATTTTGTTAATAGTTTTTGGAAAATTTAGTGCATACCACCCCTTTGGGGATCTGGAAATATTATTGCCTAGATACTTTATGTGAGAATTAGCGTCTTTAAACGTAGAGCTGGAATCAAGACTTTTGTTTTTTCATAGAACCACAGATTTTTCAGTATTTACTTGATATCCCGTAAAGGAACCGACATCCTGAAAGATTTGCTCAAGTATGGGCATTTTTATTTTTGTGTTACTAATGAATACTAGTAAGTTATCAGCATACAATGCTACTTGTAATTAATTATTCCCTATTTTGATTCCTTTTATTTTACTTCTTATTATGGATGCTAGTGGTTCTATTGCTAGATTAAAGAGTAGGGATGAGAGCGGGCATTCCTGTTTTATGCCCTTTGCTAGATGAAATCCCAAGGATATATCACCATTGATAATTATGGCCGACTGCGGGCATCTATATAACTGTTTAATGAAGGAGAGAAAAAGGCTGCTTAGTCCATATTTTTCCAAGGCAAAATATTAATGATCCCAGCTCACATAATCGAACGCTTTTTCAGCATCGACTGAGATTATAGCTCTATCTGTGTTTCCTTCTTTTTTTTATTCTCGTTGTGTGAGAAGGACCTTTCTTAAATTGGAGAAGGAAGTTATTCCCGACATGAACCCTGTTTGATCAGTATGTATTAATTCCCCTAAAAACATTTTCATTCTTTTAGCTATAATCCCTGTTAATATTTATAGTCTACATTAAGGAGTGAAATGGGGCGATATGCACTCAAGTCTTCCGGGTTCTTACCCTTTTTGCAAACTGCAGAGAATACATAGGAACAGAAGCACCACATGTCTTAGCACTGTATATACTCTTGTGAAGCACCCCTCTTGGTGCAAGTTGAGCAGACTGGAATCTAACAGTCACCCAGCAGACTGACCTCCGGTCTCTCTTGTATAGTCTCTCTTGATGCCTATACCGTTTTTGGTCCACTAGGGGTAGTCGACTTTGGTTATTATGCTTTCATCTATAGAAAGATCTAATAGATGTAAAAATAACACCAATATTGAGACTATGGAGCCTAATAATAATGAGAGTCCTACTGATCCATCCATGTCTACCCTTTTAAACAAATGCTTGTTTTTATACTTGTTTTAATAAAGTAAGTTTTGCACTTCTTGCCTTTATACCATTTATTTTGCTGGACACCTGACTTTTGGTGGATTATCTGCTGGGATATCGTTTAGTGCTATTTTGGAGTTCGAGCCACACCGGAGGTCAGTCTGCTGGGTGACTGTTAGATTCCAGCCTGCTCAATTTGCACCAAGAGGGGTGCTTCATTAAATTTGAGTGTAAACTTCTTGTACATTATCTCACAAGAGTATATACAGTACTAGGTCATGTGGCGCTTCTGTTCCTTTATATTCTCTGCAGTTTGCTGATCTTGGATCTTGGCCTTTGATCCAAACACAGACAGCTGCCTTGACCTGGATTTACTATACATCACTGGGTTCTACTTTTAATACCCTCCCTTTTTGATATAGGGGACTTGAACATTTTTTATGTCTACTGATTTTATAATTTTCATTTTTTGCAAAGGTTTTTTTGCTTCAGATATATTGCAGTATTGTATATTATATTGTTACATAGTAGTACCATTTATAAATATTATCTTGCACATTTTATTTGTTGCCCAAGGGCGCCCCCTATATATATTTCTTTTTTTTTTTTGTTGCAAATTAGTGTAATGTAAGATTTTGTAAATTCCTGTGATATTTTTTCCTTTTTAATGTAATAGCAATTGAATAAGTCAAGATTTTATTGATATAGAATCCTCTAAGAGGATTTATGGTATGGACCAAAATAGAGATATAAATTTATTAGAGGTGTCAGAGGAAAACAATACTGAAGATCTGTCTAGTTTGTTTAAGGGGTTTGAAAAACTACTAAAAGCAGATCTAAAGGATTGGCAAGATCTAAATCTATTAGGTAATTATGTAAAGCATAATATTATACCCAGAGGACTGAGAGTACATAAATACCCAGCCTTTGCATTAGAAGTGGAATTTTTCACAGAGTGGGATAATGCTCTACATATGTATTCTATTACATTTTTAAAAATTCTGACAAAATATAGGGAATATAAGTTGGAGAAACATAAAAAGAATATTTTAGAGTGCAAAATGAAATTACAACCATTTAGAAGGGAAGAAGCTTGGGAAGGAAAATACACCAATATTGTAAATAGAAATAAAATGCAAGAGAAGGAGTTAATGTTGAAGAAAGCTGCTAAACTGAAGAAAGATAAAGAGGACTGTCTGAATGATAGAATTCACTCATATAAAGCAATTAAAAATTATAAACTATTAAATAAAATAATAAATAAAGGGAAGTCAGGGAATGAAGTTAATGGGAGAGAAAGAATCAGTCAACAAACCAGCAGGCACATAACTATCAGGTGACAAATGAAGGAAAACAACACGAAAAAACACCTAAAAAAGATAATAATATACCAACGCATAACAGATTTAGACCAGAGAGAGAAGGAGCTAAGCCAAAAGAGGTCAGAGACAACTATAGAGAACATTTTGGCAATAATACATCAGATCATTATTTTTTAAGAGATATGAGAAACTATCACAAACCCCAAAATCAGCCATATTACAATCAACAGAGGGAAGAGTTGAAGGGCAATTGGAGACAAGGGGGAACAAGGAACAAACGAGGATGGGAACAAAGAATGGATGCAGGGAAAGAAGTAGAGTCAGGGAGAAACAAACAAAAAAGGTGTAATCAGAAAGAGCAGAAAAAGAAATCTATAACCTTTCAAAAAGAACCATAAAAAAGAATGAGATCAGGCTTCTGGCTAACGGCCGTAAGTATGCCCCCAAACAGCTGCCTAACAAATTTGAGATGTACATAGATGTGCAAAAGTACATCAGAAAATTAACATTAAAAAGATACTATGCTAAAGAGTATAACAACAGCAGGCAATATATCACTACAGCTAACTTTGATTCTATGGACATTAAAACTGTCAGTATGTTAAAGGGACTGAAGGTTGAGAATAGGGGGAGAAAATGAAAATCACATTAATATAGAGGTAGAAGACCTTTTAAATTGTAGCATATATGATACTGAACCCCAAATACAGCACAGTGGTTTAAAACCGCCATCAACGTTTTTTCTCCACACATGCACAGGGGGAATATATACACACGTTCAATAAACTAGTTACTGAAGATTGAAATAAATACATGGATTGACATCAAAAAAGCTTTGTCACTAAGTATAATAATAACATAACGAAAGGAGAACGAAAAGCACTAAAGACACAGATATTACTATTAATCAGGCGGATAAGGGAGGGGGAGTCGTAATACAAAACAGGACTACCTTAAAGAAGCTTTCTCCTTGTTAGGGGATAAAAAAGTATATACCATATTGAAAGGAGATCCAAATGAGAGCAATACAAAAATGAACGTTTACAAATGCTGTCTACAGCAAAAGAATGAAAAATTTTGGACAACCAGGAATTCAATTCTATATATCGCGCAAATCCTAAAACCCCATTGTCTCAGGGATTGATTCTGTCACTAGCAATTTATCCGTATATGGGGACTGGTATTTACAGCCCATGGTTAAAAGCTTGAAATCATATATAAAAGACACAACAGACACTATAAACAAATTTGAAGGATTACAGTGGAGAACGGATTTTCTATGGATTACTTGTGATGTTTCATTCCTGTACACTAGTATACCGCATAATCAGGGCATAAAGTCTTTCTTGAAAATGAGTCAGTCTTGTAATATCCCAGAGGCTCATGGGCAGTTTATAGGGAAGTCTATAGAGTACATCCTCACACATAATTATTTCCAGTTTGAGGGTGTATTCGATAGACAAATACAGGGTACTGCCATGGGTACCAGCATGGCTCCCTCATATTCCATTATTTATATGGGTGTTTTTGAGGATGAGAACATTTGGAGAAAAAATAGATTTACCTCAAACAACTTTAAGTATTATAGATACATTTACAACATCATTATGGTGTGGCAAGGGTCCAGGGAAGAAGCAGAGAAGTTTGTAGAATTTTTGAATACGAATAATCACAATTTGAAATTCACTAGTAACATCAAAGAAACAGTAATTGAGTTTTTGGATCTGTTATTGTTTGTAGATAATGACAATATGATGTCAACAAGAAATTCTAGAAAACCAAGTGATAGGAATGGTTACCTTAATGCCCAAAGTGGACACCTGCTATCCTGGAAAAACAATATTCCCCCAGGACAATTCAGAAGAATTAGGCAAAATTGCACCAGGGAGGAAGACTATTTGAGAGAAACAGAGGTATTAAGCGAAAACTTTGAACAGAAAGGTTATAATATAAAGCTGAATAAAAAAGCAAAAGAAGAGGGTTTGAAATATTTTAGAAGCAAACTAGTCAATAACACTAGTGTAATAAAACAGAAGACAGAAGATAATAATGAGGTGAAGTTCATCACCACTTACAAAGAGGGAGTCAAGGGTATTAAGTCTATTTTGAACAAACACTAAGGCATAATTAAGGCTGATCCAATTTTAAAGGGCATGGTAGGAGAAGTTCCAAAAATAGTGTATAAGAAGAACAGGGACATCAAGAGTTTAGTGGCGCCATAAAAGCTGAAACCAATAAAGGAAGAAAAGTAAATGAAATCATCTAATTGGCTATCATTAAAATGTGGTACCTACAAATGTAGAACAAAAAATTGTTGCATGTGTCCTATCATTGATAAAGATAAGAAAATGACTAAAAACTGGAATAGAACAAACAAGTTCAATTTGAAATGTAAAACAACTTGCAACTCTACATTTGTAGTATACCAGTTGACCTGTATATGTGGAATGATCTATTTAGGTTGTACTAAAAGGAAGATAAAATGTGGGATATACGAAAATCTTGTAAATATAAAAAAATGGGTTTGAAGGTCACAGTGTGTCAAACCATTGCAAATTTAAGCATACATTTATTAGTGAAGGATTAAAATGTAAGGTCCTGGAGCAGATTGCCATTGGGGGAAGTGAGGGGAATTGTCTAATAAAACTAAGAAAGGCAGAGACTAAATGGATCTATTCCCTAGGAAGTATGTCCCCCCAAGGACTAAATATCGATATAGACCTACAAGCATTTATGCTGTGACACATATATCTATGAAATAGTGATTTAGATGGAAGGAACAGCAGTAATGATAGAGTAAGGATACGTATTAAAATAATAAATGTATATAGAAATCTCATCAGTTTTAGCAGCTTAGTCAAAAATATAATGATGTTAAATATAATGGTGTTAAAAATATAATGGTATTAAAATAATATAAAAATACAATAAATGCTGGATAAGGTCTAAGAAAATATAATGTAATATTAGGGAATAGTAGTTATGAATATAGTATTAACTGGCAAATGTTTTTAATGATTTAATTTTTATACAATGTTTTAAATCCGGTGAATTGTATCAAATATATGAAATATTTTTAAGTACAATGTAAAATAAGTAGTAATTTACTATCAAGCTGAAACTATGGCCTCTATTTATCAAGCCGTCAACAGCAAATACGCTGGAATTCCGCAGCGTATTTGTGGCGAGGCTGATTCACCTTAGTTATCAAGCCCTACAGACCGGCAAAAGTAGAATTTAGTGACTTAACATACGATCCGCCGGACTCAGTCCAACACAGTCCCAAAATACTGTTTTAACACAGCGATCCATTTAACAGGATTATTGCAGCAAACCAGAAATCACTCACTAGACAACCTGTTTCGTTCTTTTTGGAACTCATCAGTAGGAGATAGATTCCTGTTAAATGGATCGCTGTGTTAAAACAGTATTTTGAAGCAAAAAAACTGAGAATTTGCATATCTAATTTGCATATCTTACCCAGAATTCTCTTGTGCATTGGTTACATTGTATATGAGGTATTTCTGGAAAAAGCAAGCGGGGAATCTTGCCTAGATGTGCTAATTTCCTATGCAAATATTTACATTGATTTACTTTTGAGACATGGAGGATTTTAATTTCAGTTTTTTATCTCCCCCCATCATTTTAATGAATTTTGGTTTAACCTTGAAAGTAGCTTTACCAATGCAACAACCAGAAATCTATCTCCTACTGATGAGTTCCAAAAAGAACGAAACAGGCTGTCTAGTGAGTGATTTCTGGTTTGCTGCAATAATCCGGTTAAAAGGATCGCTGTGTTAAAACAGTATTTTGAAGCAAGTAACTGAGAATTTGCATATCTAATTTGCATATCTTACCCAGTATTCTCTTGTGCATTGGTAACATTGTATATGAGGTATTTCTGGAAAAAGCAAGCGGGAAATCTTGCCTAGATGTGCTAATTTCCTATGCAAATATTTACATTGATATATATATATATATGCTATACAGAAGAAATAATAGCGCCCTTATTGATTCCAGCAACAAACTATATCTCACATCGTTATATGATTAAACCTAAGTTATGAAACAAATAAACATTTACACAGCTTGCTTATTCAGTTATATATATTTTTAGTATTTGATAATTTAGTAACATAATTACAAATCTCTGCATTAAAACATGATCGAAATCAACAAATCAACCCGGGTTGACATTTGGAGACTAATTCAAGTCCAGAATATAATCAGTTGTCCCGGTCATATATATCCAGCATCTCACAGATGTATAATTGTAATCCACTCATGCGGTAAATGAAAGCGTTAATGCAGGCCCACCACTATGCCAATTTTAACTCACACAGGTATAATGCAAATTTTGGTCATTTACTTCACAAACATACACTGGGATAAATACAGGTATTTCAGTTTGAGTCCATCTTCAATATAGCAGTCTTTGCTTTTTAACTTGATAACTCTTTTAAACAAATAGTGAATCCCCACAGTATCCAGCAGCACTTGCTTAAATCCAACCTGTTATGGTGAGCGGTCATAGTGTGGCTGAATATTACCTGCTCGCTTCCAATAGTTTCACACTGAATGTTAAACGGATCCGGAACAAAACTTAGAACTTTTTCCTTTTTACACTTCTCCGTTAGTTAGAAGGCTCTTTAAGTGCCAAGCACGCCTTCTGTATTTTGGTATCAGATAGGAAACATGTGAATATAATGCAGAGAAAGTTCAAAGCAGTGTTCAGCTGAGTACACCGCTGCCAAACAAACAAGCAGCTACGCGCGTTTCACCTGTGCTCATTACAGGCTTCATCCGGCTGTGTATAATTGGAGTTCCCACTCCTTAGCTTTAAACAAAATGCTCCGCCTTCTTATTCTGTTTCATACATTGTATGCAAGCCTCTTGGGGAAATATTATGCACATTTATACAAAAGCAATGTTACTAAATAGCATAATTGCTTAGAATTCTAAGATTAGTATCAGTTAGTTTAAACAGTCTTATATTTGTCTATATTTTAAAACTGACAATAACAGCGTGAATATTTTGTGCTGCAAGGTATCAAACTTTTTGGAAATCATTTTGTGTGTAGTATTAGAACAATTTAATGTATCACTCATATTTTTATATCCAATTCAGGTACTCTATAATTAATCACCTAGAAATGCCCCAAAATTAAGCTCTTCATTTAGACCTGAAGGTTTTAAACTCTTTAGATTGAATATCCATTTACTTTCTTTGTGCAATATGATTTGGTCAAGGTTGCTACCTCTCCCCTTTAGGTCTATTAGTTCCAAGCCTCTAAATTTCAAAATATTTTTATTGCTCTCATGATGTTCATAAAAATGTTGGGCCACACTGCTAGTTTTTATACATTTATTTTTAATATCTCTTTTATGTTCCATTATTCTTTCTTTCAATTCCCTGTAATATTGGGGACAATTACAGGATACCATGTATACTACTCCTTCGCTTTTGCAAGTAATGTGGCCTTTTACATGGTGGATACTACCGAATTTATCACTGAAAATTCTACCTGTTAACATATTTTCACAGACTGAACATTTAAAGCATTTATAGTTACCATCCTTTTTCCTATTCAACCAAGTTCCTGTAACTTCAGTTTCAAGGTGGCTGTGAACCAGTCGATCCTTCAAATTTGGTGCTCTTTTTGGTGTCATAAAAGGGACCTGCCCTACAAATTTCGCTATGGAATTATCTATCAGTAAAACATGCCAGTGTTTCCTGAGTACTGCACGAATATCTTGCCATCTGTTATTATATCTTCCTATGAATCTCACTAGAGAATTATCCTGTTCTTTCTTATTTTCATTGTATAATAGATCATCCCTATTTTTGGTTTTAGTTTTTGCAAAAGCTTGTTTTAAGCACTGTTGAGGATAACCTCTCTCTTTGAATCTATTTTTTAGAAGTCTTGCTTCCAATTTAAATTGTTCATAATCACTACAATTTCCTTTATGCCTCAAAAATTGGCCATAGGGGAAGTTTTGAATTACATTTTTAGGGTGATGACTATCAAATGATAATAGTACATTACCTGCAGTTTCCTTACGAAAGGTCGCTGTTTTTAAGACATTATTTACATTCATAATTCTCAAATCTAGGAATGTTATTTCTTCCATACTATAAGTATAGGTAAATTTCAAGTTCCAGGTGTTCCTAATTAATTTTTGCATAAATTCAATTTATTTAGTCTCCGTGTCCTCCCATAGGAGGAACACATCATCGATAAATCTTATCCAAAGAGCTATAGATGCTTTAATGTTTTCATCACTGTTCTATATACAGTCATACTCCCATTTTTATAGAGTACCTGAATTGGATATAAAAATATGAGTGATACATTAAATTGTTCTAATACTACACACAAAATGATTTCCAAAAAGTTTGATACCTTGCAGCACACAATATTCACGCTGTTATTGTCAGTTTTAAAATATAGACAAATATAAGATTATTTAAAGTAACTGATACTAATCTTAGAATTCTAAGCAATTATGCTATTTAGTAACATTGCTTTTGTGTAAATGTGCATAATGTTTCCCCAAGAGGCTTGCATACAATGTATGAAACAGAATAAGAAGGCAGAGCATTTTGTTTAAAGCTAAGGAGTGGGAACTCCAATTATACACAGCCGGATGAAGCCTGTAACGAGCACAGGTGAAACGTGCATAGCTGCTTGTTTGTTTGGCAGCGGTGTACTCAGCTGAACACTGCTGCAAACTTTCTCTGCATTATATTCACATGTTTCCTATCTGATACCGAAATACAGAAGGCGTGCTTAGCACTTAAAGAGCCTTCTAACTAACGGAGAAGTGTAAAAAGGAAAAAGTTCTAAGTTTTGTTCCGGATCCGTTTAACATTCAGTGTGAAACTATTGGAAGCGAGCAGGTAATATTCAGCCACACTATGACCGCTCACCATAACAGGTAGGATTTAAGCAAGTGCTGCTGGATACTGTGGGGATTCATTATTCGTTTAAAAGAGTTATCAAGTTAAAAAGCAAAGACTGCTATATTGAAGATGGACTCAAACTGAAATACCTGTATTTATCCCAGCGTATGTTTGTGAAGTGAATGACCAAAATTTGCATTATACCTGTGTGATTTAAAATTGGCATAGTGGTGGGCCTGCATTAACACTTTCATTTACCACATGAGTGGATTACAATTATACATCTGTGAGATGCTGGATATATATGACCGGGACAACTGATTATATTCTGGACTTGAATTAGTCTCCAAATGTCAACCCGGGTTGATTTGTTGATTTCGATCATGTTTTAATGCAGAGATTTGTAATTATGTTACTAAATTATCAAATACTAAAAATATATATAACTGAACAAGCAAGCTGTGTAAATGTTTATTTGTTTCATAACTTAGGTTTAATCATATAACGATGTGAGATATAGTTTGTTGCTGGAATCAATAAGGGCTCTATTATTTCTTCTGTATAGCATATTCATATATTAGCCCTTACCGTGCACTACATAGTAAGTGTATCCCTAAATAGGGAACACTATTATATTCTATGTATTAAACTCTCAACATTTACAATACTAGCAGTGCTGGTACTTATATATTTTTTTTAAATATATATATATATATATATATATATATATATATATATATATATATATACTGTATATATAAATATGAGATAATGAGGCGAGCGCCCGAAGGCTGAGGCTAATACAATGTATAATAAAATAAAATGGAATACAATTAAAAATATGATGCTAAAATGATTCTAAACAGTGAGTGTATAAAGGTTAGTTTATAATTAAGATTTTAATACACAGCTAAAATAAATCATGGATCCATGTTACAAAGACATAATAAGAAACAAATAAAATAAAATAAAAACATAGATGTTATATAAAAACAACAACTAGAGTATCCTGATGGGTTGACCTTTGAGAAGATAGTCTATATTGGAAATTATAAAGTCCAGGCCAAAAAAGATTAATGTCCAAGTCCTGTTAGGTCCGTAACTATATCTTATTGTGTGGTTTGTAGTAACCGATAATATTACTGTGTAGATTCCAAACGGTTAAGTCAATATGAGAAAAAGGTGAAAAAATAAAAAATGTGATGAATCCAAAAATCGAATAAAAAGTAGTAGAAAAATGTGTGGGGTGTAATACACTAAATTTGAGTAGCGAAAAAATGGTGCTTTAAAAAAATCTGGCCAGAAAAAATATGTGAACCAAAAAAAAAAAAATATTATTTTTTTTTGGTTCACATATTTAAAAAATTCCACAAAACTTTAAACAAACTCTTAAGTGAATGAATAAACAAAAATAGTGAAACTCAATATGTAGTGATTGACAATTATCCCATAGTGATGTGAATCTTCAAGAAAAATGTATATTTTCCATAGGTTTGCTTGTTTAATTTTGGAGAATATCACCACTTTTTCTTGAAGATTCACATCACTATGGGATAATTGTCAATCACTACATATTGAGTTTCACTATTTTGTTTATTCATTCACTGACGAGTTTGTTTAAAGTTTTGTGGAATTTTTTAAAAAAAAATATATATTTTTTTTTTTTGGTTCAGAATCATTTTAGCATCATATTTTTAATTGTATTCCAATTCTATTTTATTATACATCGTATTAGCCTCAGCCTTAGGGCGCTCGCCTCATTATCTCATATTTACCTATTCTATTGGGTCTACTAGGGGACCCTTAGAGGGGAGCTAGAGGCCGATATACTTAGCGCAGGGTCCACACATTTTTGTTCACAATTCTTATACTGTATATATACAGTATATATATATATATATATATATATATATATATATATATATATATATATATATTTATATATATATATATACAGTATATATATATTGATAGTCCTGGCACTTCTGAAGAATCTGTCAGGGGTTTTTCCCTGTTGTGTTTGCCATGTGCTGCTGGCAGCCATTTTACTCACCTCTCTTCCTGACTATGGTGCATTGTGGGGGATGCTGCTCAATTCCTGCACTTCCTTTTATGGCTAGACAGGTGTGCATCATCCATGTGAGACAGGATGCAGTCTCAGATTTGTGATATCATCACGTATTGTTTAATGGGCCTCTGTTCAGTATGCTTTGCCTTTGCGTTGTCCCAGACCTGTTTGTGAGAGTTCCTGTGTATTACCTGGCTGCCTGACATCCTTCCTGGTTCCTGATCCCTGGCTTGTTCCTGACTCTACTGTTTTCCTTGTTCCTGATTCCGGCTCGCCTGACTATTTGCTTTGGCTCTTGACTCGGCTCGTTTGACTACCAGCTCTGGTTTTGATTCCTAGCTTGTTATTTGACTTGTGGACTTTTTGCTATTAATAAAGGTGTGATTATTTTTGTACTTCTCGTCTCAGTCTCATTCCTGGCATCCTGACATTACGCAAAGGCCATGAATCCTGATGGTGCTAATAATCCACCTTTACCTGCCATCATTTCCAGGATGGATGAACAGGATCACCGCTTGGATCAATTTGAACTAGCCCTGCAAACCCTGCTGACTCGCACTGCACATTTGGACCAGAGTCTCCCGCAAGTTATGGCTGCTCCTGTTTCCACTGCTGCACCTAGTCCTACCAGGAGCATGTCCGGTTCTGCACCTATACCTCAGCAATATGGAGGCGATCCTATTCAGTGCAGAGGATTTTTGAACCAGGTGGGCATTTACTTTGAGATGTTACCTCAGGCGTTTCCCTCTGACAGAGCTAAGGTGTGATTTCTCATCTCGTTACTCTCTGACACAGCTCTTGTCTGGGCTAATCCCTTGTGGGAGACTAATAAACCTGTGATTTCAAATTACCCTGAATTTGTGGCCTCCTTTTGAAGAGTATTTGATGTTCCGGCTTGCTCCTCCTCTGCCGCTAAACGATTCATGTCCATTCAGCAAGGTACAAGATCTGTTGCTCAGTATGCTATTGAGTTCCGTACGCTTGCCGCAGAGGTAGGTTGGAACAATGAAGCCCTTGTTGCCGCTTTCTTTCATGGGCTCTCTGATGCGATTAAAGACAAAGTTGCTGCCAGAGATTTACCAGAGGATCTTGAGGCATTGGTGTCTTTTTTGATCCTAATTGACATCAGACTCAGAGAGAGGACCTCTTTCAAAGAGCGCTTGCGGAAGCCTCCTGTTCCGTTGTCTCCTACGTGTTCGTTCCCACCCATGCCTCCCTCTCCTCCCATGCTTCCTGGTCCCGAGTCACCAGGTACTGCTGAGCTGATGCAGCTGGGATTCACATGTCTCTCTGCGGTGGAGAGGGCCTTTAGGAGGAGGGAGGGGCTCTGCCTCTATTGTGGGTTACAGGGCCACCTTTTGAAGTCTTGTCCTACATGGCCAGGAAACGCTCACACCTAAGGTCTTGTCTGGGGCAGACATTGGGTGGTTTATCCTCATCCTCAGAACCGCTTAAGAAGAAACCTTTGGTCACGGTTGTCCTTTCCTGGGTGGACTCCTCCATAGTCACCCAGGCTCTTGTTGACTCCGGTGCTGTGGGCTATTTCATTGACAGTGCTCTTGTATCAAAGCACTCCATTCCTGTTTTGCCTCAGTCCGTTCCGCTTGCTATTGAGGCCATTGATGGCAGGCCCCTTCAGCCCACACTCGTTACTCACGAAACTGCTCCGTTGTCCATGGCTGTTGGGGCTCTTCATTTTGAAACCCTCCAGTTCCAGGTGATAAACTCTCCGCATTTTCCAGTTGTTCTGGGTTATCCCTGGCTCCAAAAGCACAATCCCAGTCTCGACTGGCGCAGGTCCGAAATTTTGTTGTGGTCCCTGCAATGTATTTCCACTTGTCTTCGGAAACCAGTTAAAGTCTTGTGCACTTCTTCGGTTTCTCAATTGCCAGAGGAGTACCGAGAGTTCCTAGACGTGTTTGACAAGGTGCGTGCCGGTACGTTGCCTCCTCACCGGTCTTACGATTGTGCCATAGACCTGCAACCCGGAGGCATTCCTCCTGGGGACAGGTGTACCCTCTGTCTGTTGCAGAGAATTGTGCTATGGAGGAGTATGTTGCACAGGGGATCATCCGCAAATCCTGCTCTCCTGCAGGAGCTGGCTTCTACTTTGTGAAGAAAAAGGGTGGCGAGTTAAGACCATGTATCGATTATAGGGGTCTTAATCGTCTTACCATTAAGAATGCTTACCCTATTCCGCTAATTACGGAACTCTTTGACCGCCTCAAGGGAGCTACGGTCTTTACTAAACTTGATTTGAGAGGAGTGTACAATCTCGTTAGGATTAAGGAGGGCCACGAATGGAAAACAGCATTTAACACCAGGAGCGGGAATTATGAGTATCTTGTAATGCCCTTTGGCCTATGTAATGCTCCTGCTGTTTTTCAGGAATTTATTAATGATGTCCTACGAGATATGTTGCAACAGTGTGTTGTGGTGTACTTAGACGACATCCTCATACACTCACCCACACTTGAGGCTCATCATTCTGATGTTACACGGGTTCTTCAGAGACTATGTGAGAACGGCCTGTTTTGTAAACTCGAGAAATGTGAGTTCCATCAGACTCAAGTAACCTTCCTAGGTTATGTTATCTCCGTTGCAAGGTTCTCCATGGATCCTGACAAGTTATCTGCAGTTCTGCAGTGGTCTTGCCCAGTTGGTCTTCGGTCTATTCAACGTTTTTTGGGGTTCGTCAATTACTATAGAAAGTTTATTAAAAACTTTTCTTCCTTGGTCAAACCTATCACAGAAATGACCTGTAAAGAGAATGATCCTCTCCATTGGTCACCTACTGCCATTAAGGCCTTTGATAGTCTTAAGACTGCCTTTGCTGCCGCTCCAGTTCTGGCTCATCATAACCCTGTCCTGCCTTTTGTTCTTGAGGTCGATGCGTCTGTGACTGGAGTAGGTGCCCTCTTGTCTCAACGTCCTACGCCTGATGGTTCCTTGCATCTGTGTGGTTTCTTCTCTAAGAAATTGTCTCCAGCGGAGTGCAATTCTGAAATTGGCGACAGGGAATTACTGGCCATAATTTTGGCACTTAAGGAATAGAGGCATCTTCTCGAGGGTACTAGCGTGCCAGTGCTCATTCTTACTGACCACAAGAATTTAACTTATCTATCTGAAGCAAAACGTTTGTCACCCTGACAGGCCAGATGGGCGCTATTTTTGTCTCGGTTTACTTATGTGGTCTCCTACCTGCCTGGTAGTAAGAATTTTATGGCTGATGCCCTCTCTAGACAATTTTCGCCTCTGTCCAAGGAGGAGTCTGTACCTACTCTTGTTATACCTCCTGACCATATTTTGGCAACCATACGTACTAATTTGACTTCTCCCTTGGGGGAGGAGATCCTGGCTGCAGGCTACCCAGGCAAGAACCAAATGATTTGGTCTGTCACTCAACAATTCTGGTGGCCAGGTCTTCGTTCTGATGTTGCTGCGTATGTTGCCTCCTGCTCAGTTTGTGCACAGAATAAGACTCCTCAACGCCTTCCTGTGGGTCTTCTTCAACCTATTGCTAATGGTGAACGTCCTTGGACACATCTTTCCATGGACTTCATTGTCGAGCTCCCTGTTTCCAATGGCAATACTGTTATCTTTATGGTGGTTGACCGTTTTTCTAAAATGTCACATTGCATTCCCTTGATGAAGCTGCCTACCGCTCAGGAGCTTGCTTCAATTTTTGCCCGGGAGGTCTTCCGTTTACATGGGTTACCCAAGTGTCGGACCGGGGTAGCCAGTTTGTCTCCAGAATTTGGCGTTCCTTTTGTGCTCAAATGGGGATCCAGCTTTCCTTCTGGATCCCCATTTGAGCACAAAAGGCATATCACCCTCAATCCAATGGGGCTGCGGAACGATCTAATCAAGCTCTGGAACAGTTCCTCCGTTGCTATGTCTCAGATCACCACAATAATTGGTCTGAACTGTTACCTTGGGCAGAGTTTGCTCGTAATAGTGCTATTAATGCTTCCTTCAAGATATCCCCGTTCATGGCGAATTATGGGTTTCAACCATCCTTGTTGCCCGATTCATTCATGTCTCAGGGTATTCCGGCTTTGGAGGAGCATTTCCGGCAACTCCGTTCCACGTGGGTGCAGATTCAGGATTGCCTTCATCGTTCTGTGCAGCACCAAAAGTTCCAGGCTGATCGTAGGCATCTGCCCGCACCTTCATACCAGGTTGGTGAGAGAGTTTGGCTGTCCTCCCGCAACTTGAACCTTCGTGTGTCTTCCAATAAATTGGCTCCCCGTTATGTTGGTCCTTTTCGAATATTCCGACGGGTTAATCCTGTGGCCTACACTCTTGACCTTCCTCCTGCTATGCGCATCTCCAATGTTTTTCATGTCTCCCTCTTGAAACCATTGGTTTGTAATCGGTTTACCACTGTGTTGCCTCGTCCCCATCCTATCTTTGTTGACAACCATGAGGAGTATGAGGTCAGCAGCATTATTGACTCTCGTATGTCCAGGGGCCGTGTACAGTAGTTGGTTCACTGGAGAGGCTATGGTCCGGAAGAGCATTCTTGAGTTCTCTCATCTGATGTTCATGCTCCCGCCCTCCTCCGTGCCTTCCATGCCCGTTTCCCCAATAAGCCTTTTGTCCTCCCGCGGGGGAGGGGTTGTTGAGGGGAGGGTACTGTCAGGGTTTTTTCCCTGTTGTGTTTGCCATGTGCTGCTGGCAGCCATTTTACTCACCTCTCTTCCTGACTATGGTGCATTGTGGGGGATGCTGCTCAATTCCTGCACTTCCTTTTATGGCCAGACTGGTGTGCATCATCCATGTGAGACAGGATGCAGTCTCAGAATTGTGGTGTCATCACTTATTATTTAATGGGCCTCTGTTCAGTATGCTTTGCCTTTGCTTTTCTCAGACCTGTTTGTGAGAGTTCCTGTGTATTACCTGGCTGCCTGACGTCCTTCCTGGTTCCTGATCCCTGGCTTGTTCCTGACTCTGCTGTTTTCCTTGTTCCTGATTCTGGCTCGTCTGACTATTCGCTTTGGTTCCTGACTCGGCTCGTTTGACTACCAGCTCTGGTTTTGATTCCTGGCTTGTTATTTGACTTGTGGACTTTTTATTATTTTTTGCTATTAATAAAGGTGTGATTATTTTTGTACTTCTCCTCTCAGTCTGATTCCTGGCATCCTGACAGAATCACACATCCAAAAATAATAATAAAGGAAAATTATTTATTGAATCCACTATTTTAAAAGCATACACAGGATATACCTGTGCAGTAAAACAAGACAATAAGGGGGTAACCAAGCCCCTCAACATCAGACAAGTTTCATGCTGGGTAAGCACTTGATCACTGATAATCAGAGGATCAGGGTGTAAACCTTATAAGCAAAGTTAAACCAATTAGCCTATAATTATCCCCTAGTCAAGATTCCCGGGTTACCTTAAAGGGAAATACCCTGAAACACAAACACCCAAGTATTCATTTAATTAGTCAATAAAGTAAAAACATTGATTAATGATAGTATTATACAAAACATATGTCTAATGGTTTATCAATGTCAAATTAGTATATTTAGATAGCATAAATAGAGGGTGAAAGTTATTTTATGAATAGATCCACATCCATAAGGGAATTTAACCCCATCCAAAAAACTGCCTTTTCATTGAGTTTATCCTCCCTATAGCCACCTCTTCTCCCCACAGGGGCAAAGTCAATACCATGAACGTTTAGTAATGTACTGTCAGAATTGTGATATGTTCTGAAGTGTCTGGCTATAGAAGTATTAGACTTAGGATCCTCAATATATCTCAGATGTTGCAGAAATCTATCTCTGAGAGGTCTTTTGGTCTTTCCTGTGAATTGAATGTTGCAGCGAGTACAGGTAAGAAGATAGACCACATGTGTTGTGTTGCAATTTATGAAATAACATATTTCAAATGATTTATCAGTGCCAGTTATCCTCAACTCAAAAGTACTGCCCTGCAGAACATGTTCACAAGTCTTGCAACAGGTCCCCCGGCATTTGAAGCAATCCTGTTTCTGTTTTAACCATGTACTGTGTTTGCGTGTGGGAAGCATGGAAAGAGAAAGAATGTTCCTAAAGGTCTTAGCTTTTTTGGGTACAAATTTGAAACATTTGTCTATGATATCTGACAATATGGGGTCACTATGTAAAATTGGTAATTTTTTTATAATCAACCCACATATTTGTTGGTATTCCTTGCTGTAATAAATAGATGTGTAGATTCTTTGTCAGTATTGAAATATTTGACCTTGTTTCTAATCCCTAATAATTTGTCATGAGGGATTGAGAAGTTTTTGTTCTTCTAAGAAGATCCTTATCATAGCCTCTGACTTCAAGTCTTTTCATGGTGGCCAGAGCCTCCTGCTCATATACTTCAGGGAGTGAGCAATTTCTCTTTACACTTATCAATTGTCCAATTGGTATGGACTTTAAAAGTTTTGTAAGGGATGGTAGTGTACAGGGAGGCAACATCAAAGGATACCAATGTGTAAGAAATTTTCCAGATAATTTGCTGTAGGTCATGTATGAGACTGGTGGTGTCTTTGATGTACCCCGGTAAAGATGTGACAAGAGGCTGCAAATAGGTGTCAACCAGGTCAGACAAGGGTTCATAAAGGGATCCAATACCTGCCAGAATGGGACGGCCGGGGGGGTGTAGCAGACTTTTGTGCACCTTAGGGAAATAGTGAAAGATGGCTATAACAGGAAATTAATTTAGTAGATACCCAACCATGCTAGTTTTGATTAAACCTGATCTGCTAGCCTGCCCAATTAGATCAGTAAGAATAAATTTATATTCCTTTGTGGGATTGGTTTTAAGCATAACATTAAGTTGGCATAAGGCCTCCTTAATATAGTCTTCCCTTTCCAAAACCACAACGTTACCTCCTTTGTCAAAGTCACGTATGACCAAACTATAATTATTTCTGAGATTTTTTAGGGCTTGTTTTTTTTTGCGGTGTGAAGTTATCCCTACTGTGTGTGGGCTGTACCTGCTTCTTTTTTAGTCTTGTAAGTTGGGTTTCTATTGTATGTGGAAATACCTCCAAAGATTGTCTTCTACTATGAACAGGATAAAACGTACCTTTGGCTTTGAATCTATCAAGAGGTATATTTGTTTCAGAAGGGCCAGAACGTATTTCCTCATTACCTAAGGAGTACAAATGAGCAAGATCATGTAAACTACAGACATCACTGAATGTAAGAGTACAAACATTGCCACTATGTGCATCAGGGACGCTATCCATTTCAATCTGTTATGAATCCTTACAAGCCCCAAATAAATGTTTTTTGAGTGTAAGGGACCTATTCATAGTTAGATAAATTGATCACATTTTTGTATAAATGTCTGTTTGGTTCTCTGTTGTGTCCTGGGTCCCTGTCTGGGTGGAGCTGGCTTCACCTCTGTCTGTTGGTGAGAGCCCTTGTTGCTTTCTTCTTTGTCTCTGCCTGTATCTGTTCCTGCCCCCCTACGTACTTTATGTGTTTTGCTCTTATTATTGGACTTAGGGGGCTGTCTTGTTTTTTGACTGTTCAGGAAAGCTATGAGATGGCATATGTAAGGCTGACATGGTGTCCGAGGTGCTGTCATTATTTATGTTTGTGTCTGAATCTGATGTGTCATAATCATATTCAGTGTCACTGAATGTAAATTGTTTGCCTTTGTTGGCCCTCCTATGTCTGAACTTCCTAGTTTTGTTTTTGCTAGTATTATCAGATCCATAATGGATATTAATCCATTTGTATACATTATCTTTATCATAATCCAATTTATCTCTATTGATTTTTTGCATTTTAAAGTACCATAGGTCATTTTGGAATGCCAACATAGTTTGTTTGAATTGTTTATCATAGAGTTTGAAGTCAGGGTCTAATTGGAGTGACTTTAAATCATCCTGCACTTCATGCATTTGGTTGATGAGAGCTACTCTCTGTTTTCTTTTGTACTCTATGAGAATGTCAATAAGAGTTTTGGAACAATCAGATAGTGCTTTGTTCCATTTATTTATAAACTCTTGACACGTGACCTGAAAAGATGGGAACTTTCTGATGTGTAAACCTCTTGGAATATGCTGCTGCTGTTTATATATAAGAAAGGTTTTAATGTCTAATTCAAGACGAATGTCTCTTTTGCGCAAATTGTCCATTTGTATGAAGAGACTATCCAAGTTGAGCTCAGCATCTTTTAATACATTCTGAATATCCTGTGTTGTAATATCCAGAGACTTTGTGTAATCTTCAAAGACAATCCCATCTGTAGAAACAGTGGTTTGTTCCCCATCTGTGACATTAGTTGCTTCCATACCTATACAAAGTCTCTGTCAGAATGTTCTCTGTCAAATAGCTGTAATTAATGGATTTACTTGTATGTATAATGCCAAAAAATGAATGAAAACACAAATATGATAAAGTGCAATGTCAGTGCAGGCATCCGGCCTTTATATAAAAAATATATATATAAAAAATTAATATAAAAAGTAAAAAAGTGAAAAAAATATATATTTATATATATATATGAAAAATATATATAAAAAATATATATAAAAAATAAAATAAAAATACGTCCGAGTTATACGTGGCAGAGATTTGACTAGTAAAAGTTTCCCATAGTGATGCAATGTATAACCTAAAGAAAAAAGGTGGATGAAACGATAACCGTGAGTGCTAGCCTGCCTGCTGTCTATATATTTTTATATATAGGAAAAGTGCCTGGTCAGTGCTTGGAAAGGGTAGGGGAATTCCTGAGTGTACTTGTATGGCAGGGGAAGTAAATGATGGTGTATATAAGGGTGGGAGAGTGACTGGTAAGTGTTTGTAAGGGTTGGAAAGAAATTGTAAGAGGGAGAGAACAATTTGTAATTTATGAAATTATACTTAGTAATGTAATCTGTAAATTGAACAATTTTATTTTTGGGAATATGGTATAATCAGTGACATGAACTTATTTTTGTACTTATGAGAATATACTATTTAATCCAAATAGCAATATGTAAAGTCATATTAGTGCACAATAATTAGATATACCTGAGACCCAGCACCCCATTGGATGATATACTTGCTGGCATCTTCTGTCTGTCTTGCAGGTGCATACTCTTCCTACAAAGCTGTGTGCCTTTTGCTCTGCATTGTCTCCTGGTTGTTTTCTTCACTTGGAATACTGCCATTGCTATAAAAGAACAATGCAATGTTCTACTAGCCAAGTGGTTCTCAAACGTTTAAAGACTGTGGCACACTTGGCAATGCAAATGTCTGTTGCAACACAATTGTGTAATTAACCATAAACAGATAGTATTTTACAGTCAGCACAATTACTACAATGTATTGTAGACAAAATGAAAAAGGAGCATTTTGAGAGAGATTTAACCCTAGTCACCTTGGTGAGTTAAACTATTTAGTCAAATAATATTAATGACATATGATTCAATAGTGTCTAAAAGCCAAGGGGAAAATATCATTGGGTTGATTACTGAGGGTCCCAAAGGGCTTTCTTCCATACCTTCACTTTCTCTATAACACTAACATTGTTACCCATACCTGATTCTAATGATATATTCCTACTCTGCTCCTGTGGCACATACATTTAGTATTGTATTAAGTTTAAAAGCTCTCCCTTTCATTTTTAAGGACAGAATAGAGATTAATGGAAACACACTTTTAACAGTTGTACATGCACACCAACACCCTGGGTAAGAAATGTAGTCAGTGTTCCTTGACTTGGCTTTCTACTTAGGGCCTGAAAATCTAAAGCTCTCCGCTCATGCGAGATGATCTAAGCAGCCTTGTGAGTACAGCGAGGTCCCTCAAAGAATTTTAGAAATGCAAAATTTAGCTTAAGAGCTTTTTATCTTGCTATGCAATGCTCTGTATGTGAAGAAGAGACTACTTCATTACAATATATGGTCTAAAAAAAATCCCAAAGATTATGTGTGGTTTCTCACCCTGCCTACAAGTTTTTGTTCATCATGCACTGTAAACTAAGCCTGCTTAATTTATTGATCCTTTTACCAGTGGTTAGTTGCTCATAGCATGCTCATAACATGAAATGCCACGGCTCACCCCTGTCTTCTTTCATGTCACATCAGGGTGACACAAAATACCGTTTTAGAAACACTGATCTAGACATTTAGCTGTTTTATCTATGACTGGCAATACCTTTCTACTGTCCTTAAAGTATTATATGCTATAGTAGGACTGGCTAAATTACTGTGCTGGCAAGTATCTGATTGTGTCCTGTTAGCTATTATCAGCTACTGTGCCCTGCTGGCCATTTCCTGCTGCTGTATCCTGCTCGCCAATATCTACCTACTGAGTGTTCTCAGTCTCAGTTACACATTAGAATAGTTCCTGTCAGTTTATGATTCTGGTTCACTGTCCAATTGGCTGTTGCCCATAACCTCCATCAGCTTGGTCTTTACTCAGCACCTGATTATCTATACCTCTGTCAGTTTTAGAACTTATTTACCTCTTGTCAATGCCTTAGCACAGACATTATATAATAAAAGAAGAATCTTTCAACCGTTTTGTAGCAAGTACTCTTGCAGGCATACATTTATTCCCTAATTAGCCCCAAATACAATATGTAAATATTATTATGTTAAAAAATGCATTTGTATTACATATATATTTTATGTTTTCACAATTTCTTTTTAAAATCCAGTTTTAACTAATGCAAATAAATGGAGCAAATCTTTGGAAATATTAGAGCAACAAATCAACTTCTAGAGAAGACACATACGCAGCATGTATTTTTCTTTAAATGTTATATCTATCTTCAACGTAACTGAAAACACAGTCTGCCTGGCTTGTGCTGCCATATATACAGAAAAAAGAGGGTATCAAATTGTGCTGTGTGCTAATGCATGAAATTTTATCTGCAAACAGTCTCCCCTGGTGTATTTTTTAAGGCGACTGTAACTGATGAATCCACTATCACCAATGGATATAGGAAGAATCTTTATCATTAGTTGTGGCAGGAACAGCGCTCATAGAAAGGGAGAGAAGAAAAACAAAAACAACCAATAGTGTAATATGTACACAAATAGTGGTGAGTGTTAGATGCAAAAAACTTTGTTACCTTGTTTAACCTCAAACATGTGAGGTATGTGATGCTCACGATATATATCCCTATCTGTGGTAAAGATGTGTGTCTGTTTCTGCTTCCACTTCTTGGAGTATGGTATAGAAGAAATTAACGTGACTCTCAATGTAAGTAGGCAGTTGATTCTCTTCTTTGTGAAGAAATGACTCTCCAATCACAACAATGTGTAAAAGAAAAGCGTATTTATTTTCCATTAAAGTGTGA
This sequence comes from Bombina bombina, assembly GCF_027579735.1. Lineage (NCBI taxonomy): Eukaryota > Metazoa > Chordata > Amphibia > Anura > Bombinatoridae > Bombina > Bombina bombina. Next base: position 625,100,755 of record NC_069503.1, on the reverse strand, counting down.
ACTGAGTGTAAGGATCCAAGTATTAACTTTTACACACTTATAGCAAACAGTGCGTCTCAAACCTGGGTATCCCACAGAGGGAAAACTCTCTGAAATGCTGCTTGAGAAAATTTCCAGTTTGTAATGTCCGTTTAGCCAAATATGTCTGCTGTGTCTGGCTATAGTGAGGCGTTCTGTAAAAACAATAGGGTCCTTCGTGAGGCACAAACGATATACGGCTGTGTTTCTCCTAGCCGTTACTTTGTGGTCTCACCGGACCAGAAGTGACATCACTGAGTGGACCGCCCACTCATCTGCTGCTTCATAAATGGCGCCCTATGTGTTTGAACTACTCTTGCAAAGCCTCACACTACTCTCTGCAGAAAGCCACCAATATTATATTTCTTGCCGCTTCCTTCTCATTTCGGTGCAGCACCGTGGCTCCGTTTATCAGAACCTCTGGCCTGAAATATGAAGAGAACACAGATCATTTAGAGGGGTATGATATTAATAATAAGGTAGGCAACCAAGCTTGAGAAGAATCAAGTACCCCAAAGCACAGTACACTTAAACAGAATATATATATATATACTGTGTGTATCCTGTATGTATATATATATATATATATATATAAATATATATATATATATATATATATATATATATATATATACACACACCTAAGAGTTAGACATTGTTGCTTCTTTAATAATATATCTCACTTTTAATTTCTCATGTTTTAAACAACTTACAAAACAAAATCCTGATCATCATGACAGAAACAAAACAATTATAGCACTTCTGACATGTTCATTTCATGGCATTGTTATTAATAAGATGAACAGGGATGGCCAGTCACAAATAGCTTTCAATACTTTAGTACCTTGTTTCTCAACCTGTGGTACATGTACTCTTGGCGGCACCTGAAACTTTGTTAAGGGTTAGCCGGCGACTTGCCCTTTCATTATTTTTCCGTGATGCAGCTATGATAAGCATTCTCTGTATCACAAATTATAGAAAAAAATCAAAATGGCAGGTGGACACATTCTAAATTAGCGCTGTCAATTACCCCAAACAAGCGAGTGGCAAGTGATTTACCTCCCTATCTCTGAGGTGGCAAAGAGGCTAAAGAAGCAGTTTATTATACTTACATTTTTTCGTTGCGCACCGCAAAGCTCAAAAGCTGTGAATGCAGCTTGATACATTTTCCTTTAGTGTTTTTTTGGTTCTAGCCTCAAGCATCGCTAATAGACCAGATTGTAATTTCCTGCCTGAGCTGGCCAGCTGCTCACATTCCTTGGTTTTGACTCACCTGTACTCAGGTAGGGAAATCCTTAGAAATAGTGCAGTGCAGAGTAAAAAAGTGTCACAGTGACATGTGCAAGATATAGGGTCATTGTGAAATATCACAAAGGAAAATATGTCATGATGAAATGCACCAGGTAAAGTGTTCTTTACCAATGTATTCCACAATAAATGAGCCTGATGTAATGAACTTGATTAAGTTAGATGCAGAAATGTTGTAACCTGAATATAATTTGCTTCATTATATGTTTTATTCTAATACAAGTGACAAAACTCTTGCCCTCTAGACTGGCGTTCTTTCCGGGCTCTCTGTGCTTTCTCTTATGTGAACAAATGTTCTGCTAGTGTTTAACAGCATGACATTAATTAAAAATAGAAACATATGGCTAGATTACGAGTTTTGCGTTATGAGTAAAAAAGCAGCATTAAGGCTCATAACTCTGCTTTTTTACTACCACTGCTATTACGAGTCTTGTAGGTACAGCTGTCCCGCACACTTTTTTTGCCTTACCGCAAATCAACTTACGCAATTTGCGTATAGTCTTTTTTCAATGGGACTTCCATTGCACCAGTATTATATTAAAAGCTTTTTTTTAGGCCAAAAAGTGAGCGGTACAGCCTATCCCGCAAGATTCGTAACGCATTCTAAAGTCAATAGTTATGTGTTTTACACTACAGAGCCGTAGCATAAAACTCATAACTAAAGTACTAAAAAGTACACTAACACCCATAAACTACCTATTAACCCCTAAACGAGGTCCTCCGGTATCGCAAACACTAAAATAAAATTATTAACCCCTACTTTGCCACTCCGGACATCGCTGCCACTAGAATAAACATATTAACCCCTAAACCGTCACACTCCCGCCTTGCAAACACTAGTTACATATTATTAACCCCTAATCTGTTGTCGTTAACATTGCCGCCACCTACCTTAATTTATTAACCCCTAATCTGCCATCCCCAACGTCGCCGCCACTATACTAAAGTTATTAACCCCTAAACCGCTGCACTCCCGCCTCGCAAACACTAGTTAAATATTATTAACCCCTAATCTGCTGTCCCGAACATCACCGCCACCTACCTACATTTATTAACCCCTTATCTGCCGCCCCCAACTTCGCCACCACTATATTATATTTATTAACCCCTAAACCTAAGTCTAACCCTAACACCCCTAACTTAAATATAATAAAATAAATCTAATTAAAACCTACAATTCATAACTAAATTATTCCTATTTAAAACTAAATACTTACCTATAAAATAAACCCTACGCTAGCTACAATATAACTAATAGTTGCATTGTATCTAGCTTAGGGTTTATTTTTAATTTACAGGCAAGTTTGTATTTATTTTAACTAGGAAGAATAATTACTAAATAGTGAATAACTATTTACTAACTACCTAGCTAAAATAAATACAAATTTACCTGTAAAATAAAACCTAGCCTGTCTTACACTAACACCTAACCTTACAGTAAAATTAAATAAATGACATAAATGAAATAAATTAAATACAATTACCTAAATTAAAAAAAAAACCACTAAATTACACAAAGAAATCAGCTCTTTTACCTGAAAAAATAAAAATACAAACAACCCCCCAACAGTAAAACCCACCACCCACACAACCAACCCCCCAAATAAAACCCTAACTAAAAAAACCTAAACTCCCCATTTCCCTGAAAAGGGCATTTGGATGGGCATTGCCCTTAAAAGGGCATTTAGCTCTATTGCAGACCAAAGCCCTAACCTAAAAATAAAACCCACCCAATAAACCCTTAAAAAAACCTAACACTAACCTCCTGAAGATCCACTTACAGTTTTGAAGATCCGGCATCAGCCAATAGGATTTTTTCAGCCTTAATTCCGATTGGCTGATAGAATTCTATCAACCAATCGGAATCTAAGGGACGCCATCTTGGATGACGTCATTTAAAGGAACCTTCAGTCGGGAAGAAGACTTCGTTCGAAGAGGATGCTCCGCGCCGGATGTCTTGAAGATTAACCCGCTCCGCGCCGGATGGATGGGGGTTAGTGTTAGTTTTTTTTAAGGGTTTATTGGGTGGGTTTTATTTTTAGGTTAGGGCTTTGGGCTGCAATAGAGCTAAATGCCCTTTTAAGGGCAATGTGCATACAAATGCCCTTTTCAGGGCAATGGGGAGGTTAGGGTTTACTAACTATTTAGTAGCTATTCTACCTAGTTAAAATAAATACAAACTTGCCTGTAAAATAAAAAATAAACCCTAAGATAGATACAATGTAACTATTAGTTATATTGTAGCTAGCTTAGGGTTTATTTTATAAGTAGCTATTTAGTTTTAAATAGGAATTATTTAGTTATTAATAATAGGTTTTAATTAGATTTATTTTAATTATATTTAAGTTAGGGGGTGTTAGGGTTAGACTTAGGTTTAGGGGTTAATATAATATAGCGGTGCCGACGTTGGGGGCGGCAGATTAGGGGTTAATAATTGTAGGTAGGTGACAGCGATGTTAGGGGCGGCAGATTAAGGGTTAATAATATTTAACTAATGTTTGCAATGCAGGAGTGCGGCGGTTTAGGGGTTAATATGTTTATTATAGTGGCGGTGACGTTGGGGGTGGCAGATTAGGGGTTAATAAATGTAGGTAGGTTGCGGCGACATTGGGGGAGGGAGATTAGGGGTTAATAAATATAATGTAGGTGTCGCAATGTTGGGGCAGCAGATTAGGGGTTAATAAGTATAATGTAGGTGGCGGCAATGTCCGGAGCGGCAGATTAGGGGTTAATAAGTATAATGTAGGTGTCCGCGATGTCGGGGGCAGCAGATTAGGGGTTAATAAGTGTAAGATTAGGGGTGTTTAGACTCGGGGTTCATGTTAGGGTGTTAGGTGTAAACATAAATTTAGGAATCAATGGGGCTGCGTTACTGAGCTTTACGCTGCTAAATTGCAGGTGTTAGGCTTTTTTTCAGCCGGCTCTCCCCATTGATGTCTATGGGGAAATCGTGCACGAGCACGTACAACCAGCTCACCGCTGACTTAAGCAGCGCTGTTATTGGAGTGCGGTATGGAGCACAATTTTGCTCTACACTCACTTTTGTCTTTTAACGCCGGGTTTATGAAAACCTGTAATACCAACGCTGTAGGAAAGTGAGCAGTGACAATAACGTGCAAGTTAGTACCTCACCCCTCATAACGCAAAACTTGTAATCTGGCCGATAGATTTTGACAGGAAATAATGGCAGGTCTTGAGAAGCATCACGGTGTGTGGCAGGGGTTGCACTAAAATCACCTGTGGAGCTGTTAGGAGAATCAGGGGGCAAGCTAATCATTGGGCTGTGAAGGCAGCTCCGGTCCTGTGCTGCACTAGAAGGCATTAGGTTAGCCTGCTGACAGCACAGGGCAGGCAGACTGTGCTTTTTGTTACAATATAGTAGGTTGTGGTCAGCACTCATGTTTAGAAGCAAGAAACAAAGGGGTATTCGTGTTTAAGCCCCTGTATATAAAAATAAACTATAATATCATCATACAGTGTATCAAACATGCAGTGTATCAACGTAGCAAGCAAAAAATATAATGAACACAATAAAGAAATAATTAAAAAGACTATAATATAAGTCCTTGTATTAAAAAGTTTTTATACAGTTACCAGCCATTATGTGCTATGTAAACCTGCAACAGTTTCATTTTTGGATGTGGGCAGCATGGTAATCCATGCGTATAGAGTAATCTTAGAGCCTTCTGAGTGCAGCTGAATAGGAACCGGAATTTCCTTTATCCGATCTGGGTTGGTGATAGCTAGACAAAGAAAACAAACACAGCGCAGCTCCGACTCAAGTGAATTTATTAAACATATGGATAAGTGCACCAAAAAACTGATTGCACTCACCAGATATAGAGTTAAAAACACCTTTACTCAAAGGAAAATGCTGTTCACAATCATCAGCAGTCCGGACATGGGGTACTTAGATTTGACTGGGGATGGAGAGGGAAAGGAAGTGGGTTATAATTCTTTAATTCAGGGGCTAAATCACCTTGTATAATACTTATAGTCCCAGAATTCCAGAACCTTATGCAATAATATACATGAAAATGTACAAAAATGTGTGCAGAGAGATTTGCAACACAAAGAGAAAGACTGCAGGTTGCTGGGTTATATAATAATTCGACCCACTAAAGATTAAGGTCAGATAAGTAAATATATGAATAAAATCATACAAACATGCTCATTTATACTAAATAACTTTATTGGTGAAAAATATTTTAAAGTCCGACTGGACTCATACTCATGCACACACACACATACAATTAAAACTAGCTGGAACTCAGGTAATATGGTTGGTATATCAAATAGCACTCTAAGACTCAAAATGTATTTACTGACAAGGGATCTTGACTGTTATAGTATTTTAATATTGATCCCTGGCAGTATACGATAGGCTATAGACAGCAAGAAAAAATAACTGCTGAATTAGTTAGTCCTCCGTAAAGGCAAGTCTGCACAAAGAGAGATGGGCAAAACACTATATAATTAGATGTGCTGGGTAAAGCCTATGTAGGCATGACTACCAGAGAGGCAAGGGTCAGGATTCTAGACCATAAAAACAATATTAAGAATGCAGAAAAAGATTTACAAAAAGGAAAAAAGATTACAAGTGTAGCTAAACACTTTCTACTGAAACATCGAGGTCAAAGCAGTCATTTAAAATTCTCTGTTTTGCAGAAAGTCTCCCTTGGCATCAGAGGGGGCAATCTAGAAAATTCACTATTAAAAGCAGAATGTCGTTGGATACATCTACTCAATACTGTACATCCACATGGATTAAATGAATTTAACAATTACAATGTTTATTTATAATATTTTTTTCCCAAAAAAAGTTTTTTCCTAAATCCACTACCTTCAGAATAAATTAATAAAAAAACACAATTTATGTATACACTAGCTCTTCACTAAGTTTCATGAGCGATTAATCATGTTATCACACTCTTGTATTTACAAGCCATACATTTATTTAATACAATTTCTATTCTTCACGTAATAAGATTCCACATATTCACCTCACTAAATATTATTCTATACAATTATTAATTCTTCACTCTATCAGTCAAGATCCCTTGTCAGTAAATACATTTTGAGTCTTAGAGTGCTATTTGATATACCAACCATATTACCTGAGTTCCAGCTAGTTTTAATTGTATGTGTGTGTGTGCATGAGTATGAGTCCAGTCGGACTTTAAAATATTTTTCACCAATAAAGTTATTTAGTATAAATGAGCATGTTTGTATGATTTTATTCATATATTTACTTATCCCTTTTTTTGTCTGACCTTAATCTTTAGTGGGTCGAATTATTATATAACCCAGCAACCTGCAGTCTTTCTCTTTGTGTTGCAAATCACTCTGCACACATTTTTGTACATTTTCATGTATATTATTGCATAAGGTTCTGGAATTCTGGGACTATAAGTATTATACAAGGTGATTTAGCCCCTGAATTAAAGAATTATAACCCACTTCCTTTCCCTCTCCATCCCCAGTCAAACGATTGTATTTTACTAGGTTATCCTAGTTTTTCTTTGAGGGAACTAATTTATACAAAATGAATTTACAACAAGATTTAGCACTCAGACAACAAAAGACTTAAAGAACTCAACCAATTATTTGACAAAACAAACATTGATGACACTTCAATAACCAAAGATGAACTTAATAACACGATATGTAATTTACATCAAACATTATACAAGCAAACCAAAAGATGGTGGAATTGGCATTTCTTTGAGAAGTATGCAGAGCGAGGTATTATACCGAGAGGTTTAAGGATCAAAATGTTCCCAGCTTTTACTTTAAATAATGAAAGCCTAGTAAAAGAATGGGAGGGGACACTGACAGAATGTTCACTTAAATTAATCCAAATATTAATAAAACACGACACCTTGGAACTAAACAAATTAGATGCAGAGATCAAAGAACATAATGAACTTCTCAAAAAATTTGAAGAAAAATTTGATTTTGTTGAAACTTATCAGACATATCAAAGAGAATTAGACAAACTTGAGAATGAACTAATTCAAACTAAAAAACAAAAACTACAGAGAGATATAGACGATTTTCAACAACAAAAAATTTACAGGTGGCGATATCAGACATCTAACAGAAATAGGTATAATAGAACTCAAATAAGAGAAAACAACAGTGGTACAGAAACAGAAACTGACATCTCTGATAATGAAAGCAATAGAGATGAAACGGAGCCTATGACAAGAGAGCTCCCAGTACCAGCAACACAAGTTAACCCTTTACCAAGTACATCTAACACCAATAGAGAAGTGTCTTTTTTAGCATTAAGCCATCGACAACAACAAACACTAAATTCGGCAACAGCCAACAAGCCAACAAGGGCAAACAAAAGTAAAAACACAGGCCCCCAAAGACAATCAGAGAGGAAGAAAGAGATGTGTCCATTCACCACAATCAGGACCAACTCATGAGAGTAATAAACCTGAGCAAACACTCTCTGAATACTAACCATGAGAGTGTTTTCTCAAAATGACTAACTTTCTGTCCCACCAATACTCTAAACAAGTTTGAGTTAATTAAAGACATACACCTATTTTCACGTAAACTGTTGTTAAAAAAGATGTACTCAAATAAAAATGATCCCTCTTTATCTAAAGAGGAATTAGACTCTTTGCAAGATTTGGAAGATCTTTTAAGTGATTCTGATACTGAAACCCAAGCTATTCAATGGAAGAAAGGGTTAAAACCGAAATCTACATACACACCACCTGCATCCATTTAACCTCAAGTCAGTGTCTTTTCGCAGATTGTATGTCAAAAAATAGAAACATTGCCTATTTTTGATGTAAATAATAACTTCACTTTCTCTGAAAAAAGGGCATTGAATGATATTCAAACATGGACTGATGTAGTCATTAAGCCGTCAGACAAGGGCGGAAACATAGTGTTATGGCCTAAAGATGACTATGTTGATGAAGCAATGAGACAGTTATCTAATAAAGATTGTTATAAAAAACTACTATTTAATCCTCAATCTGACTATATGGAACAATATAATAAATTCATTGTCAGGACATGGGAGAATGGAACCATCACCAAAACCGAAAAAAACTTTCTGATACAAAAGAACCCTACTCTTGCGACTATATACTTTTTGCCAAAAGTTCATAAAAATCTTACCAAACCACCAGGAAGACCCATAGTATCGGGCAACAATAATCTAACTGAGGCAGCCAGCAGATATATAGATCAGAGATTAAGAGAATATTTGACTGCTATGCCCTCATATGTCCGTGATACTATGGAGGTCTTAAAGATTGTGCAAAACTTACATCTTAACAGTGATACATGGCTCATTACTGCAGATGTAGAGTCATTATACACCAGTATCAGACACAATGATGGTATACAGGCAGTAAAATACTTTCTCTCCACCAATGAATCTGATAATAAAGAACACAATGAGTTTATTTTACTTCTTTTGAAGTATGTCCTGACTCACAATATCTTTACATTCAAAGATAGTTTCTACCTACAAACACAGGGAACTGCCATGGGCACTTCTTGTGCCCCAACATATGCCAACTTGTTCCTAGGGCACTGAGAACAAAAAGTTGTTTTTTCTGAAGGCATGGAAAAATACACAGACCATGAACCTTTATGGATAAGGTACATCGATGATGTGCTATTCGTTTGGGAAGGCACACGTGAACATCTTGATGAGTTCTTTTTAGTTCTTAATCAAAATAATTTTAATATCAAATTAACATACCAAGCTGATCTGTGTAAAATTGATTTCCTAGATCTAACAATTACAAAAAATGCTGATGGCACTATTGCAACCAAGGTATTTAGGAAAGAAACTGCCACAAATTCACTGCTGCACAGGACAAGTGCACATCCAGGAAGCACTTTAAAAGCAATTCCATATGGAGAATTTCTACGGCTGAGGAGAAATTGCTCTGATGTCTCAACATATGAAAATGAAAGTAAACTCCTTACAACTAGGCTATTACAAAGAGGCTACATTAACAGGACCATTAAACATGCAAAATTCAAAGCTCTGAAAACATCTAGGGACACTCTATTGTGTCCTAAAATCAAAGACAATTCCACCACCATTCCCAGATTGATCACAACATATAATCCGCAGATGCAGAGTGTGATTAAGATACTCAATGAGAATTGGCACATCCTTACAAGTGACCCTGAGCTTAAAGACACAATAGGAGCAAGAGTACAAATAGGCTATAAGAGACCGAGAAATCTAAAGGATAAACTTGTACAGAGTCATTATGTACACACTCCGAAAAAAAGTGACACTGACCCTGGCATGTACCCATGTGGCACATGTTCTGTCTGTCCTCACGTCAGAAAAATTAAAGAAATTAAGGACAAATATGGGAAAAGTCAAAAACTTAAACATCACTTCACCTGCAGATCTCTGGGAGTCATTTATATCATCTATTGTGAATGTGAAAAAGCCTATGTAGGCATGACTACCAGAGAGGCAACTTTATTGGTGAAAAATATTTTAAAGTCCGACTGGACTCATACTCATGCACACACACACATACAATTAAAACTAGCTGGAACTCAGGTAATATGGTTGGTATATCAAATAGCACTCTAAGACTCAAAATGTATTTACTGAAATAAAGAATATTACTGCACTGTGATAGAGTGAAGAATTAATAATTGTATAGAATAATATTTAGTGAGGTGAATATGTGGAATCTTATTACGTGAAGAATAGAAATTGTATTAAATAAATGTATGGCTTGTAAAATATTTTTCACCAATAAAGTTATTTAGTATAAATGAGCATGTTTGTATGATTTTATTCATATATTTACTTATCCCTTTTTTTGTCTGACCTTAATCTTTAGTGGGTCGAATTATTATATAACCCAGCAACCTGCAGTCTTTCTCTTTGTGTTGCAAATCTCTCTGCACACATTTTTGTACATTTTCATGGGGTACTTAGAGCATGAAGTGGTGAACGGCTCATCCGAATCAGAGTCTCTTGTGGAGCAGTGAGCGTCTATGCGTTGCACACAATTTCCAGGACATCAGGAGCGTGATGGAACCTCAACGCGTTTCTCCTGAACAGCGGTCAGGCTTTCTCAAGAGAAGTAAGATACGAAATTTAAAGTGACAGTGACTTAATAATAAAAGAACGTAGGTTATCTACATATTAAAGATGTGGAACAATTTGCACTGAACATACCATATAGCATGAATCGTTAACACTTTAAATATTCATAGTATGTTAAATGTCAAATCTGGAATTATAAAATATAGGGTAAATCCTAAAAATCCATCTATTATTAAACAGAGTAAATAAAACAACTTACAATTAAAATACAGTTACAGTTTAAAAATTGCTGATATAAAAAGAGGATAAAAGAAGAACTTTCAAAATAATCCAATTTAAATTACTTGATAATGAATCTATATGTTGGTATAAAAAACACTCAGTAGCCAGGAGATAGCAAAAAACTAAAAGTAATCGTAGAACTACACTAATATTCTCTAAAAAGACAAAAGGGCTATTAGGATCAACATTATATTTATGTGAAAAATGTGCTAAAAACTTAGAGGATTGTAAAGATAAATAAATAAATAAGCAAATAAGTAAATAAATAAATAAATAAATAAATAACTATATGGGCTACCCCTATGTGTGTGTCAAAAATGTGGAATCTACCTATGTGCCTGTATTTCAATATCTATGTTAAGACCATTAGGTTGTAATGTATTTAGTTTGTAGATCCAAAAGGTTTCTTGTTTACACAATTGTAGTAATCTGTTGTAGCTGCCTGGTGGTATCATGTCAAGCACCTGGACTCTTAGGGTTCTAGGGTCATTCCTATGGAAATCAGAAAAATGTTTTGGGACACTATGTTTAGTGTGTTTTTCTTTTATGCTGTATATATGTTTATTAACCCTTCTTCTTATCTGACGTTTGGTGCGTCCTACATAAAGTAGGCCACACCCACATTCTAACAAGTATATTACATATGTGGAGTCACAATTGCTTCTGAAATTGATATCAAGTGTTGCGGTATTGTCAGAATTATGAAATTTTCCCTACATCTGAATGTACCTTTTTTGTTCATAATCCAATTTAGTGGTTTCTCGGTTGTTAGATTAGATTTAAGTTTACTGGGAGCAAGAATGTTTTTCAAACTTTGACCTTTTTTGAAGGTGATAGTGGGTGCTTCTCCTAGACTCGGGCCTTATATTGGGTCAAATTGAAGGATTGGATATTGTTTTTTGAGGGTCCTACATATATACAGCATAAAAGAAAAACACACTAAACATAGTGTCCCAAAACATTTTTCTGATTTCCATAGGAATGACCCTAGAACCTTAAGAGTCCAGGTGCTTGACATGATACCACCAGGCAGCTACAACAGATTACTACAATTCAGGGGTGGACTGAGACCAACCAGGGTCCCAAGGCAAAAGTGTGACACTCTTTACTCCACCTACCTACCTTCTGTGCTCTTCCTCCACCCTATTGCCCCTCCCATCCCCTGTGCCCCTCCCACCTCCCTTGCCCCTCCCACTTCATATGCCCCTCCCACCATGTTTTTAATTGCCATATAAAAAGACAATTTGTTTCCTTAAATATTTTTTATAAGAATTAAATATTGTAAATTGGCAAGTGCTTATGGCAAAAAATATCCTTTAAATAAGAGATGCATGATTCTATAAGTATGCGTTTATACTAAATAAAGATATTTTTTAACTGAAACCAGGGCAGGTTTAGGGAAATTAATTTTAAAGGGAGAGTAAATTCAAAATTAAACTTTAAAGGGACATGATTTAGGTAGAACATACCATTTTAAACAACTTTTCAGTTTACTTTTATTATCAAATTTGCTTCATTCTTTTGGTATAATTTGTTGAAGGAGCAGCAATGCACTACTGGTTTCTAACTGAACATATGGGTGAGCCAATAACAATCGGTATATATATATGCAGCCACCAATCAGCAGCTGCTTCTGAGCCTACCTAGACCTTTCAACCTTTCAACAAAGGAGAACAAGAGAAGGAAGCAAATTAAATAATAGAAGTAAATTGGAAAGTTGTTTAAAATGTTATGCTCTGTCTAAATCATGCATGTCTAATTATGACTTTACTGACCTTTTAATGATTCATATTGAACAGACAATTTTAAACACATTCATCACAATTTACTTCTATTATCTAAGTCGCTTATTTCACTTCTTATCATTTGTTGAAAAGCATACCTGGGTAGGTTCAGGAGCAGCAATGGACTACTTGGATTTAGCTGAAGATTGGTGGATGCACATATATGCCTCTTGTTATTGGCTCACCCAACATGTTCAGCTAGCTCCCAGTAGAATATTGCTGTTCCCCTCCTACAGCATCTCATGTAGAGATATACAGTACTATAGAGAGGTCTAGCGCCCACCAAAACCTAATATATACAAATTTAACACAATGTAGAGGTTCCCTATGCCTCACACACAGCCCCATACCCAGTACCTTATATACAAATATATCATTATAATGGAGAGGTCCCATCTGTCTCTCACACACACAGCCCCCTCCCCAGTACCTTATATATGGATATATAATATTATAGAGGTTCCCTTTGTCTCACACAGTACCTTATATACAGATATATAATATTATAAAGAGGTTACATCTGTCTCACACACAGCCCCCTCCCCAGTACCTTATATACAGATATATAATATTATAGAGCGATTCCCTCTGTCTCACACACAGCCCCCTCCCCAGTACCTTATATACAGATATATAATATTATAGAGGTTCCCTTTGTCTCACACACACACATAGCCCCCTCCCCAGTACCTTATATACAGATATATAATATTAAAGAGAGGTTCCCTCTGTCTCACACACAGCCCCCTCCCCAGTACCTATATACAGATATATAATATTATAGAGAGGTTCCCTCTTTCTCACACACACACAGCCCCCTCCCCAGTACCTTATATACAGAAATATACAGGGAGTGCAGAATTATTAGGCAAGTTGTATTTTTGAGGATTAATTTTATTATTGAACAACAACCATGTTCTCAATGAACCCAAAAAAACTCATTAATATCAAAGCTGAATAGTTTTGGAAGTAGTTTTTAGTTTGTTTTTAGTTATAGCTATTTTAGGGGGATATCTGTGTGTGCAGGTGACTATTACTGTGCATAATTATTAGGCAACTTAACAAAAAACAAATATATACCCATTTCAATTATTTATTTTTACCAGTGAAACCAATATAACATCTCAACATTCACAAATATACATTTCTGACATTCAAAAACAAAACAAAAACAAATCAGTGACCAATATAGCCACCTTTCTTTGCAAGGACACTCAAGAGCCTGCCATCCATGGATTCTGTCAGTGTTTTGATCTGTTCACTATCAACATTGCGTGCAGCAGCAACCACAGCCTCCCAGACACTGTTCAGAGAGGTGTACTGTTTTCCCTCCTTGTAAATCTCACATTTGATGATGGACCACAGGTTCTCAATGGGGTTCAGATCAGGTGAACAAGGAGGCCATGTCATTAGATTTTCTTCTTTTATACCCTTTCTTGCCAGCCACGCTGTGGAGTACTTGGACGAGTGTGATGGAGCATTGTCCTGCATGAAAATCATGTTTTTCTAGAAGGATGCAGACTTCTTCCTGTACCACTGCTTGAAGAAGGTGTCTTCCAGAAACTGGCAGTAGGACTGGGAGTTGAGCTTGACTCCATCCTCAACCCGAAAAGGCCCCACAAGCTCATCTTTGATGATACCAGCCCAAACCAGTACTCCACCTCCACCTTGCTGGCGTCTGAGTCGGACTGGAGCTCTCTGCCCTTTACCAATCCAGCCACGGGCCCATCCATCTGACCCATCAAGACTCACTCTCATTTCATCAGTCCATAAAACCTTAGAAAAATCAGTCTTGAGATATTTCTTGGCCCAGTCTTGACGTTTCAGCTTGTGTGTCTTGTTCCGTGGTGGTCGTCTTTCAGCCTTTCTTACCTTGGCCATGTCTCTGAGTATTGCACACCTTGTGCTTTTGGGCACTCCAGTGATGTTGCAGCTCTGAAATATAGCCAAACTGGTGGCAAGTGGCATCTTGGCAGCTGCACGCTTGACTTTTCTCAGTTCATGGGCAGTTATTTTGCGCCTTGGTTTTTCCATACGCTTCTTGCGACCCTGTTGACTATTTTGAATGAAAAGCTTGATTGTTCGATGATCACGCTTCAGAAGCTTTGCAATTTTAAGAGTGCTGCATCCCTCTGCAAGATATCTCACTATTTTTGACTTTTCTGAGCCTGTCAAGTCCTTCTTTTGACCCATTTTGCTAAAGGAAAGGAAGTTGCCTAATAATTATGCACACCTGATATAGGGTGTTGATGTCATTAGACCACACCCCTTCTCATTACAGAGATGCACATCACCTAATATGCTTAATTGGTAGTAGGCTTTCGAGCCTATACAGCTTGGAGTAAGACAACATGCATAAAGAGGATGATGTGGTCAAAATACTCATTTGCATACAAAGAGAGAAGTGCTCTACCAGGAACGAACAACAGCTCAGTGGCTTGTTCTATGGCGATTTACCACCCGGAGGCAGCCTCTTTTAGACCAGTGTGCTTTTCACAGAAGAAAACTTTCCTGAAGTATATCAGTCTGATCCCGCCAAGTAAGGTCAGTCCAGCCCCGAAATACCAGGCAATTCTCCTCTGAACAAGGAACATGACAACCCCAGACGATCGTTTCGGCCTCCTATGGGCCTCGTCAGTGAGGTGCAGCCACATTCCTCTAAGCACACTGGGCAAGGAGTCCACGTCTGGTTTCCCCCATCACCCATAGGGAGACTTCCCCAGGGTCATAATAATTTGCATACAAAGAGAGAAGCGCTCTACCAGGAACGAACAACAGCTCAGTGGCTTGTTCTATGGCGATTTACCACCCGGAGGCAGCCTCTTTTAGACCAGTGTGCTTTTCACAGAAGAAAACTCATTTGCCTAATAATTCTGCACTCCCTGTAATATTACATAGAGGTTCCCTATGCCTCACACACAGCCCCCCTCCAGTACCTTATATACAGATATATAATATTATAGAGAGGTTTCCTCTATCTCACACACACAGCCCCTCCCTAGTACCTTATATACAGATAATTATATATATAACTTTATAATACCACTACATTATAATTACTCTTTGTCCTTATATTAACCAACTATAAGGGTCAGAGGACAAATTGATTGGTAGACTATTATACTCTGATGTATGGGCAATACAGAGGGTGACAAAGGGGTCTTATAAAGTTAGTGGTAATATAAGGGCAGAGGGTAATAGAGTTATAGATTATACTATATTGCCGCTTTAAAAAGGGACACATATGAAAAATACATATGTCAGGGTTCTTATACAAAACATTTCTTTAAACAGCCCTGAAAACAGCACTGACATATGTATTTTTCATATGTGTCCCTTTTTAAAGCGGCAATATGGTCACCCTAACTATAATCTATACTCTAATATCCCTCTATCACGCTCTGAGTCTGCCCATGTATTACCCACATATATATAACTTTATAAGAAACTCCTTACCCTCTGCCCTTATATTACCAGTGCCACTAACTTTATAAGACCTCTTTGTCACCCTCTGTATTGCCCATACATCAGAGTATTATATTCTACCAATCCATGTGTCCTCTGACCCTTGTATTACCCATACATAACATAACATTTTTAATGGCATTAGTCACTCTATATCACCATGTGTGCTTTGTCGAGGGGCCTTATATTAAACTGTTACCTCCATCATCACATTATATTAATATTATTCTTTATCCTTATCCATGGACCATGACACTGACCCATCTATCACCTGGGGCCTGGGCTGAGCCTGAGTATCTCCTGGCTCCTGCCATTACAGCCCTGGGCCCTGGCCCACCTCCGGCAGCAGCTGGCTCATTCACTTTAATCACTTACCTTAGTCGACTCGTCGAATGTCGCCGCCTCAGCCGTCCTTACTCAATGTTCTCCAGGCTCCTTTGCTCCTTCGTTCTCACGTGGCCACACATGTTCTGCTGCAGCTTCTGCCGCCTGAGCCTCTAATGCGCAGATAAAATTGTGTGCACACGGCGTGTGGAGGCGGAGCTGAGCAGCCAGACAGAGCTAGGGCAGGTGGGAGACTGGAGTGTGAGATGATTAATATGTGGACCGGTCGGATTCCGGATTTATACACACCGGCCAGTCCACATATTGCAGGGCAGGCTGACACTTACTTACAGGCTCCATGGCTCCAGTCCAGTCTTTTTTTCATTCACAATCACAGTTTCAGACAGTGCACAGGACTTGTCATGGTGACGTAACTTACCGCTAGGCTAACTGGCTCCTGCTTGAGATAAGTTCCTCACAAGAGTCACGACACGCTGCCGAGGGCCCCCCACCCTACAAAAAAAAAAAAGAAAGTAAAAAAAAAGAAAAGAAATCGTAATAAAAAAAATTTAATAGAAAAAAAAATGCAGCTTCAAGATGCATGGTGAGGGGCCCCTTTAAGAAGCTGGGCCCTCGGGCCAGGGCCGATTTGCCCGACTTGTCAGTCCGCCGCTGTCTATTGAATGATTGCAAACAAAATTGAAATTATAAGGTGTTTACTGTCCCTTTAAAAATCTTTTATAATATAGAATATTTTTAATTTTAAGTGTTGAATTAAGAAACGTAATGAAAAAAAAATACATAGATAGTATCCTAATACAGCCAGAAGCATTCTTGTGACGTGTGCACTTCTAGAGAAATCATTTATAAAAATGCATGTGATCGGTAGTGATTAATAATGTGGTTTGTTTTTATCACATGTAAAAGTTCTCACCATGAATCGAACAAATGCCTGGGGCTTCTTTTTACCTTTGCCTTCTGCCAATGATTATTGTTACGTGAGCTGCCTGGCAGCTGGACATTCACCCAGTGTGTTTTCTTTGCATGTACCTGTTGCCTGGCAGTGGATTAGTTGTTGTTTTTTACAATCACAGGTGGCACACAGAGGAGGCCTCCTGAGCTGGAGACCACAGCTAACAACCTCTCTTCTCCACTTGAGAATAATGCAGGCATTTATTTTATTTTAATAGTTTAATAGTGCCCTTTGCATGCTTTGTGATTACTATTTGTCCTTTCCAGGTGCTTTTAAAACATGCTTAAAATGCACAACACTCTAGTGAATCCATGATTGGGAAAGTGACAATGATGTATTGCCCATAATGGGCCACTAGAGGTTTTTGTACACGTCGGGTAGCGATTATATTACCCGATGGCTGCAAAAAGCTGTATTCAGAATAACGTATTCCCCCATAGACATCAATGGAGCAAAAAAAGTGGGCTAAAAACACTGTACTCACACGCAAACCCGATCACATATTCACAACTGCACTAACCCGAAAGCAGAATATGTTACACATATATATATCTGATGGTATTTTGGTACAATATTATCTATCTATTTATCTATATACATGTATATATGATTATATATAGGAATAGATATATACAGATATATACAGTTTATAAAGGAATATCTATTTAGAAATGCTAAGAACATATTCTGCTATGTGCAGAACATTGGAATGTGAAATATTTACAGTAAATACACAATATAACACCTTGTTAAATATGAATATTGGAAATGTATACACATATAAATACATATGCACACACACACAAACTATATATATATATATATATATATATATATATATATATATATATATATACAGGTGGCCCTCGTTTTACAACGGTTCAATTTACACCGTTTCAGAATAACAACCTTTTTTTCCAGTCATGTGACTGCTATTGAAAAGCATTGAGAAGCAGTGTATTGATTAAAATAGCCAGTAGGTGGAGCTGTCCGCTTGTGTTGCAGCAAAGCCAAGCAAGCTGAAATTAATCAGTTTAACCAGACCTGGGCTATCAAGCAGATTTCAAAGGAACACGATCTTCCAGTCTATAAATCAGTCCAGATTGGAATGCATAGAAAGAACTGTCTGCAGAAAAATGCAAGTGAAGTCTGTGTTGTGTGATTTTTTATTAGGTTTATAATGCTGTTTAGCATATGTTTTTGCTCATTTAACTTAGTTTAATTATATATTCTGTGTTGTGTGATTATTTTATCAGGTTTATAATGCTGTTTAGCATTTAAAGTCTTCATTTCAAAGCTTTAAAAATAATGTATTAGGTGTTACTTATGACAATTTTGAGAGGGGCCTGGAACCTATCTCTCTCACTTCCCATTGACTTACATTATAAACTGGGTTTCAATTTACAACGGTTTCGATTTACAACCATTCCTTCTGGAACCTAACCCCGGCGTAAACTGAGGGCTACCTGTATATATATATATATATATATATATATATATATATATATATATATATATATATATACTGTATATATATAGAGCTAATAGATGAAGCACTCTCTTATCAAGTGTATAACACAATTTTATTACAGTGACGTTTCGGGGTATTCACCCCTTCGTCAGACCAACAAGAGTGAGGAAAATCATGCAAGCTTATAAACACAATTAGATCCCTCCCCCAACAGAAATTGCGCCAAAAAGGGGTTACCATAGTGATACAAATGTTGATACAAAAATACAAACAATCATTGTTGATATGTGAGAATACCAAAGTGCTTGTTATCGGACATTGATCAATTGTAACAAAAGTCAAATGCAAGTTACAAAATAGTTGCAAAAAAGTGTTTACCAAAAAGTTGTATAAACTAACCTATATCAAACGATGTGTCTGTGTTGTTCAGTAAATCATAGATGTTCTAAATACAGACTTGCACAGGGACATATTGTATCTGAGTATCCTCTATCAAAACTGTGGTGAAGGGCAATCATAATGTATATAATCTACAGCTACTGCTTACCAGGGTGATGCCTCATCAAACTTGTTCAGCTAGCTCCCGGTAGTGCATTGCTGCTCCTTTAAGAAACAAAACCAAAAGCACAAAACAAATTTGATCATAGAAGTAAAATGGAAAGTTGTTAAAATTTGTATGGTCTGTGTGAAACATGAAAGAAAAATTCTGGGTTTCATGTCCCTTTAAGAAAAAGCTGATTAAAGGGTAATTAAACAATTAAAGTGTTTTTTTATATCGATAGCATATATCAGCAATTACATACTACACTCCAAAATATCTGCAAACAAAATAAATTATTTAAAATAAGTTAAGGTTTTGCATATCAAGTGCAATCTAGAAACTACTAAACAGCTAATCCATTCCCTAGTAATTTCCCGGCTTGACTAATGTAATAACCTACTAACTGGCCTTCCTCTTTCCCGCCTCTCCCCCCTTCAATCCATCCTAAATGCCTCTGCTAGGCTAATCCACCTCTACCGACGCTCTGTATCCGCCGCACCCTTCTGTGAGTCCCTTCACTGGCTCCCCATTCACAGCAGAATTAAATTCAAAATTATCACTCTGACCTACAAAGCCCTTACCAATGCAGCCCCCCCACCCCTACCTGTCCTCACTCATCAACAAATATACACCAGCCCGGCCCCTAAGATCCAACAACGATCTACTCCTTGCTTCTTCTACCATCACCTCCTCCCATGCTAGATTAAAGGACTTCTCTCGCGCAGCACCAACCCTCTGGAACGCACTTCCTCAAGCTGTCAGACTTTCCCCCAACCCCTCCTCCTTTAAACGCTCCCTAAAGACCTTCTTGTTCAGGGAAGCCTATCACCAAATCCGTAACTAATGAATTCCACTTGCCTAATAGTTACCTTCATCTAACTCCACACTAACATCATTCCCACCTTTGCAGTCCCCCCTCCTGTTTCTCACCCTCCTACCCATCTAGATCGTAAGTTCCCACAGGAACAAGGCCCCCAATTCACCCTGTATTTGTTTGTTAAACTTTGTCTGGTGTCTCATATTGTACTGTACTTTTATCTTTGTTACCCATGGACAGACCTGCGGAATCTGTTGGCGCTTAATAAATAAAGAATAATAATAATAACAATCTGCAGATATACCCGTTGAATAAATAAAATATATTGCAAAGTTGTTTTACTATTCATAAATTAAAGGGATAGTGTACTGTAAAATTGGTTTCATCTTAACCTCTTTACAATGACTTGTTATACCAGCTGCAGAGTTTAAAATGTAGGGTAAATTACACCTTTAGGTATAATTTTGTATATGAAATAGCTGTTTCTGCTTATTGAAACCACAACCCAATACAATGGGTTGAACTAGCAGGGAAAGCAAACCTCATTATCTTATCTGTGTAATTGTTTACACAAGTCCTCCTTATGTTTAATTTTCTTCTGTTTACCTAAAGGCCAGTACGAATAATGGAAAATTAACATTTTAGAACTTCTCTTACACCAACACCAATGGGAGCATTATTTTATCTAAACCTTGTTTACATCTTTTTTTTTTTTTTTAAATTAGAACTTAAGTTCAGAAATGTTCAGTATAGGTGGAGAAACAATAGGCAACATCAGCTATTTAAAATGAGAAAATAAAGGTGAAGGAGCTATTTGTAAACAATTTAATACACTCCACTATTTATCTTCCATGCAGTTGAATATAAGGCACTGTACTGAAGCTTTATGTCTCTAAAAGATGTTCAAAATCCATTTGAAACATAACTTTAGCACTCCTGTTGTTCATCTTTGGTCACTATCTGCTTTATCCCCCAGTTTGTCTGCTTTCTAATACCAGGCACTACAGCCAGTAAGAGGCTGTACAGTTTGCTACATAGGAAATAATCAGAGCACGTTCCCTCTCACAGCTTCTGTTCAATAAATAGTTGTTCCAGAAAGCATTGTGACAATCATTTTAAATTTATAAATGCTAAAGTTGTTAAGTTGTAAGCAGCCATACAATTTCATGTCTTTAAAGTAAAAAGAGAGCAGTAATTAGAAATAGATATTTATCCTCCAATACCATCTCCAGCCTCAACATGCAAAAAAAGTGATTTAATTCAATATCAATTTTAACCAAGTGTAAAGTTTTAAAGGAATATTACACTAAGGGGTCAATTTATTATTGTGTGGACGGACATGATACGATGTAGCGTATCATGTCCGCCGCACAGACAGCATACGCTTTTGGCATTTATCATTGCACCAGCAGTTCTTGTGATTGGCCGCTAGCAGGGGGTGTCAATCAACCCAATCGTATTCAATTGGGCTGATTGCTGTCCGCCACCTCAGAGGTGGTGAACGAGTTAAGGAGCAGCGGTCTTAGGACTTAGGTCAGGCGGAACTGAAGCGGAGTGGGTCGGAAGCAGCATCCGCTGCTTTATAAATCAACCCTTAAAGCCTAGATTACAAGTGAAGCGCTATTGTTACTGTGAGAAGTGCAAACGCGATAGTGAGGTCATAATATTTTTACCACTACAACCTGTATTACAAGTTGCACATTAAAAAAGTATTGCAATCTCACTTGCTCAAACACATGGAAACTAATGCTCCCTATACTTGACAAGCACAAAGTGGAAATTCACACTTATATAGTCCATGGTTAACCCTTGTACTCGAGTGATAATAACATTAATGCAGGAAATATTAACCAAAGTGGATAAATCTGGTAAAGTCACTGTGATCATAAAACTAGATCCTAAGGTTTTCTCTTCACACTATTTCAAGACTATACAAAGAACATTGTTTTTGTGCAAAGAAAAAACACAATTATGACATTTTTAGATGTACTAAAAGGGGCAGTGTTTTGTAAAATGTGTTTCTTCTTGATGTGCTTACAATGAAAATAATAATGATTGAGTAATCCATTAACTTAGTGACATGTTGTGATAAAAGTTCTGCTTTCAGCACTGTAGCAGCAAAACCATCTCTTACATGTTCATTAAAATACTTCATTTTGCATTTCTTTCCATAATTATCTATTAATTTCTTGCACCAAATGTATGCAATGACAATGGGATTGGAACAGCATGTTAGAGTATTTTGTTGTGCAAGAGGAAAGCATTAAGGGTAATTGCTGTGTGTGTGTGTGGTGGGGGGGGGGGGTCATCGGAGGGGCTAAGGTTACAGTGTGTTGGGGAAACTGGAATAGCTCAATTAACTTACTTTGTTGTGGGTCAGTTAAGTAAGGGTTAAAGTGAGGTGAAGTGATCTGGGCAGCTTGGGTATGGTAAGTCAAAATTCAAGTACTGCTCCAAAGTTCTCTGACAAACGTAGTGCACCCAGATATAACTTTGATAACAATAAAAAAAATGTTTATGCATATTTAAGTGCATATTTATATGCTCTCTCTTGCCCAACTGAAAATCTGATCATGCAGTAGATTACTTACTTAAGGTAATGTAATACATAGGGGACCTACCATCCAGGGCGACAAAGCACAGCAAAGATGTACAAAGTATAAAAGAATACATAAAACTCAAAAAACTAACAAGCATGTTCCTAAAGGTGGAGCTCAAAAATATTAGTACTATTGTCCATTAACATGGTGCATTAACAAGTCCAAAGTTATTTTTTAGAGCTCAAGCATTAGTGTAGGGCAGGGATGTCCAAACTTTGCTCTCCAGAGGTTTTGGAACTACATTTCTGATGATGCTCAGCCAGCATTTTATCTAGCTGAGCATCATGGGAAATGTAGTTCCAAAACCTCTGGAGAGCAAAGTTTGGAAACCCCTGGTGTAGGGTGTGCTAACATCTGCATGTTGGATATTGCGGATGAGCTAAATCTCAAATAATAGACTTCTATGGGGATTTAAAGTAAAATTCATGATGGATTATCGCTTGATCGCTTAGCTGATAGATTTGTGCTATACTATTTTAATGTAAGATAAACGGACATGAAACCCAAATTGTTTTAATATTTGTCATTATTGAGACAGTGGTGCCGATTTATGAAAGTGCGATTGAACATGATTTGATGTAGCGTATCATGCCTGCCGCACATCGATAGATCGATTTATCATTGCACAAGCAGTTCCCGCTAGAAGAGGGTGTCAATAAGCCTGATCGTATAGGATAGGGCGGATTGATGTCCGCAGCCTCAGAGCAGGCAGACAAGTTATGGAGCGGCGGGCTTTAGACTGCTGCTTCATAACTGCTGTTTCCGGTGAGCCTAAAGGCTCTCGCGGTAACAGATAATTTGGCCCCAGAGCATACAATTTTAAATAACTTCCCCATCTACTTATATTATCAAATATGCTTTATTCTCTTGGTATACTTTGTTGAAGACTCAGCAATGCTAAACACATACAGTGAACCAATGTGAGAAGGCATATACTGTATGTGCAGCCACCAATCAGCAGCTAGCTCCCAGAAGTGCGTTGTTGCCCCTGAGCCTACCTAGGTATGCTTTTCAGCAACGCATACCAAGAGGGTCAAGGCAAGTTATATAATAGAACTAGACCAGAAAATGAATAATGCTCTATCTAAATCATAAAAGATTAATTTAAACTTTACTGTCTCTTTAAGTATATAAACTTAGATACATACACACATACACCTTTAAACGTGTCTCAATCCCGTCCATTGTCATATGCTATATCCCTTTAATACAGTCGCATTTTTTTATTAATAACCCTTTGTTAAGTCTAAATATAACTTAAAACCTTTATTTGAAACTATCCCACTTAAGCATTAAAGAATTAAAACTGTTTGAAATTTGGCCGATATCGAGATCCAAGCTAGACAGAGAGAGAGTATATAAGGAGCACATAAAGAAAGCATTAGATAAAGAAAAAGGGATAGAGGAAATATCTACTTGAATATAAGGATAGAAAGAAAAAAAGACAAGAGAATACCGTTTATGACTTACGATTCCCATGAAGAAAAGTGAGACAAATAATAAGCAGACACTGGCATCTTTTGAAGAAGGATCTGGTAATTGGATGGAGTTTAACCTCTTCCCAACGTTATGACGTTCCATGCCGTCCTAACTGCGCTTTGCTTTAGCGCTGTTAAGACGGCATGGAACATCCTAGCCGTTTAGCTGTACTGAACGCAACAACGCATTGTGAAAGGGATTGCGGTCATGAAAGGGTTAAAAAGCACTCCTGATTTTATTTTTTTGGACCGCAAAGCATTTTAAGCATTTCCTGTCATCCAGTTGTTTTCCCAGCAAGAGTTGAAATAATATATTGAAGTTATGATGGGATTAAACTTAGAGGTTTTTTTTCCTGGCTAGCAATAGAGGTTTTACTTCAGGTCTCAAAAAGTGCTAAATTTTGCAATGATATTTTGGATTGCATTCTAGCCCAACAGTTAACCATTAAAACTATACAACATGTTTAAAAAAGTTTCAGCCATGTTAAAGGGACATAATTCAGAAAGAACATATAATGTTAAAGGGCCATGATACCCAAATGTTGAAACACTTGAAAGTGATGCAGCATAGCTGTAAAAAGCTGAATAGAAAATAATGACCTGAACATCTCTATGTAAAAAAGAAAGATATTTAACCTCAAAATGTCCTAAGGGGCCGATTTATTAAAGTGCAAGCGGACCTGATACAATGTACCGTATCATGTCCGCCGCACATCAATTGTCGGCATTTATCATTGCACAAGCAGTTCTTGTGAACTGCTTGTGCAATGCCGCCCCTTGAAGATTTGCGGCCAATCGGCAGCTAGCAGGGGGTGTCAATCAACCCAATCGTATTCGATCGGGTTGATTTCTGTCCGCCCTCTCAGAGCAGGCCGACAAGTTATGGAGCAGCAGTCTTTAGACCGCTGCTTCATAACTTCCTGATAATAAGGGGCCTCAAGCTCTATCAATCAGCCCGATCGTATAGGATTGGGCGGATTG
This sequence comes from Bombina bombina, assembly GCF_027579735.1. Classification (NCBI taxonomy): domain Eukaryota; kingdom Metazoa; phylum Chordata; class Amphibia; order Anura; family Bombinatoridae; genus Bombina; species Bombina bombina. The sequence continues at coordinate 625,075,649 of NC_069503.1, read as the reverse complement.
ATGTCCACAGCCTCAGAGCAGGCGGACAAGATATGGAGCAGCGGTCTAAAGACCGCTGCTTCATAACTGCTGTTTCCGGTGAGCCTGCCGGCAAGCCATTCAAACCTTGATAATTCAGCCCCAATGTATTCACATTCTATTGTAAAGGACTTTAAGCAGCAAATCAGTATAACTGTCTCAGGACCTGCAAGGGAGCATGCCTCATGCACACTCATGTTATTTCCCTATTCAGTTTAAGGATGTTTACTATGAAATATCATGAGATCACAGTAAAACAGTTCATGACCTAAACAATGCTGATGCTGATTGGCTGCTGTTTTTTTTGTTTGTTTGTTTTTTTACCTGCAGCTGGGTAGTTACTGAAAGATAACTTTTTACACCGCACTTACTCTAGTGAGCTGAGGAAATTGTGAGGTAAAATATCTTCCTTTTTTACATAGAGATGTTCAGGTGATATTATGTCCCTTTAAATAACTTTGTACTTCACTATTATCCAATTTCTTTTGGTATCCTTTTTTTTTTTTTAAACAGGAAGGTAAGCTCAGGAGCATGCACGTGTCTATAACACTTAGGGCTCCATTTATCATTGTTTGGAGAAATCCGACTTTCAGTTCTCCAAGAAGTTCTCCGCAGCTCGCCCTCTGTGAGGCGCACTTGTGCGCCAATATTTATCAAAAAACTGGTCGTATTATACCGCTTTTTTCCAAAGTCGAGATGCGGCGTGTTAATGATAAATCTTGACTATATTTACCATTCCATCATCGTAAAAAAGCGCATATTTTTGGTATTTTCCTTTTTTATTACTGGATATAGCCATTCTTTTTATTAATGTTATAATTGTTGTAATTTAAGGTTATATAAACATTTATATTTGTAATATGAATTGAACAAATTTCTATATTATTATTCTTTTTGTGTTTTTTTTACAAACCACAACCTTTTACTACTATTCCACGTTATTTTTAACAGATGGCTTCCATATTACAAAGTAATTTTTTTTGGTTTATCTACTTAACACACCGCATGCAGACCTTTTTCTACTATTCAACGTTATTTTTAACACATGTCTTACTTATTACAAAGTCATGTGTTTTGGTTTCTCTACATTACACACCCCATACAGACCTTTTAGGCCTCCGTTTATCATGATAAATGGAGCCCATACTATTATTCCACGTTATTTTAACACGTTTCACATATTACAAAGTCCTTATTTTTTGGTTTATCTACTTTAGACACCCCATACAGACCTTTTACTATTATTCTACGTTATTTTAGCACATGTCTTACAAAGTCTTGTTTTTTTGTCTTTTGTTTAGCTATTTTAGATACCCCATGCAGACCTTTAACTATTATTCCTTTTGATTTTCAACACGTCTTTTATCTTTACCAACTAATTTGTTTTTCTCTACCTACTTTACACAACCCCTCTAGACATTTCACTACTATTCTTTTCAAATTAACGTCTTACATTGACCTAATCTTACACTTTCATTGATAAGATGTTTCAATTCATTGATAAGATGTTTCAATATATATTACACAATAACGACAATTGTTTATATTTGTTAAATAATATATGCATTTATTCTGTATATAAAATAAAATAAATAAAATGTTGCTAGCACATTCATAAATTTTTTAATAACACATAAATGAAAAAGTTACATTTTTTCATATTTCAGCCTCATTTTCCTGACTGCTGAGTAACTGCTTATCAGTCCAGTTTCAGCTTTAAGCAGGACTTCAAGGAGCTCTTTTTTGCTTATTACAATTTTTTCATCATCCGGAACTAAAAAATAAAAAATATATATATTTATATTAAACATATATTTTGATTATTTTGAATAGCATTTATAGACATGAGAGTAAAAAAAATATCTGTCAATGGAATTACCAACAGCAATAACATATATTTATTCATAAATGCTATAACACTTACCCCAGTTATAATATTGAGGTGACTGAGAGTCTTCATCGTGTACCTCTAAGTTTATTAAATTTTGTTGAGTTTCTTCAAAAAACAAAATTTTGATTACAATGTATTGATAATGTAATTTTAAAATATATCTATCTTACACAATATTTTTCTCTCTATCTATGTTATCTTTCAATTAATTTTATTTCTATATTTAAATCTGTCTTTTTTGATCTATATACATATATCTATCTGTCGATATATATATATTACATATATCTATCTATCTATCTATCTATCTATCTATCTATCTATCTATATATATATATTGATCTATCTATCTATATATATATATATATATATATATATTGATATATATAAAAAAAATATGTGTTTGTGTTTTTATATATATATATATATATATATATATATATATATATTTTTTTTGTTTTTAAAAAAAATATATACACATATTAATAAAATTGATATATATATATATGTGTATATATATATATATATATATATATGCATACATATCTATTGTTTTATATATATATATATATATATATATATATATATATATATATATATATATATATATATATATATATATATATATATATATATATATAAATAAATATAATGTTTGTAGAATAGATATATCACCATAAAAAAAAAAAAAATCACCTGATGTTCCTTGATGAACCTCATCTTCTTCATGGCCCTCCTCGTCCTCTTGTTCCAAATGTTCTTCATCTTGTTCCAAATGTTCTTCTGACTCTGTAGGCTCTACATGTCCTAAAATTATTATTACAAATAAATTTATATTTATAAAATATATATGTTAAAGAAATCTCAAAGAATTTTTTTTTAGATTACCTTCAATGTTATCGATATCTTCTTCTCCTTGCTCATCCATTGCATTATTATTTGGAGTGCTATTATCTATAGCATTATAAAAAAAAATAGTTAAAAGATAAATTTACTTTAATACCTGGCTTTGAATTTTTTTTTTTCTCGAAATTACAGTTACATTTTTTATACCTGTGTCTTGAGTCCTATCTTTATCCATAAAAACTGTGGGCAATGGGTCTGATTCCCCTTCAGAACTAGAATTGGTATCAATGGGAAGAAGGTACCTTGGAGCTCTTCTTCTTTTGACTATTAAATAATATAAAATACAAAATTTGTGAAAATATATTCTTAAAAATCCAAACACACAAAAAATTTGTCTGAAAATCCTATAAAAAATTGATTCATTCACACTTATCTGCAGGCAATGGTAATCTTTTAATCCTATTATTGTTTAACTTGTTTATCTTATTGAAAATATTCCAATTAAAAACTATACATTTTTAATACTTAAGATTATATAATTAAACTATATTTATATCTATATTGCTTACATTTTTTAAGATAACTCTTTATCAAAGTGCGCATTTTAGATTGCCTCCGGTACAAGTCGTTATATCTTTTCAGACATTGTTTCCTCGTTCGTTTTTGCCAAGAGACTCTCCTTACTCTTCGCACCATTTCACAGAGAATTCGGTTTCTTGTGTCCTGGTCCAAAGTGAAAATCCCTTTCCTTTTTTTTGGAAAATATTTATCCATAGTGTAAGAAATAATCAATAATTCTCCAATAGAGAACTTCTTGGATCGTGGCATTTTCTAAATATTATTCAATCTCTACTCACTGACGGGACTAATTTTTTTTTTTTTAAATGCGCAATTTTGTAAGCTAATACCTATTTTTACAAATAGCACTCAATTTTGATACATATTTTGTAAAATATTATCAAGAATCGTATTTTAGTATACAACTTGATGTTTTTTTTTATCCATTTTAATAACAATGAAACATTGTATAGAACTGCGCCACAACAGCACTATTTTTTTGGCAACATTAACAAATGTTACATGTATCCGTTGATAAGGTGAAATAAAATTAAAGATACATATAACAATGTAATGATATTTAAATTTAATATTGTTATTCATAACCAAATTATCTTTATTTACATGTAAAATTGTTATTAAAAACAAAAATGGAAATCCAGGTATTCCATATGAAAAATAAACTGTGACATATCTTTCCAGAACATCAGACAGTATACGCCCATTTTCATCAACTACATTTAGATACTTTTTTGGAAACCGTTATAAAAGAAAACTTTATTTAGTTTGTATCAACACTTTAGTTATTTTTTGCGCTCTATTGTATCACATTTTTACAATGGCATCTTCCCAAGCTGGAAAGACCAAAAGCGGGAGAAGTATCATGTTCACTCATCGGCAGAATTGCATTTTGGTTGAAGCTGTTATCGAACACTACGATGAAATCATTGGGTACCAAGCAAGAACTGTAAACCCACAGAGAAAGAGAACAATTTGGACACAAATCAGTAGATCTGTTTCAGCTGAAGGAAGTTTTCCTAAGGATGTGCGGGCTTGTCGGAAGAGAGTAACTGATATTAGAAAAAACATAAAGAAAAAGGTTTGCAGGGAAAAGCAATCTGCCAAAGGAACCGGTGGAGGCCCTGGATATAGGGCCGAATTAACGGACTTTGAACAGATGCTTTATGCACGGATGGGTGATGCCGTTGTGGTTGGCCTGGATGTCCCAGCAGACACTATGGATTTTAGAGGTAAGTTAAATGTAAACGACACCCAAATTTTGTTGTTCATGATTTAAAAAAAGAGAATGAAAAACTATATATCTTTATTATTGAAATCTATTATGTAATTATTTCGATTCAATAGATATTCCTTTATGGAAAGTATATGTAGATATGCTCAATATCTCTTTAATTTTGTAGATTTCTGCTATTGGATATTAAAATTGTGATTAGTTTACATTTTTATTTGTCAGATAAGGATTATGGAGAAAATGGAGACATGAACTATAATAAAAGTAATCTAGTCAGTGTTATAACTATCTATTGTCTATCTAAATCGATCTAAATATTTGAAATTGTGTTTTTATCTATAATTATTGAAATTTAATACAAGTATATTTATATTATTTAGAGCAAGAAGATGAGGGACGTCAGGAAGAGGAGATTGATGCACAAGAGGATCAACCTTTGGAAAATGAATTCACCTCACAAGACCAAGAACCCTCCACATCCACAGTACAAAGAGAAGAAGGGGAGAGTAAGTTATTTGTAAAAAACAACCAATAGTTGTTATATATTTTAATAATAATTAACAACCAGATGAGCACTGATGATAACTTGTGGTCTAATGTATATTTTGATTGTATAAATCGATGCAGTTGATATTCTAATATTATTTTTATGTTGTTGTAGGTGTTCGTGCTTTACTACAATCGATGCAGGCAGTGACGTGCTGTCATAGGAGGCAGGGGAGGCAGCGCCTACCCTGTCCTATGTGTGTAATTACACTCACTTTATTTATAATGTTAAAAATAAAAAAAATATATATTTTTTATTTTTATATATACATTTTTTTTAGGTAACCAAGGTACCCCCCTCCCCCCCCCCACCTCTGCCACCTGCCACCCAGTGGCACTTAAGTCTCTGTCTGCAGCCCATACCGTATCTTATAGAGGCTGCTCTCTAAGCAGCTGCCGGAGTGTGATGTCAGAGCTCAGCTCACTGCTCCATGTCTAAGTGCTGCTAGAGACTGCGCCACCCAGTGGCACTTAAGTCTCTTTGCAGCCCATACAGATCATATTAGAGGCTGCTCTCTAAGCAGCTGCCTGAGTGTGACGTGGGTGTCAGAGGCTCAGAGCTCACTGCTATTGGAGGCTTGCTCTAGTAGGACTGGCGGGAATCAAGGACAAGAAGAGAGAAGAGACCGGAGAAGACAGAAGAGCTGAGTGCTGAGCCTGACAGTGCTGAGATGGACCTGCCCTGGATAACGGTAAGTAAAGTATTTTATTGCCCTGTTTGTGAGCCAGGCAGCCTACAGGTCTACAATGACAATCTAGAGAGAGTAAGTTACACTATGGTACTGTACTGGTGCTGGTGTAATTTTATTTTCTCAACTTTTTTTTTTCAACTTTTTTTTTTTTCTTGCGACCCCCCCCTCCCCCCCCCACGGCCCCCCCCTCGCCCCCCGCGGCCCCCCCTCACCCCCCCGCGGCCCCCCCTCGACCCCCGCGGCCCCCCCCCACTGGTACATGACAGTTTTAAATCAGAGCATTGCCTTGGTAACCTGGGACAGCACTCTGATTTCAAACTGTCATTTCCTGCTGAGAGGGAAAGAAGCTGCCTGTGTGTGTGTAATGCAGTTGCCCGGTGCCATAGTGTGAAGTGCTCAGTCAGACAGTGTCACCATGTCTAGCAGAGCTGCAGATTAAAGGTATGTGCACTGCTCAATTTGCTTGGTAATGGTACACCACTGCTGACTTCAGAACCTCCATTTCATCCCCTGTGTCTCCCCCACCCCTCCTCCCCTGGGTCTCCCCCCCACCCCCCCTCCCCTGGGTCTCCCCTCCACCCCCCCCCCTGGGTCTCCCTCCCACCCCCCTCCCCTGTGTCTCTCCCCCCCTCCCCTGTGTCTCTCCCCCCCTCCCCTGTGTCTCTCCCCCCTCCCCTATGTCTCTCCCCCCCTCCCCTATGTCTCTCCCCCCCTCCCCTATGTCTCCCCCTGTATGTTTCTCTCCCCTCTGTCTCTCTCTCTCCCCTCTGTCTCTCTCTCTCTCCCCTCTGTCTGTCTCTCTCTCTCCCCTCTCTCTCTCTCTCTCCCCCCTCTCTCTCTCTCCCCTCTGTCTCTCTCTCTCTCCCCTCTGTCTCTCTCTCTCTCCCCCTCTGTCTCTCTCTCTCTCCCCCCTCTCTCTCCCCTCTGTCTCTCTCTCTCTCTCTCCCCCTCTGTCTCACTCCCCTCTATGTCTCTCTCTCTCCCCCATGTCTCTCTCTCTCCCCCATGTCTCTCTCTCTCCCCCATGTCTCTCTCTCTCCCCTCTGTCTCTCTCTCTCCCCTCTGTCTCTCTCTCTCCCCTCTGTCTCTCTCCCCTCTGTCTCTCTCCCCTCTGTCTCTCTCCCCTCTGTCTCTCTCTCTCCCCTCTGTCTCTCTCTCTCCCCTCTGTCTATCTCTCTCCCCTCTGTCTCTCTCTCTCCCCTCTGTCTCTCTCTCTCCCCTCTGTCTCTCCCTTTCTCCCTCCTCCTCTGTCTCTCCCTTTCTCCCTCCCCCTCTGTCTCTCCCTTTCTCCCTCCCCCTCTGTCTCTCCCTTTCTCCCTCCCCCTCTGTCTCTCTCCCCTCTGTCTGTCTCTCTCTCCCCTCTGTGTCTCTCTTTCTCTCTCTCCCCCTCTGTCTCTCTCCCCTCTGTCTCTCTCTCCCCACTGTCTCTCTCTTCTCTCTCTCCCCTCTGTCTCTCTCTTTCTCTCTCTCCCCCTCTGTCTCTCTCTCCCCCTCTGTCTCTCTCTCCCCCTCTGTCTCTCTCTCCCCTCTCTCTTCTCTCTCTCCCCTCTGTCTCTCTCTCTCTCCCCCTCTCTTCTCTCTCTCCCCTCTGTCTCTCTCTCTCTCCCCCTCTCTTCTCTCTCTCCCCTCTGTCTCTCTCTCCCCCTCTGTCTGTCTGTCTCTCTCTCCCCTCTGTGTCTCTCTTTCTCCCTCTACCTCTCTCTTCTCTCTCTCTCCCCTCTGTCTCTCTATCCCTTCCCCTCTGTCTCTCTATCCCTCCCCCTCTGTCTCTCTATCCCTCCCCCTCTGTCTCTCTCTCTCTCACCGCATCTCTCTCTCCCCCTCTGTCTCTCTATCCCTCCTCCTCTGTCTCTCTCTCCTCTCTCTCTCTCTCTCTCTCTCTCTCTCTCTCCCTTCTGTCTCTCCCTTTCTCCATCCCCCTCTGTCTCTCTCTCCCCCCTCTCTCTCTCCCTTCTGTCTCTCCCTTTCTCCATCCCCCTCTGTCCCTCTGTCTCTCTCTCTCTCTCTCTCTCTCTCCCATCTGTCTCTCTCTCTCCCCTCTCTCTCTCCTCTGTCTCTCTCTCCCCCTCTGTCTCTCTATCCCTCCCCCTCTGTCTCTTTATCCCTCCCCCTCTGTCTCTCTCTCTCTCTCTCCTCTCTCTCTCTCTCTCTCTCTCTCTCTCTCTCTCTCTCTCTCTCTCTCTCTCTCTCTCTCTCTCTCTCTCTCTCTCTCTCTCTCTCTCTCTCTCTCTCTCCCCCCCCCTCTCTCTCTCTCTCTCTCTCTCCCCCCCCTCTCTCTCTCTCTCTCTCCCCTCTCTCTCTCTATCTCTCCCCTCTCTCTCTCCCTTCTGTCTCTCCCTTTCTCCATCCCCCTCTGTCTCTCTCCCCCATCTGTCTCTCTCTCTCCCCTCTCTCTCTCCCTTCTGTCTCTCCCTTTCTCCATCCCCCTCTGTCTCTTTCTCCCATCTGTCTCTCTCTCTTTCTCTCCCTCTGTCTCTCTCTTTCTCCCTCCCCCTGTCTCTCTCTTTCTCCCTCCCCCTGTCTCTCCCTTTCTCCCTCCCCCTGTCTCTCCCTTTCTCCCTCCCCCTCCTTCTCTCCCTTTCTCCCTCCCCCTCTTTCTCTCTCTCTCCCCTCTGTCTGTCTCTCTCTCTCCCCTCTGTGTCTCTTTTTCTCTCTCTCCCCCTCTGTCTCTCTCTCCCCTCTGTCTCTCTCTTCTCTCTCTCTCTTTCTCCCCTCTGTCTCTCTCTCTCTCCCCTCTGTCCCTCTCTTTCTCCCTCTCCCCCTCTCTCCCCTCTGTCCCTCTCTCTCTCCCCCTGTCTCTCTCTCTCCCTGTCTCTCTCTCTCTCTCTCTCTCTCTCTCTCTCTCTCTCTCTCTCCCTTCTCTCTCCCCCCTGTCTCTCTCTCTCTCTCTCTCTCTCTCTCCCTGTCTCTCTCTCTCTCCCCCTGTCTCTCTATCTCTCCCCCTCTGTCTTTCTCTCTCTCTATCTCTCCCCCCCTGTCTCTCTCTCTCCCCTCTGTCTCTCTATCCCTATCCCTCTCTCTCTCTCCCCCTCTCTCTCCTCTCTGTCTCTCTCTCCCCCCCTCTGTCTCTCTCTCTCTCTCCTCTGTCTCTCTCTCTCTCTCCTCTGTCTCTCTCTCACTCCCCTCTGTCTCTCTCTCTCTCCCCTCTGTCTCTCTCTCCTCTGTCTCTCTCCTCTGTCTCTCTCCTCTGTCTCTCTCTCTCCTCTGTCTCTCTCTCCCTCCCCCTCTGTATCTCCCTTTCTCCCTCCCCCTCTGTCTCTCCCTTTCTCCCTCCCCCTCTGTCTCTCTCTCCTCTGTGTATCTTTCTCTCTCCCCCTCTGTGTCTCTCTCTCTTCTCTCTCTCTTTTTCTGTGTCTCTCTCTCTCTCTCTCTCTCTCTCTCTCTCTCTCTATCCATCTCTCTCTCCCTGTCTCTCCAACCCCCTCTGTCTCTATCCTTATGTGTCTCATTCTCCCCCATGGTCTCTTTGTCTTTCTCTCTACCCTCTGTCTCTCTTTGTCTCTCTCTCTCTCCTCTGTCTCTTTGTCTCTCTCTCCCCCTCTGTCTCTCTGTCTATCTCTCTCTCCCTGTCTCTCCCACCCGTTATTACTACTTTCCTTCATTCTCTTGATATCCTTTGATGAAAATCATATCTAAATATGCTCAGTAGCTGCTGATAGGTGGCTGCACAATAGATACCTCATGTGATTGGCTCACCCATGTACATTGCTATTTCTTCAACAAAGGATATCTAAAGAATGAAGGCATATCCTAGCCAGTGCCTCACCTGCCTCTGACCTCACTGCACGTCACTGGATGCAGGACAATTCTATATTATTATTCGAGGGTAGGTTGTCTTCTAATTTAATTGTCATGTTAATTTTTTGTTTTTTTAAGAATGTAACCTATTAATAATACATATTTTCCATGTCATACAGAAGATCAGGTTGAAATCAATTTGGAACCTCTGGTTGAGGATTCTGTATGTCCAGAAGATGAGGATGAGACTCAGGTTGAGGGACAAACATCAGAGGGACCAACACCACCAAATCTAGAAACTCCTCAGAATATCATGGTCAATGACTCTGAAGAAGATGAAAGACCAGAACAATTGATAAACCCAGAAGATGTCACAGGCAGGGGAAATGATATACAAAACCTCACAGACATGGCATTGGGGTTCAGGAATGAGCAAAGTGCATTTTTTAAAGAACTGATTAGATTACAAGAAGAAAGAAATGCAATTTTAAAAGCTGATTCAGAATTTAAGAGGGATTATTCCAAAAAGAAATTAGAAATTTTGAATCGAAGATTTCCTACTCAATAATTAATTATTAATATTTCTTGTTTTTGCACTTTAATGTTCAAATTTTTTTCATGTTGAAAAGTTAAACACTAGAATTTGGTTACAGTTTAAGTTATTTTTGAAAAAATGTTACATGTTTCAGTATTCAAGTTTTTGTTATTACAATAAAAATGTTATTTAAAATACAAAAAAGAATTAAGGCTGTTTGTTTGTTCAAAAAAATTTTATTAAAAGAAGAAAAACAAAATTTTTTTATTAACAAATAAACACAACTTTTTTTTTTCATCTGTCTGATTATATAACAGTAGTGATGATTGTTATTGTCCAATTTTCAAACAACTCCTGTGTTATCCGTGGTTTCTGTAATACAATGTTAAAAGATAATTAGCAATCCAGAAATATAATACTAATTCTTTGCCCCACCCCCACTCAAAAAAAAAAATTACTTACATGAAAAATATCTCTCAATAATTTCCATACGATTTTGAACACTGGCCCTAGTAGTGTGCCTGTTTAATATTTGTTGGGGGACATAGATGTCATCTGGTTGATCCTCAAGACACAAATCATCTTCGTTAACTTGAGATATTGCAATATTATGTAACATGCAGCATACTAAAATAATGTCATTGCACTTCTCTGGTGAGTATTGCAAGTCTCCCCCTGACCTGTCCAACACACGAAATCTCATCTTCAACACACCGAAGGTTCTCTCGATAGCACTTCTTGTACTACGGTGTGACTCAGAAGCCAAGGCCTACACGGATAACCACTGTCTTCTACAAATAAAAAAATTAAAAGAGGGCGGAGCTTGCGGGCATACCGAATGGCCGCACTAAACTAGAGCTCCGACAGCAGTGGAGATGGAGCTTTCTCTAGGGCCGATTCAAGCCCATACAAGTGCCCAGACTTGATGTGTTAAGCGATCGGAAGGTGAGAGGGGCTCGGACCTCTTCACTTTTAAGCTTTTGCAGACGTTCCGGACCCAGTAATTTGACGGCGGTAAAGGCCGCAAATGGAGCCCTCCTAAAGTACAACCCGGGCTTGAGCTGAAAGATCTGAACGGGAGCAGGAGACCCTGCACTCCCTTTACAAGTGTACCGGAGGAGGAAAAGATGCAGCACCTCGCCCAACTCTCTCCCACAAGTGTCCGGTAAGGAGCATGAATTACGCACTTTAGCATCCACGTGGCAGTCGCCATCTTAAGCAAGAGAACATAGCGGACACAAAGTAAATAGCACCCCCATATACCAGCATCCACCTTTAATCAACATGGGGTTAAATATTTAGATGAATGGCGCAGTACAGGGCTGAAAACTGCATAAAGTATACATCTCTATCATAACATTGCAAGCCCACTCTGTCTAGCCTTACTCTGCCTAACCTAGGTAAATGCATAATTTACGAATCTGATACACTCTGGTCAGCCAAATAATTACACAGCAGAGGACAACTAGATCTCTTTCTAACCCCTTACCATGGCACAACGCAGAGCTACCAAGCCTCCAAAACCAACCCTGTCTTCAGGGGCTGTAAATTCTTTCTTTAAAAAGACTGACAGCACAAAAAAGAAAGGTGAAATTCCCCAAGCCTCCAGTGAAGAAGAGGAGCTGTCTGACAGTCCTACTACACTGCAGCCCTTGAGATCCCCTTCAAAATCACACTCACACCCCGCAGATGCACCAGTGACATTAAAAGCCATGGAGGCTCTGATTAACCAGGTGAAATCCTGTATCAAAGCTGAATGCGCTGAACTTAAAAAAGATTTAAATGAATTAGGAAATAGAGTGGAAACGCTGGAAGATGGCAGGGAGGAAATTATTAACGATATGGCGGCCATGTCTCACTCCATAGAAACACAACAGTTACAGATCCTTGACTTGGAAAACAAACTCGACGATGTGGAGAATAGAGCGCGAAGAAATAATCTTCGAATCCGTGGTATCCCCGAATCAATCAAGGGCGAAGATATATCGGAATATTTACAAAATATGTTCCAATCCTTAGCTATCTCCAACCAACGGGCGATTGAACCCATACCACTGGAAAGGGCCCACAGATCCCTACGGCCGAAGCCGAATGATAACCAACCTCCAAGGGACATTATAGTGTGCTTCCTGAGCTACAAAGATAGGGAAAAAATCCTGCAGATGGCAAGAACGCAACCACATTTTTCCTATTTGGGCGCCAAGATCCAAATCTACCAAGACCTGTCGGCCAGGACATTACAACTTAGAAAAGGATTTTCCAACTTTACCTCTCATCTACGGTCACTGAAGATCCCTTATAGGTGGGGATTTCCTGTCTCATTACAACTCATTAAAAATGGTAAACGCTATGAGTGCAGCTCTCCAGAAAAAGTAAATGACTTTTGCAAGCTACTAGACATTCCTACACCGGAAGCAACGGTCCCACAGCCAAAAGACCATGCTACACACCTGCCGAGGCCACAGAGGCGACTCTGGTCCGAGGTAGTGGACAGAACGAACGGGAAAAAGCTGTGCACAGATACAGATCCTGACACTCCAGTGGCTACCGCTTAAACAAGCACTTTTTCTACCACAATTCTATGTTTTGCGAAGATCATGGCGGTACCCCCCAGCACCAGTCATAAACAGCTGGTGTATTTGTAATATGCCCACTCACTACAGAAGAACAGGACTAGAAGGATCTCTCTCCTTCGAGGTTACTTTCAGAGTAATCTACTACTTTCTTCATTCCTGGAGGTTGTGAGTATGTAATGTAGAAGTTAAACTACGTGACATTAACTTGTGAAAAAACTTTCAGCAGATAAGTTTGTTTTTTCTAGGAAATAGTATTTAACTGTTTGTTAGCCTAGCTCTTGCAATGAAGAACTTGAACTTGAACTTAAGCTAACGGACACTGTTACATGAGAAGACTCCTGCATTGAAATTTATATGTTTTATTTTACTGAATGTTCCAAAGTCTATTCAATCCATAGTTAACCATGTTTCAAACGTTTATATTGTTGCACATCTCTGCTCTAGTTCTGAATATGGGTTCTTGTATTTGTTTTTGTGTCTTTCTGATCTTGGCCTGATGGGGAAGCTCCGTCATGCTGCTCTTTCCCCTCTTACACCCTCTACTTAATCTTTACCTCTTTTCTATCCCAACTTGCTTCTTCTTTCTCTTCCCTAGTTGCTTCCCTACCCTACTACCCTCTTCTCTCATCTCTTTACTCTTTACTCCCTATTTCTGGACCTTCTTTTGCTTTCCTCAATCTCTCTTCAAATTGTAGTCCAAGGAGTAGGAGGTATTAGAGAACTGTTTGTTTAAATTGATTGTTTGTTTGAAGTGTACTTGAAGAATCAGTATTTATCTGTGTTCAGGCAGTGGCAGGAAGACTACGACCACACATAACTATCTACATCACTTGTTGTACTGATAGTGACACTCGCAGCTAGAAATACATGACAGACCGAGACAGACCTAACCAGTTTCGCATAGCCACACAAAATGTAAAGGGCTTCCTCTCCCCACAGAAAAGATCAATAGCATTCCATGATTTTTATAAAAAGACAGTCGACATCATTATGACGCAAGAGACTCACTTTAAAAAAAAAACTAATGAGCCCAAGCTTTCACAGCTCCACTATGATCAACACTTTCTAAGCTCAGGGCCGACAAAGCACAATGGCGTGTGTATTTCCTTTAGAAAGGGCACCTCATTTGTATTACTCGATAAATACTCAGACACAGACGGGCGAATACTAATTCTAGTAGGACTTTTTTATGGCAGGCCCATTACCCTAGTAAATATATATGCCCCTATTCGCCCTAGACCCCCATTCTTTCGCAAAGTAATCAATCAAATCCTAGACATCTCGAAAGGCCCGGTATTCATGGGCGGTGACTTTAACTTCCCAATGAGCCCCATGCTAGACACTTCCTCAGGCCGTTCTTACATGCAGAGCTCGCAAATAAAAGCTAACTGGCAAGCCATAAGAGCCATGCCCCTATTTGACTCCTGGAGAGTGGCTAACCCAACTACCAGGGATTTCACATTCTTCTCAAACCCACAGCGCTCATACACCCGCTTAGATTATATTTTTTGCGAACAACAGACGCTCTCCTCCCTATGTGAATCCAGGCTCTACCACACCGCTTGGTCTGACCATAGTATGGTGTGTTCCAGCTTCCAATGGTCAACTAAGCCACAATACCAACAAAACTGGAGACTGAGCGACCAAATTTTCTTAGACCCTCTGATCACGAAGGACTTAGCTGAAAAGACAGCCGAGTTCTTTTCCTTTAATGATCCTTTAGCTACCTCAGCAACCAACAACTGGGAAGCGTATAAGTGCTTCATTAGGGGGGTAATAATGGGACATACACATAAACAGCGCAAGCAACGAAGAGCCCAATATGACCTTTTGACATCTAACTACAATAACTGTGAAAGAGAACTTAAGCAAAACCCGCAGTCCCCAATATTGCTACAAAAATCTCAACAAGCTAGAGAGGAGTTACACCAATACTTAATTAAGAACGCCCACATGCGGGCTTTAACATCCAAATCAAAATTCTTTATTGAGAGCAATAAAGCGGGGCGTCTCCTTGCTAGGTCCCTGAAAAATAAGCGTTACAAAACATTTATAGATAAAATAACAGACAAAGAGGGCACAACTTATACCACCAATGCTGACATTGTTAACCAATTTGCGCAATATTATTCTACACTGTATAACCTTCCAACTCAAGACAAAGTGTCCAAACTTGCTAAAATTAACAATTATTTATCCGAAATTCAACTCCCTACACTACTTGAGTCGGACTGCGAGGCATTAGACGAGAAATTCTCGGCCCAAGAACTTATGATAGCTATCAAAAACCTCCCTCAAGGCAAAGCCCCAGGCCCCGATGGGTTTACACCTAAATTTTATCATCAGTTTAAGTCTCTGCTCTGTCCCCCTTTATTAAATATGTATCATTCCTTAGACCAAGATGGACAATTGACCCCATCCCTTATGGAAGCTACTATCTCAGTTATCCCCAAACCAAATAAACCCTGTGATAAAGTAACTAACTATCGCCCCATTTCCCTAATAAATATAGATATTAAACTATATGCCAAACTGATCGCTACCAGAATAAATAAATACTTACCCTTCCTGGTGAACCCGGATCAAACCGGATTTATACCGGGCAGAGAGGCTAAGGACAACACCATCCGGGTGTTGCACACTTTACTTTCTGCATCATCTAATGTAAAACCCCTAGTCATACTGTCCACAGATGCGGAAAAAGCTTTTGACAGGGTGGACTGGGACTTCCTCTGGTCCACCCTGTCAAAATTTGGATTCTCACATACCTCAATATCCCGCATTAAGTCTTTGTATACGAGCCCATCGGCGCGAGTTAATGCAAATAACACACTCTCACAAGTAATTTATATAAACAACGGCACTCGACAAGGGTGCCCTCTTTCTCCACTACTATTTGCCTTAGTGGTGGAGGTACTGGCTGTACGAGTCAGAAATAACCCTCTTGTTAGTGGAGTCTCCTTTGGGGAGATCCACCAAAAATGTCTTCTGTACGCGGACGACATTATATTTACAATACATTCCCCGCTAATATCTATCCCCACCCTCCTACATGAACTGGAAGATTATAAATCAGTCTCAAATTTTTCCATTAATATGGGAAAGTCAATGTTAATGCCGATACACCTTAGGGAGGAAGAACTACAGTATATTTCGACTCACACCTCATTCCAAATGACGAATAAAATACATTACCTGGGGATTGACATATCACCTACGTATACAGAGCTGTTCAGCCTCAACTACATGCCACTTCAACAGGAAACTAGTAAGTCATTAGAACTCTGGAGCAAAAGGGGCCATCTTTCGTGGATGGGGCGTATTAACGCTATAAAAATGAACCTTCTCCCTAAGTACTTATATTTATTTCAAGTACTCCCCATAGACCTCCCCTTGCAGTATTTAAGAAGACAACAAAAAATGCTAGACGCATTTATATGGGACAATAAGAGATCCAGAGTAGCTAGAAACACCTTATTCTTACACAAAGAGAACGGGGGACTGGGTTCTCCGAACCTCCTGAATTATTACAAGTCGGCCCATATGGCCCGTATAGTTGCCTGGAAGCACTCCCCAGCTGGGAAAACCTGGACACAAATAGAATCCTGCTTAGCAGGTGGCTTGAATTTGGGTGACCAATGTTGGATACCTAGTAAACACAGACCAACAGACATTTGGGGGAACCACTACATAGCTACCACCCTCAGAATATGGGATAGACTTCTATCCGAGGAGAAGCAGATCTCGTCACAGATCTCCCCCCTAACCCCTTTACTTAACAACCCCTTGTTGTTGCAACCACAAACCTTTCCTTCGCCACTCATTTCAGGCATCCCTACTAACATCCCGGCACACATAGTATTACACAATGGAATTATTAAGTCTCAAACGGACTTACACCAACAACTGGGAGCCCCCTTTCACTTGTGGTACCCGTATTTGCAAATTAGGCATGCTATTTCTACTAGCACATATAAGCCAGACCTTGTAAGACCCCTGACCCCCTTTGAAACTCTGTGTACATCTCCTACTATTGCCAAATCCCATGTTTCTACTATATACAAACTGCTTAGGGGTTCCTTCCCTAATAAGACACCAACATTTATTGCGAAATGGGAAAAGGAGCTAAACACAGAATTCACCGAGGCCCAATGGCTTCATATCTTCTCTGAAACTAAAAAATCCTCTCTGTCCCTAACGATGGTCGAAATGAATTACAAACTACTTTCAAGGTGGTATCTTACCCCACATCGCCTTCGAAGCATATTCCCTAACTCCTCTTCCCTATGTTGGAGACACTGTGGGGGGGTGGGTACACTCTCACATATTTGGTGGTCTTGCCCACTTCTTAGCTCTTACTGGGACAACATAAACAGACATGTGGACAGAGTACTGGGGATGCCAATCACATTTACCCCTAGCCTGGTGCTACTGAGTGACATCCCAAAAATTTCCTGCCTATATCGAAAGAAGCTGTTGCATTGTATGCTTAGCTGCGCCAGACGTTTGGTCCCTAGGTTCTGGAAAAAAACTGCCCCCCCTACCTATCATATGTGGATAAAAGAAGTGAGCCACATGTTAGATCTAGAAAAGCTGTACTATACGTACAAAGGGAAGCAAGATGTTATCTTAGATATAATTTTCATCTGGGAACAGCAAAACACTGACAATACCATTAGGGGGGAACCCACCACGTAGTCTGGTTTAATGTGACCCGCTTGACTAATATACCTCCTTGTGTGACCATTTTCTGTTCTAGGTTAAACTGTCTCAACTGTTTTCTTGAGTTTTAAACTGATAATAAGCCTTTGACTAGCTTTTCACCTTAGCTACATATGTGTTCACTGTCTGTCAAAAAAATTAGAAACCTTCTGCTTATGTTTCTTTGATGCACTTGAACTGATTTGTCTATTGTCTGTTAGTATTTGATTTCTTGTTTTTGTTGTTCTTCTTTTTGAGAAAAAATAATAAAAATTATTTGATGGAAAAAAAAATTAAAAGAATTATTACATTGGAATAACAATCTATATGCACTTTTAGCAATACAGAAATTAATGAAATAAATAATAACATAAATGAAAAGATCATAAAATTAATTTTCACAAAAAAAAAAGGTCTAAAGTGTATATACATCTAACTAAAAATCTATGTCCTTCAAAGTTGAAAACCAAAATTAAACATAAAAACAATAACAACAAAAAATATGAAGTTAAACTCACCCAATAGCCAACCATGGGGCATGTCTCCACGTTCAAACGATGTAAATAATGCTGATTGTTTGAGGATATGGTAATCGTGGCAGGAACCTGGAAATCCTGAACGCACAGCCCAAATTTTGAGGTTGGCATCACAAACAGCCTGAACATTCAGTGAATGGAAGCTTTTTCTATTCCTGTATTGCTCCTCCCTTAAAGCTGGTGGTCTTAAAGCTATGTGTGTGCAATCAATTGCACCAAGAACATTAGGCATACCAGCTACTTGATAAAAAGATGCCTTAACTGTGTGCCATTCTTGCACATTCCTGGGTACAAAAATAAACTTCTTCAGATGTTTCAAAACTGCTTTTAAAACAATTCTTAGATGCCTGCAAAATGAAGGCTGGCTAATGCCCACCACAGCACTAGAGACTGCCTGAAATGAACCAGTTGACAAGAAATGCAAAACTGCTAATAATTTTAAAAGTCCAGGTATCGCCCTTGTTCTTCTTGTCCTAGGGTCTATGTCATTTTGGATCAGAGAGTAAAGATTTATAATACTCTCCCTATTTATACGAAATCTTTGCTTTATCTCCTTATCAGACAATGCCTGTAGTCCACACCGGGGTAAAAAAACTCTAGGCACTCTTTGGCGTCTCCGTATGGGCATATTACCATCAGCAAGACGATTTTCACGGGCCCTTGCCAAAGAAATAGCAGACAACAGCAGAAAATATTCCATCTTCTCTCTCACAAAAAATGAAGTAGATGAAATGTTCTCCTCAGTGGATATGGAGAACTTTGGAGGGCGTAATTGTAGGAGAATATTAGGTTCTCCCATGGCGCAAAATAGTGATAAATATGAAATTTGTCGATCTGTTAGATGATTTGATGAAAATACGACCGAAAAAGCGCTGTTTTAAGCTTCAATCGGCGCACATGTGCGCCTTGGCGAGATAGAATAGAGTGGTCGGATTTTTCGGTCGAAAATCAGTTTTTTTGGTCGTATTTTGTTTTAATACATAGGAGAGAATTTACGCCGGCGTATTTATAGGCGTAAATGTAGGAGAATTGCAATGATAAATGGAGCCCATAATGGCAGTTACTTTGCAAGAATGTTATCATTTGCAAGAGCACTAGATGGCAGCACTATTTCCTGATCCATACACCTAGCTCCATAAACATCTGTAGCTGACTGGAAACGGTCACACAATTCCCCCCTCTACCAGAGCTCTAGCTTAGACCCCAGTTTTGATCCTACATTGTATAAGCAGTAATTCTACCCCTCGCCTGCCAGTAACATAGAAATCTTTAACTGTACCTCTTTGGTTGCCAGTAACAGATGTAAACAGAGATTTGACCCCCCTGATTGCCCTTTACTTCTTCCTGCTCTATATTTGTAATATAATACGACACAGGAGACCTCAACATCTTAATTTGTTTAAAAAATGTCTTTGCCAAATCTTTCTACACTTTAAGGCTTAATAAAAACTTTCCACATAATTCAGTACTATTTTGTAAACCTTTTTTTTTTTTTTTTTACTATAAATGATGAGTAAACAATTTACACTTGTGCCCATTATCTCTTTTGCCTTTCTAAGCAAATTCATGTCACATGAAACTTTTATTTTGCTTGTGACCTAGAATGCACTTTACTGTTTAATCAAAAATCAAACAATGTTCAAGGAGATATATTCCTATGTTAACTGAAAAAGAAATTAGTCAGTTGGATTTCAAAATGATTATTCAATAATGTCTAAAATTACACTCTGTGTTTGAGATTAATGTCAATGTATACTTACACAAATAATATATATATATATATATATATATATATATATATATATATATATATATATATATATATATATATATATATATATATATATATATATATATATATAATTCCAATGATGTAGTGCACAAAGCTAGTCACACCTGAATATAACACTGTGGTTTGCAATGCAATCTTTTATTACAAAAACGCATTAAATAGGGCTAAGCCGACCTGGTATTTTTGATAGATTCTAATCTGATTCCTTTAAATCAAAGAGACTGCTAAATTAGTTTGAGAACACCTGAGTTATGTTAGAACTTTTATATTTATATATATTTTTGTTGTTTTTTTTGTTTGTTTTTTGCTCTTGAGTAGATAAAGACATGAAAATAAATGAATGCAAATAAAATACTAGAAGAAACAAGTACTGCAGGATTTTTCAAGTAGGTTCTTGAAAGGATTTTCAGAGTTCTACACAAAATTAAGATAACTGGTCATATTAAAAGGCTGACATGACAGAAAATTAAAGGGTATATAAGAAGACACTTTAATGTGTTTGAGCATTTCATTTTTTTGACACTATTGCTTGTATACACATAGTTAAAGTCACCTACACAGCAACAATGCACTACTGGGACCTAGTTGAACAGATCTGGTTAGCCAATCACAAGAAACATGTGTATTGCCAGCAATTGCCAGTTTCCAGTAGTCCATTGCCACCCTTGAGCCTGCCTAGGTATGCAGGTATAACAAAGGATACAAAAAGAACAAAGTAACATTTGATAATAAAAATTGAATACTCTGTCTAAATCATTGCATTTTATCTTGAAATATTTTTATTAGAGTTATTCATACCAACATGTTTCCAAACAAAACAATATAAATCATACATTGCCGAATGACAAATACCTTTATCATAATTTAAAATAACAGCTTATCATAAGCTGCTTATGTGAGTTCCGGTATACATTTTCACGAATTTTAAGGTAGTACTCTTTGAGTATTGTTATTTGTTCTGTTTTTCCCTTAAAGTACAGTAATTAACTCCTTCCAAATTTTACGTTTTCATGATGAGAAAAAGAAAAGAGAAAACAGAGGTAAGTAGGGGTGGGAAGTAGAAGACAGAAAGGATATTGATCATTCGTGGTATTGTATCTTATTTGTGCATAGAAGATGTGAGGTCTAGGTCCTTACACATCTCCTGTTCAACATTCTTTTCGTATCTTCCCATATTATCCATTCCTTCCACGTTTTTAAATATTCATTTCTATTGTCTAATAAAGTAGAAGCAATATTGGCCATTTGGTGATAATATTTGAGTTTTTGTAATATAATATCATAATGAGGGACTGAGGTATTCCAGAATTTAGCAACAACTGTACAGATTATGCCAACTAATTTGGATGATTTCTTAGGAACCTCAGGAATAGGGAAATGCAGAAGGGCTTGTTCCACGCTGAGGGTTATTCAGTTTAAGGATGTTTACTATGAAATATCATGAGATCACAGTAAAACAGTTCATGACCTAAACAATGCTGATGCTGATTGGCTGCTGTTTTTTTTGTTTGTTTGTTTTTTCACCTGCAACTGGGTAGTTACTGAAAGATAACTTTTTACACTGCACTTACTCTAGTGAGCTGAGGAAATTGTGAGGTAAAATATCTTCCTTTTTTACATAGAGATGCTCAGGTGATATCTTCTTGTCAGCTTTTTACAACTATGCTGCATCACTATCAAGTGATTTAGCATATGAGTATTATGTCCCTTTAAATAACTTTGTACTTCACTATTATCCAATTTCTTTTGGTATCCTTTTTTTTTTTTTAAACAGGAAGGTAAGCTCAGGAGCATGCACGTGTCTATAACACTATATGGCAGTTACTTTGCAAGAATGTTATCATTTGCAAGAGCACTAGATGGCAGCACTATTTCCTGCTCCATACACCTAGCTCCATAAACATCTGTAGGTGACTGGACACGGTCACACAATTCCCCCCTCTACCAGAGCTCTAGCTTAGACCCCAGTTTTGATCCTACATTGTATAAGCAGTAATTCTACCCCTCGCCTGCCAGTAACATAGAAATCTTTAACTGTACCTCTTTGGTTGCCAGTAACAGATGTAAACAGAGATTTGACCCCCCTGATTGCCCTTTACTTCTTCCTGCTCTATATTTGTAATATAATACGACACAGGAGACCTCAACATCTTAATTTGTTTAAAAAATGTCTTTGCCAAATCTTTCTACACTTTAAGGCTTAATAAAAACTTTCCACATAATTCAGTACTATTTTGTAAACCTTTTTTTTTTATTTTACTATAAATGATGAGTAAACAATTTACACTTGTGCCCATTATCTCTTTTGCCTTTCTAAGCAAATTCATGTCACATGAAACTTTTATTTTGCTTGTGACCTAGAATGCACTTTACTGTTTAATCAAAAATCAAACAATGTTCAAGGAGATATATTCCTATGTTAACTGAAAAAGAAATTAGTCAGTTGGATTTCAAAATGATTATTCAATAATGTCTAAAATTACACTCTGTGTTTGAGATTAATGTCAATGTATACTTACACAAATAATATATATATATATATATATATATATATAATTCCAATGATGTAGTGCACAAAGCTAGTCACACCTGAATATAACACTGTGGTTTGCAATGCAATCTTTTATTACAAAAACGCATTAAATAGGGCTAAGCCGACCTGGTATTTTTGATAGATTCTAATCTGATTCCTTTAAATCAAAGAGACTGCTAAATTAGCTTGAGAACACCTGAGTTATGTTAGAACTTTTATATTTATATATATTTTTGTTGTTTTTTTTGTTTGTTTTTTGCTCTTGAGTAGATAAAGACATGAAAATAAATGAATGCAAATAAAATACTAGAAGAAACAAGTACTGCAGGATTTTTCAAGTAGGTTCTTGAAAGGATTTTCAGAGTTCTACACAAAATTAAAATAACTGGTCATATTAAAAGGCTGACATGACAGAAAATTAAAGGGTATAAAAGAAGACACTTTAATGTGTTTGAGCATTTCATTTTTTTGACACTATTGCTTGTATACACATAGTTAAAGTCACCTACACAGCAACAATGCACTACTGGGACCTAGTTGAACAGATCTGGTTAGCCAATCACAAGAAACATGTGTATTGCCAGCAATTGCCAGTTTCCAGTAGTCCATTGCCACCCTTGAGCCTGCCTAGGTATGCAGGTATAACAAAGGATACAAAAAGAACAAAGTAAAATTTGATAATAAAAATTGAATACTCTGTCTAAATCATTGCATTTTATCTTGAAATATTTTTATTAGAGTTATTCATACCAACATGTTTCCAAACAAAACAATATAAATCATACATTGCCGAATGACAAATACCTTTATCATAATTTAAAATAACAGCTTATGTGAGTTCCGGTATACATTTTCACGAATTTTAAGGTAGTACTCTTTGAGTATTGTTATTTGTTCTGTTTTTCCCTTAAAGTACAGTAATTAACTCCTTCCAAATTTTACGTTTTCATGATGAGAAAAAGAAAAGAGAAAACAGAGGTAAGTAGGGGTGGGAAGTAGAAGACAGAAAGGATATTGATCATTCGTGGTATTGTATCTTATTTGTGCATAGAAGATGTGAGGTCTAGGTCCTTACACTTCTCCTGTTCAACATTCTTTTCGTATCTTCCCATATTATCCATTCCTTCCACGTTTTTAAATATTCATTTCTATTGTCTAATAAAGTAGAAGCAATATTGGCCATTTGGTGATAATATTTGAGTTTTTGTAATATAATATCATAATGAGGGACTGAGGTCTTCCAGAATTTAGCAACAACTGTACAGATTATGCCAACTAATTTGGATGATTTCTTAGGAACCTCAGGAATAGGGAAATGCAGAAGGGCTTGTTCCACGCTGAGGGTTATTTGTGTATCAAAGATTTCACTAAGTAGTGTAGAGGTGGTTGTCCACATATCTTTAACTTTTGGGCACTCCCACCACTTGTGTAGGTAAGTACCTTTTTCTAAGCAGCCATGATAACAAAGGGGGTTTGGTGCACTAATTGAGGCTGTATGATAATGCTTAAGTCTGCTAGGATAATTATACCATCTATAAACTATTTTGATGTAGTTTTTTTTTCTTCAAATTTGCACTCAAATTTGCGCTCATGGAGCACGACAACCCTTTTCTGATTATTTCTGCCCATTCTGTACTTTCCTTGGTAAATTGGCCTTCCTCTTCCCATTTTTGGATAATTTTTAGTTTGTTAGACTGTGGTTCTGTGTTTAACATATTGTAAAGACCCGTAATCGCTCCTTTATTTCTGTGGGAGGAAATGCATCATTTTTCAAAGAATGTATAATTAGTTTGGCCCCCAATCTTCCTAACTTCTCCTACTCTAGAGGTTAATTGTAGGTAGTGGAACCAGGAATTCGGTAATGTGAGTGCTAGATCATTGTACTGTTCATAACTAAGGATATCAGTTCCCTGATATACATCTGCTATTCTATAGAGGCTTTTATTAGCCCAAATATTGCTAACTGTCGGCGAGATTACGAGTCTTGCGTTAGCCTTAAAAAGCAGCGTTGAGAGGTCCCAACGCTGCTTTTTTCCTAACGCTGGTATTACGAGTCTTGAAATGACAGGTGTACCGCTCACTTTTTTGGCCAGACTCGGTAATACCGCAAATTCACTTACGTAAATTGCGTATCCTATATTTTCAATGGGACTTGCATAGCGCCGGTATTACGAGTCTGCCAAAAAGTGAGCGGTAGACCCTCTCCTGTCAAGCCTGGTACCGCATTTAAAAGTCAGTAGTTAAGAGTTTTACACTACAACGCCGTAGCATAAAACTCTTAACTAAAGTGCTAAAAAGTAGCACATCGCAAACAATAAAAAAAATGTTTAACTCCTAATCTGCCGAACCAGACATTGCCGCCACTCTAAAAAATATATTAACCCCTAAACCTCCACCCTCCCGCATTGCAAACACTACTTAAATGTTATTAACCCCTAATCTGCCGTCAACATCACTGCAACTATAAGTCTAACCCTAACACCCCCTAACTTAAATATAATTTAAATAAATGTAAATAAAATAACTAAAATTAATTAAATTATTCCTATTTAAAACTAAATACTTACCTGTAAAATAAACCTTAAGCTAGCTACAATATAACTAATAGTTACATTGTAGCTATTTTAGGATTTATTTTTATTTTACAGGCAACTTTGTATTTATTTTAACTAGGTAGAATAGTTATTAAATAGTTATTAACTATTTAATAACTACCTAGCTAAAATAAATACAAATTTACCTGTAAAATAAATCCTAACTTAAGTTACAATTACACCTAACACTACACTATAATTAAATTAATTACCTAAGCTAAATACAATTAAAAAAAATATCTAAAGTACGGAAAAAAACAAACACTAAATTACAGAAAATAATAAAATAATTATAAGTTTTTTAAACTAATTACACCTAATCTAATCCCCCTAATAAAATAAAAAGCCCCCCAAAATAATAAAAAGCCCTACCCTATACTATATTACAAATAGCCCTTAAAAGGGCCTTTTGCAGGGCATTGCCCCAAAGTAATCAGCTCTTTTACCTGTAAAAAAAAGTACAATACCCCCCAACAATAAAACCCACCACCCACACACCCAACCCTACTCTAAAACCCACCCAATCCCCCCTTAATAAAACCTAACACTAACCCCTTGAAGATCACCCTACATTGAGAAGTCTTCACCCAGCCGGGCCGAAGTCCTCAACGGAGCCGGGTGAAGTGGTCCTCCAGACAGGCAGAAGTCTTCATCGAAGCCGGCCAGATGAGGTCCTACAGTCGGGCAGAAGTCTTCATCCAGGCGGCATCTTCTATCTTCATCCATCCGGCTTGGAGCGGCTCCATCTTCAAGACATCCGACGTGGAGCATCCTCTTCCAACGAAGTCCAACTGAAGAATGAAGGTTCCTTTAAATGATGCCATCCAAGATGGCGTCCCTTCAATTCCGATTGGCTGATAGAATTCTATCATCCAATCGGAATTAAGGTAGAAAAAATCCTATTGTCTGATGCAATCAGCCAATAGGATTGAAGTTCAATCCTATTGGCTGATCTAATCAGCCAATAGGATTGAGCTGGCATTCTATTGGCTGATTGGATCAGCCAATAGAATGTGAGCTCAATCCTATTGGCTGATTGCATCAGCCAATAGGATTTTTTCTACCTTAATTCCGATTGGCTGATAGAATTCTATCAGCCAATCGGAATTGAAGGGACCCCATCTTGGATGACGTCATTTAAAGGAACCTTCATTCTTCAGTTGAACTTCGTTGGAAGAGGATGCTCCGTGTCGGATGTCTTGAAGATGGAGCCGCTCCGCGCAGGATGGATGACGATAGAAGATGCCGCCTGGATGAAGACTTCTGCCCATCTGGAGGACCTCTTCTGGCTGGCTTCGATGAAGACTTCTGCCCATCTGGAGGACCACTTAGCCTGACTTCGTTGAGGACTTCGGCCCGGCTGGGTGAAGACTTCTCAAGGTAGGGTGATCTTCAAGGGGTTAGTGTTAGGTTTTATTAAGGGGGGATTGGGTGGGTTTTAGAGTAGGATTGGGTGTGTGGGTGGTTTAATGTTGGGGGGGTATTGTACTTTTTTTTACAGGTAATAGAGCTGATTACTTTGGCTTTTTATTACTTTGGGGGGCTTTTTTATTTTATTAGGGGGATTAGATTTGGTGTAATTAGTTTAGAAAACTTGTAATTATTTTATTATTTTCTGTAATTTAGTGGGGGGAGTTTCGTACTTTAGATAATTTTTTTTAATTGTATTTAATTGTATTTAGTTTAGGTAATTAATTTAATTATAGTGTAGTGTTAGGTGTAATTGTAAGGTTAGGATTTATTTTACAGGTAAATTTGAATTTATCTTAATTAGGTAGCTATTAAATCGTTAATAACTATTCTACCTAGTTAAAATAAATACAAAGTTGCCTGTAAAATAAAAATAAATCCTAAAATAGCTAAAATGTAACTATTAGTTACATTGTAGCTAGCTTAGGGTTTATTTTATAGATAAGTATTTAGTTTTAAATAGGAATAATGTAGTTAATGATAGTAATTTTATTTAGCTTTATTTAAATTATATTTAAGTTAGGGGGGATGATAGGGTTAGGGTTAGGTTTAAGGGTTAATAACTTTAATATAGTGGCGGCGACTTTGTGGGCAGCAGATTAGGGGTTAATAAGTGTAGGTAGGTTGCGGCAACATTGGGGGTGACAGATTAGGGGTTAATAAATATAATGTAGGGTTCGGCGATGTTGGGGGCAGCAGATTAGGGATTCATAACTATAATGTAGGTGGGGGCGGTGTCCGGAGCGGCAGATTAGGGGTTAATAATGTTATGCAGGAGTCGGCGATGTCGGGGGCGGCGGATTAAGGGTTAATAAGTGTAATATTAGGGGTGTTTAGACTTGGGGTTCATGTTAGGGTGTTAGGTGTAGACATAAAATGTGTTTCCCCATAGGAATCAATGGGGCTGCGTTAGGAGCTATACACTGCTTTTTTGAAGGTGTTAGGTTTATTTTCAGCCGGCTCTGCCCCATTGATTCCTATGGGGAAATTGTGCACAAGCATGTTTTACCTGTTTACCGCTAACGTAAGCAGCGCTGGTATTGAGGTGAGATGTGGAGCTAAATTTTACTCTATGCTCACTTTTTTGCGGCTAACAACGGGTTTCTAAAAACCCGTAATACTAGCGTTGTCTGTAGGTGAGCGGTGAGGGAAAACTGCTCGTTAGCACCACACAGCCTTACCGACAAAACTCGTAATCTAGGCGTGTGTGTTTAATTCTATTTGAAGGTATCCCAAAGGGTGTGATTAATGAGTCTCTAGGGACTAAGTTAAACTTCTTTTGTAGGCTATCCCATATTTTAATGGTATTTGATATTGTAACATATGTGTACCATTTTACTGGTCTATCTTTCTTAGAGTTCCAAAACATCTGATAATTGGGATCGAGTTTTATCATTGCACTCTCAATTTGTATCCAAGCTAGTTCATTATTGATATGATGTAGTAAGTCAGTTTGTGCTAATCTGGCCGCGTTAAAATAAGCTTGGAGGTCAGGGACTCACAACCCTCCAAAGTTTCTGCTTTTTAATAGGGTTTTTTTATTTATTAATTCTTGCTTTTTTATTTGACCAAATAAGCTCTAGCATATTTCTCTGCAGCTCTTTAATATCTTTACTTGGAATTGTGATAGGAAGTGACCTGAATAGGTAAAGCAACTTTGTTAGTATTACCATCTTACTGACAGCCATCTTCCTATAGAATGAGATCTTGTATGTGGCCCATATTTTCATCTCTGTTCTAAAAAATGTATACAAAGGTGGGTAGTTTAATTTGTATAAGTCTTCCAGCCTGTAGGGAATCAAGACTCTTAGATATTTAATTGCTTGGGGAGCCCATTTGAAGTTGAAATTGATTTCTAATAATTTTTTTGTATGATTGGGAATATGTACCTCTATTGCTTCACATTTATCGTTATTAATCTTATACCCAGAGAGTTTTCCAAACTTGGACATTAGATCATAAAGTATAGGTAGAGATAAGGTTGACCTGCTAATTGTTAAGATAATTAGATCATAAAGTATAGGTAGAGATAAGGTTGGCTTGCTAATTGTTAAGCGAATATAGAAAGTTATTTTTTATTTTTCCAACTGTAATACATGAAATGTCTTCATGGTTTCTAATGCTTGCAATACATAATGCAAACAGCAGAGGTTAAAGCGGGCATCCCTGCCTGGTCCCTTTATGTATATCTTCAAAAACAAAACTCTGGTAACCTTAATCTCATTCCTCTTGCATCTAAAGCCACCACCCCCTTCACTTGTGCACTTTGCAACTCTCGCTCTGTTTGCAATAAGGTCAATTTTATCCATGACCTCTTTATCCCCCACTCTCTCAATCTTCTGGCTCTCACAGAAACCTGGCTGTCTCCTTCAGACACTGCTTCCTCTGCTGCACTGTCACATGGGGGTCTCCACTTCAGCCACACTCCTAGGTCTGACAATAGACAAGGAGGTGGTGTTGGTATTTTACTTTCCTCTTGTTGCACCTTTCAACAAATACAGCCCTTCTCTTCACTCACATTTTTTTCTTTCGAAGCACACATGATTCACTTATTCTCTCCCCTCTCTTTACACGTTGCAGTCATATACCGCCCCCCTGGCTCCGCAACTCTATTTTTCCAGATCACTTTGCTGCCGGGCTACCTTACTTCCATTCCTCGAATACCCCTGCCCTCATTCTCAGTGACTTCAACCTCCCTGTTGATAATCCCACTGCCTCCTCTGCAAAACAACTTCTGCAACTCACTTCCTCTTTTAGTCTGTCACAATGGACTGACTCTCCCACTCACAAAGATGGTCACTCCCTTGATCTGATTTTCAGCTATCGATGCACTATCTCAAACTTCACAAACTCACCTTTTCCTCTTTCTGACCACCACCTCCTCACTTGTAACATCACCTCCCTCCCTACAACTCTCCCTCCTTCTACCCCTCACACTAAACTTCACAGAAGTATCAAGTTACTAGATCAGCAACAGCTCGCTAGCTCTCTTGAACCTCTTCTCTCTTCCATCCCCTCTTTTTCCTGTCCTGATGAATCCATATGCCACTATAACTCCACCCTTACATTGGTCCTTGATAATCTGGCCCACCTACCATAGCTCGTAAAACATACACTCATCCTCAGCCCTGGCATACTCCTCTGACACGGTACCTATGTAGATGTTCCCTTACTGCTGAGCTACAATGGAGGAAATCTCAGAGTTCTGCTGACTTTCTTCACTATAAATTCATCGTGAACTCTTACTATTCTGCCCTTAATCTATATAAGCAACATTACTTCTCCACTCTTATCTCTACTCTTTCTTCAAACCCAAAACGTCTGTTCTCCACATTAAATAATCTTCTCCACCCACCCCCACCCACCACCCACCACAACTTTTCTCTCAGCTCAAGATTTTGCCAGCTACTTCAACAACAAAATTTACTCCATCAGAAATGAAATCAGCTCTCAACATACTACCGGTCTCCCACCCCCTCAAAAGCTCACAATCATCCAAAACCCAAATAGCCATAAATTTAGCTCTTTTGACCCTATTACAGAGGAAGAAGTTTCTGCCCTTACACTATCTTCTCACCTCACTACCTGTCCCATCGACCCCATCCCCTCACAACTACTCCCCTCCCTCTCTTCTACCCTTACCCCTATACTCGCACACACCTTCAACCTCTCCCTAAGCACTGGTATAGTTCCCACATCTCTTAAACATGCATTAGTCACAACTATCCTCAAAAAACCTTCTCTTGATCCAACCTCCCCATCCAACTACCACCCTATTTCCCTACTCCCTCTTGCCTCAAAGCTTCTTGAAACGCTAATATATGCACGCCTATCCCATTTCCTTTCATTAAACTCCCTCCTTGATCCACTGCAATCTGGATTTCGCCCCCTTCACTGAACAAGGACAGTAATTGTTAAGGTTACCAATGACCTACTTACAGCAAAATCCAAAGGCCACTTCTCTCTGCTTATCCTCCTTGATCTGTCTGCAGCTTTTGATACTGTCGACCACCCACTTTTTCTCCATACCCTCCAATCCTTCGGCATCTGTGACATGGCTCTCTCTTGGTTCTCTTCCTATCTGTCTAACTGTACCTTTAGTGTAGCCTTCTATGGTGCATCCTCTGCCCCATTGCCTCTTTCTGTTGGGGTACCACAAGGCTCTGTCCTTGGTCCCCTTCTCTTCTCAATCTACAAGTCTTCATTAGGTTCCTTAATAAAGTCCCACAGGTTTTACTATCATCTGTATGCCGACGATACCCAAATCTACCTCTCTGCACCAGAACTATCTCCTTCCTTGCTAACCCATGTCACTAACTGTCTCTCTCATATCTCATCTTGGATGTCCTCTCACTACCTCAAGCTAAATCTCTCCAAAACTGAGCTCCTAATTTTCTCCCCTTCTTCCAAAATCTTGACACCCCACGTCTTTATAACTGTTGATAGCTCCATCATTACCCCAACCTCACATGCCCGATGTCTTGGGGTCACACTTGACTCAGATCTTTCTTTCACCCCTCACATTCAGTCCTTGGCTAAATCCTGCTGCCTCCACCTTAAAAACATTGCTAAAATCAGACATTTCCTTACACAAGACACAAGTAAGATTTGAATCCACTCTCTCATCCTTTCCCGCCTCGACTACTGCAACTCCATCCTCTCTGGTCTCCCTAGCTGCTGCCTAGCTCCTTTACAATACATAATGAATGCCTCGGCCAGGCTCATCTTCCTTACACATCGCTCCTCATCTGCCGCACCTCTCTGCCAATCCCTTCACTGGCTTCCTCTTGCCTCCAGGATTAAACACAAAATTCTCACTCTGACTTATAAAGCCCTCAATTGCATTGCTCCCCCCCCCCCTACGTCTCAGACTTTGTCTCCAGATACTCTCCCTCCCGACCTCTTCGCTCCGCTCATGATCTCCTACTCTCCTCCTCTCTAGTTACCTCCTCACATTCCTGTTTACAAGATTTCTCCAGACTGGCTCCCATCTTATGGAACTCTCTGCCTCACTCCACAAGACTCTCCCCTAGTTTTAAAAGCTTCAAGTGCTCCCTTAAGACTCTACTATTCAGGGACGCATACAACCTACACTAACCTTCCTATCTCCACTGCTATCCCCTTAAACCCCATAGCATGTAAGCCTATGAGCCCAGCTGTTTGTTGTCCACCTTCATAAGAGCCGACTACAACAGTGCAACTCTCGGAAGGACCCTCTACCCATTTGATCCCTGTAATTGTTTTTATATACCACCTATGTTCATAGCGCTATGGAACCTGTTAGCGCTCTAAAAATACCTGATAATAATAATAATCTATTCTTTTTTATTGATATCCTACTATTCTCAAGTGTGCAGTTGGGTTAGTATTAATGGACTGCAATGCTTTTGTGTATGCCCCATTTATTCCAAACTGAGACAATGTCTCAAACATATAATCCCAGAAGACTCTATCAAATGCCTTTTCTGCATCTAAGTATAGAAAGAGAGAATGCATATTGTCCTTTGTTGCATAATCCAGCAGATCAATAACCTTACGGATATTGTCAGGGGCTTCCCGATTTTTAATAAAGCCTACTTGGTCATTCGATATTAGGTTTGCTATATAGGGATTTAACCTGGTTGCTAAAATTTAAGTAAGGAGTTTGAGGTCTTGATTTATGAGTGAGATAGGCCTATAATTCTTGCATTGAAATTTGTTTTTACCCGGTTTAGGAACAACACAGATTCTAGCTGCCAGTAACTTTGTTGGGATATCTCCCCCCTCTATTATGTAGTTGAATGAGGACACCAAATGTGGAATTAACTCAAGGGAAAATTTCTTGTAGAAACTGTCTGAGAATCCGTCAGGACCAGGTACTTTGTTACTTTTAAGCTGTTTTATTGCTATGACTATTTCTTGGGGTGTTATTAGTGCATTTAAAGGGACACTCAGGTCAAATTAAATGTTCATGATTCAGATACAGCATGTAATTTTAAACAACTTTCCAATTTACTTCCATTAAAAAAAATGTGCACAGTCACTATATATATATATATATATATATATATATATATATATATTTACACTTTTTGAGTCACCAGTTCCTACTGAGAATGTGCAAGAATTCACAGACTATACGTATATGCATTTGTGATTGGCTGATTGCTATCACAGGGTACATTGGAGTGGAAATATACATAACTTTGAAATTTGTTGGAAAGAATCTACTACTCATTTGAAATTCAGAGTAAATGCTATTGTATTGTCTTGTTATCTTGCATTTGTTGATTATGCAAATCTACTGTGTTTACTGGTCCTTTAAGCAGTCAAGTGATGTTTTGTCTATTTTGGGTAGGTTACAATTGCTTAAAGTGAAGGTCAATTTTGATAAATTAGTGCCTGATTTTTAATAATCCTATTAAAAACAAGGTCACTTATAATTCATCAAAATTGACATTTCACTCGTTTTCTTCAAAAACTTACCTTTTCATTCTGGCAGCCTCTCCAGCACTTCCTCCGCCCGTCGCAAGCCGTCTTCGCAGGTCCAAAATGACGAATCTGGCTTCCTCCAATCACGGCATTGCATCAGGCCAAAATTCCTCCTGGAAGTCGTGATTGGAGGAAGCCGGATTCGTCATTTCTGACGTCTGCAGAGGCTTCCGACGGCTGTGGGAATCACTGGAGCGGCTGCCAGAATGAAAAGGTAAGTTTTTGAAGAAAAAGAGTGAAATATCAATTTTGATGAATTAAAGTGCTCTTGTTTTTAATAGGATTATTAAAAACTGGGCACTAATTCATCAAAATTGACCTTCACTTTAAGAAAGTTATAATTTTTTTTTAATCTGTTTTATGGTTGATTGTGTTTTGGATGGTATAGGGTATGATAGAACTCTGCAAATGTATTTGCTATATGTGAGGGATTATTAGTCACCATTCCTGTCGGTGTTTGAATCTGTAGAATAGAAGTGGTCCTAGTTATGTTTCTGATTTTCCTAGCTGGCATACGATCAGGTTTGTTAGTGTAGATAAAATATTGTGCATCAACTATTCTTAAGGATGCCAGAGCCTTCTCATCTAGCAGTTTATCTAGTTCCCCTTCTTAAATTTTTATTTTGTCAGCTATATTAGTACTTCTATTCTCAACATGTAATCTATGAAGTTCTTCTATTTCTAACTTTTTTTGTTTAATTAAGTTTTGTTTTGTTTTAGTGAGAGATGCTTTCTCTTGAATTAGTTGTCCTCTAACGAACGCTTTAAATGCTCCCCAAGTAAAAAGAGGGTTATTTGTTGAACATCTGTTAATAGACAAGAAGTGTATTATCTCTTGTGTTAATTTTTGACAGAGTATGACATTTCTCAACAGAGAAGGGTCTAGGGTCCATGATCTGTTTATGGATGGGTAAAAAAACACTCAATGATACCTCAACAATAGCATGGTCTGACCAAGTGATCTGGATTATGTCAGTGTGAGTTAATAATGGACATAGTATTTGACTAAGAAATAGATTATCGATTCTTGAGTAAGAACCAGAGCTGCAGAATAATATGTGTAGTTCTTGACACCTCTGTTACATACTCTCCTGGCGTCAATCAAATTATGGTCTAGTATTAAGTCCCTTAGAATTTTTCAGTGGTAGGGTTTGCTGGTGGGGAGCTATCAATTTTATCTTTCACTGTCAGAATAAAGTCACCTCCTAGAATGATCTTGTATTTTTTCCAGGAGGTTAAAAGTTTGTTTATTTTAGACAAAAATTGTCTTTGGTTTTCGTTTGGTGCATATATATTTCCTAAAACTACTGTGTTGCCTTGTATTTTCCCTTTCAGGATAATAAATCTTCCCTCAGGGTCTTTAATGAACTCTTCCACCTTAAAATTAAGGGAGGAATGCAGTATGATAGAAACCCCTCTTTTTCTTTTTTTTTTTTTTTTTACTCAATGAGTGGTATTGGATTGGGAAAGCTGAGTCCCAATATTTAGGTTTATATGTGGTAGTGACATATGTTTCTTGCAGCATGATGATGTGTGCTTTGCTTGCTTTACACTCTGCTATAGCCCTTTTCCTCTTAACATGAGAGAGTAAGCCTCTGACATTATGTGATATTATTTTAAAAGACATCAGAATTTGCTGCTTACCATGTGTGTAATGTTGTATCAAGAGCTTATAATACCTTGATGGTCCACCTGTATATGTCTGTACCTCAGTATTCGTAGCAAGATTGATCTTTGTGTTGGTCCGTATTTGAGGACGAGAGCTCAGTATACCACGAGTGATCAGGGAGATAGGGGGGGAAGAATAGAAGAAAAAGAAAAAACATGTTAATAAACATAATAACAATATAAACCAATAGTATCTGTGTGAGATACTGAATTTTTCCTTTTGTGGGAAATAGTAATTCCCTGGTGTAAACATTTTCCAATACACGTATTGTTCAGCTTTATGTAGTCTAGATGTCTGGGACAGTTTGAAAGTATTGCTAATGAGCAGGGATAGGCAAGGTGTCCATACACGGACACTGGTGTCCGTGACTAGCCCTTGCAGTGTCCGCCATAACTTTATTATATCTATTTTTTCTGATTAAATAATAGCAATTAAAAAAAATATGTATTGTGAATAAAGTTAGTGGCTTGTCAAGAGACTGCTAGCGATATTGGTTGATAAGTTATGGAATAAATAAAGCCTTAGTGAAATACTGGATGTGTATCTGCATCTATATTATAACACCCAGCAAAGACACAGTAGTGACACTGGCACATGGGTATAGCCAGACAAGGGCTGGTTATAGGGTCAGTGGTATCTGCATCAGTATAATAACACCAAGCACTATATAATGACACAGTAGTGACACTGGCACATGGGTATAGCCAGAGGAGGGCTGGTTATAGGATCAGTGGTATCTGCATCAGTATAATATCACCCAGCGCTATATAATGACACAGTAGTGACACTGGCACATGGGTATAGCCAGAGGAGGGCTGGTTATAGGATCAGTTGTATCTGCATAAGTATAATAACATCCAGAACTATATAATGACACAGTAGTGACACTGGCACATGGGTATAGCCAGAGGAGGGCTGGTTATAGGATCAGTGGTATCTGCATCAGTATAATATCACCCAGCGCTATATAATGACACAGTAGTGACACTGGCACATGGGTATAGCCAGAGGAGGGCTGGTTATAGGATCAGTGGTATCTGCATCAGTATAATATCACCCAGCGCTATATAATGACACAGTAGTGACACTGGCACATGGGTATAGCCAGAGGAGGGCTGGTTATAGGATCAGTTGTATCTGCATAAGTATAATAACATCCAGAACTATATAATGACACAGTAGTGACACTGGCACATGGGTATAGCCAGAGGAGGGCTGGTTATAGGATCAGTGGTATCTGCATCAGTATAATATCACCCAGCGCTATATAATGACACAGTAGTGACACTGGCACATGGGTATAGCCAGAGGAGGGCTGGTTATAGGATCAGTGGTATCTGCATCAGTATAATAACACCTGGCACAATATAATGACACAGAAGTGACACTGGCTCATGAGTATAGCCATAGGAGGGCTGGTTATAGGATCAGTGGTATCTGCATCAGTATAATAACACCAAGCACTATAAAATAAGGTTTTTAATTTCAAATGTACCTTGGTGTCCTTCACTAAGGTCTGTACTTTGGAAAATGTCTGCCACAACCTTTGTCTGGGCCTATCCCTGCTAATGAGTCTAAGTTTCTTACGCATAGGGAGGACAAAGTGAGTAACTCTAGAATAACAGGAACTGAATCTCATCCAATCTCTGTGTTTTACCCTGGGCTATTATATTATTTTGCTTAAGAGATGTATGCGATGTTGTCCTGTATTGAGGCTGTTTGATGTTGTCTTGTTTAGATATGGTGGGGGTGTTATAAGTGAGGGGGATATAGAACCATATGTCATGTTAACTATTATCTACTCTCCAAGGTGAGTCTAAGGTGTTTTCCTTTCCGCTAATGACTTTTGTGTAGGAATATTGGTCTCTCTTAAGACTCTATGTATCTCAAAACTAAGCAAGAGCTGGTTAACTAATGGCTCCTATAAAGCCTTTAACAATTTAAAAGTAAGATCACAATAACTAACTCCAAATATTCCAACAATTCTTGAACAATTTGGTCATAAACAATTATTGGTAACTCATAACTAACTCCAAATATTCTTTTTTTTTTTTTTTTTAAATAATTTTTATTTGAGGTAAAGAGAAATTATGACATACAAACAAAGAATTACAGTACATTATATTGGCATTATACAATTGTCAGCAACAAGGTACATTGATTACGTTGCTCATTAGAATTACATATGTAAAAAACAACGTCTGCTATTTAACTATCAAGATGCTAGTAATGTTTATAGTTGCTGTAATAAAGAGAGAAAAAAAAACACTTCAACAGTATGCCAGTGAGAGGGAAAAAAAAAACTGTGTCTAAACCTCAGATTTTAGTTAATATCACACTGAGAATAAGTAATGTCAAGTTAAAGCCCAGGATGAACAGTAAACAAACAATAATATATGGCTGATAAGATATGCAGAGAAAAATATTAAGTAAGAGAGGATCTAGGCCTCTTGATTCTGAGCTATTAGAGTAAAGATTATTAGCATTATGATTGCGGTATAAAAAAGGTAAACCGCTTAATTCGTACTCCATAACTAGGAGGTACATTACATGTGGTGGGGGGGGGAGGTGATTATATGGATTGCTAACAACATATCCAAAACAGGAAAGGACCACATTTTTTTTTTTGCATAAAATATAGGAGGATAATAGAGATCAGATACTAGCATCATGCATAAATACAATTGTACACTGTGGAATAATAATGATAAAAGTAAAAAAAAAGTATATATGGCTACAGACAGCATATGGCAACTAGTAATCTTATACCCACGCTGACGCATTAGTAGGCAAGATTGCTATTTTCACATTAGTGGGCAAAGGGTTATAGCTATCTCAGACATGCCCGCTAATGAAATAGGGCTCCAAGTACACACATACTCCAACATCCAGCGTAGTACCTTCATCCAGAATAAAAAAAAAAAAAAAAAAAAATGTCCTGGCTCTCCCTTAGTAAAGTCCATGTACCAAAGTGAAAATCAAACATGGCATTGAAACTGAAATCATAGAATTAACTAAAATCATTTTACATCTCACAGTTCCAGTCATGCTCCGGTCCTGCGATCTGCGTATCTCACCACAATCCTAGCCTACTCCGACTTTAGACAAAATAGGAGCAAGTCTCCCAGAGCTCCAGAACAGTTCCATTACAGTTAGGAAACGAGCAGAACCGCGTTTGCTGTTAGGTGACAGATCCTCAGTGCCAGTAATACCAAAGCACTTTGAGATCACTCGAGACCTCTTGCTTTCCTTGGCCTCCGGAGCGGCTACACGGGCAAGGTCTTCCTCTGTTCGGCTCTGCAGAACCACGCTTGAAAAGCCAGGATCGATCTCCCCAATCTCCCGGTGAGTCCCGGACCCAGATGATACACCATCATGGCTATGCAGGTAATGCCGGGGCCCCGAAGCATCCCCGCAATTGGTGTGCACTTCGCCCAGATCTAGAGACCTCGCTGACAAAGTCCCACAGCTCTCCTCTAATCCTGCAGCTCCATCCAAAGCAGCGGCAAGCCTGATGTGATGTTGAGTTAGGAGCTTGCTGATCTCCGTGCATATCTGACCGATGCTAGCCATAGCCACTTTGTGACCGTGAGAGTGATAATATGGCCGCCGTCCTTATACCTACGCAGTAGGCTTTCCAGGGCAAACACACTGCTGGTAGTTATATATTCAAAGTTAGAGCACTCCGGGTAGCAGGTAGGGTTTAGATGAGTGATCCCACTATAATCCTGTAGTTACTTGGGCTCCTAGATCTGATTTAAGGTCCTTTTTAGCTAGATTTAAGCAGGAGCTCCAAGAGCCTGCGACCTCTCTCATGCGCTGCTGGCTCCCAACTCCAAATATTCTAACAGTTCTTGAACAACTTGGTTATAAACACTTATTGGTAACAATTTACTTAGATTCTGTATATTGCCTGATAGCTCCAAAGTAAAAAATAGGTGTCTATTTCAGAGATATCAGCAATACTCAAAACTATTTTAACGTAAAACAAAAAATTTCAAGTCAAGCTCCTAAGTAAAATAGGTTAAACTATACAAATTTAATCACATTGTGAATGGATCGCGAGCCCTCTCAGTTCTCAAGGGGTTTAGTATGACAGTTAATATTAAGGCTACACCATCAACATCCTCCAATAAGTCCATGGTAAATTAGCAAATATAATACTTAGTGTTTTTCCTTGTAACAGTTGTTGCATGTCTGCAAACTGTTCAGGTCAATCAGATGCATTGTGTAAAGTTTCCAGTATAATTGACTACCCGTGTCATCCGTTCAATGCAGAGTGTTCCTGCTGGAGAGATCCTTCTATTGCCAGATACTTGTGTCTTTTGATGGGTGGAATGTCTTTGGAAATTTTATTCCACATATGTTGTATGGGTTTTCTTGGAGGCCTTTGTGGTAGAGGCAAAGCTGTGTCGTCTCCTGTAAGGCGCAGTTGGTGCATAAGGTCCATACTTTCTTCTAAAGTGGTACAAGAATAGGTAGTCTTCTTGTGGATAAAGACTAATCTGAAGGTGAATGACCACCTATACTTGATTTGAGATTTCAACAGGGAAGTGATAACTGGTTTTAGTTCTCTCCACTTTCTCAGAGTGATAGGTGACAAATCAGCAAAAAATTGTAGGTTGTGTCCATCAAATTCTATGTGTTGCTGTGTTCTTGTAGCTTGAAGAAGTTGGTCTTTGGTCGTGTAGTAATGGAATTTAATGATCTCTTGGGGTATTAGGTATTCTGGGTTTGTTAAGAGGTCTATGAATTCTGTCCATTAACAGGAAGCTATCTTCTACACCTGGTTAAAGAATTTGATGACGGACTTTGCTCAACTTGTCGTATGACTAGGTAGGTTTCTAGGCCTGACATTAGATCTTCTTGGCCTGTTTTCCAGGTCTTCAAGCTGGGTTTAAAATTTTTGTATCATGGTATGTTGCTCTTGGAGTGATTGCTGTACATTAGGGAGTTCTTCCACTATCTCATCCACTTTATCTTCTAGAGCAGATGTTCTTTGGCCAATTTCTAAAATATCACTTCTCAGTTCTTTGACAGCATATT
The DNA here is from genome assembly GCF_027579735.1 of Bombina bombina. Taxonomy (NCBI): domain Eukaryota; kingdom Metazoa; phylum Chordata; class Amphibia; order Anura; family Bombinatoridae; genus Bombina; species Bombina bombina. The sequence goes on along the minus strand of NC_069503.1, from coordinate 625,036,185 downwards.
TGAGTTCTATGTTATAAAACCTCTTTAATTTGCTGGATAAGAGTATTCTGCACATGCTGTACCTGTTCCTCTGAGAAGTTGTCCATTGAATTATCTTTTTCTTCACTCTGCAAGGTGGACGTTTTGTCTTGTGTTAAAGACTTTTTCTTTGCTTGCGCTTTAGATAAGCAGTCTTTGAACGATTCATTTTTGCCTTTCATTTTCTGAAAAGTATCTCCAAAGCAAAGGAAAAGAATCCCCCATCAGCCAGGGAACCTATGTAGTGGTAATTTGAGTGGGATCACTTTCAATATGACATCAGATAGAAAAATTGATTGCTGAGCTGAACTTCTGGGTATATTTTTCTGTGTTACACCATGGGAATAATTATATGAGACCTATGAAGATATAGACATTCTCAGTGTTATATTGTCTGTGCTTCAATCTTGAGTCTCTATTTGGTCGCTGTTAAAGAGAGTGAATATACCTGCGTCACCCTGCTTGTATCTCAGGCTCTGTGTTTTGGCATTGTGGGACTGAGACAGGGAACATGTCACAACCTGATGTAGGAAGTTGTGAAGGTATATATCACTATTTGCGATTTAGGTACTACATATCTCTACAGAGTCCAAAGTCAGGATATCTTGTAGCCCATTCAGTGATTGTTGTGGTAGAAATACCCTGTATTATATATTTTGAGGCAAGTTGTAGTCCAAGATCTTTATAGTTTTATATAAATATGTACAGCATATATTATTAAATTCCTCGGTAAGAATGTTGTGAGCTTTTCAGAGAGAATCTTTTATCCTCCGGTGATGTTAGACTGCCCTTACACCTTAAGTTAATTAGTGTTACTAATTGGGTGTGGGCCCTGTAATTTTGACTACGCAGTGTTTAATGTTCCAAAATGGCGGGACCCGTCCAACACTCTCTTCACCCCCGCACTGCCTCCAGTAATTTTCCCCTAGAGAGAGGTAATAATGTTATACTTGCAGGTAGAAGAGTAATGCTAGCAGCAGATCGGTGTCTTTGGTAGGCTATGTTTTCTGAGCCTATTGATATGCTCTGTTAAATCTGTTGTCTATAATGGTGTTAAACTTGGCTCTTTCATACTGTGTTCATCTGTACAAGGCTGGGGAGAGATGTACAATACCACCGGAGCTGAGCCCCGACCCTCCAGTGATGTTTCCTTCCTAGGCGAGTTATGTGTGATGTGCTGCTGGTATGTTTGCACAAGCTTCTTACCGCCTATGTAGGCCCCAGTTCACCTTGTCTCTCTCGAATATTGTCGCTCCAGTTCTAGACTCCGGAGCGGAGCCCCAACCCAAGTAATTTGCGATGTGGGTGCTTCACTTGTGTCGGGTTGTCTCCTTGGCTCTGCTTAGGATGTGGTAACAGGCCGCAGCCGTGACTGATCAGTAGCATCGAAGCGGACGATCCGATCAAGGTCCCTCTTCTGTAGGTTGCTCCAGAGGTTTAAAGCAAGTTTTAGAATATATTTTGAAAATGATCTTCAGGGTATTTTATCTAATTTGGCAATATTTTTGGTCGACATTTTACGGAGCTCACAAAATGTGCGACTGCTCTGCTCCAAGGCTCTGAATAATTGCATTTTAATGTTGACTTTCATGTCCCTTTAATCCCTTTGTTACCCAGAATTTCATAGAAAAACTATCCAAAAGGTTTAGCCTTTTTTCTATCACTCCATTTACATAGAAATAAAACCTTTGGTCTCCATATATGAAGCAGCGTAAGCTGCTCTGGAGCACTTGCGGGGGTTTACCCCAATGTAAGAAGCAGCAGTCATTAGATCGCTGCTTCTTACGCTATTCGCCACCACTGAAGTGAAAAAAAGAGAAATCATTGCGATTGATGTGTGAGTGAAGGGGCTGGCATTACACATTCAGCAGAGTGTATAATGCTGCATACCGGCCAGCAGACGAACAGATCTGCTGCACGTATGGAGCGAAGGCATGTGGACAGCTTCTCAAGCTGAGAAGCTGTCCGCATGCCTTTTAATACATGGATCCCTTTGTTTTTTTATTTACCTATGAAAACTATATATTTTTTTGCATAAAAAGAGCGTTTAGCTGATGACAGTTTCAACTAGTTATTTATTTACAGACTAAAAGAAATTATAATAAAATTACAAAAAAAGTACTAAAAAAATGTATAAAAAGATAAGTTATCACATTCCAAAAAAAAAAAAAAACTGTAGATTTCTAACTGTAGAAAAAAATCCCCAAATCTGTTCATTGGCATCCTCTAATTCAGCTTAAACCAAGCATGTACAGTATAGATTATTTTTTTTATTTTTTTGATAATTTGAAGGTCTTTATACAATACCCTTATTTATCAAAAAAGCCGTCAAAATCATGCATGTCAAGTACGGTGCGAAGAGCATCAGACTGGTGTTAACTAACAGTCATCGATGTTGCGGTTATTCAGGGTTTTCCCAACTCTATTTATACCATTTCATTACTGTCCATGAACAAGCACATTTCTCTAAAGCTAATCTTTTTTTTTTTTTCAACTGTTAATGTCCAAAAATGGCTACATTTATACCTCAACAAACAATATCCCATAGAAAGTTATTTTTATATTTATTTGTTATACAAAAAAATCTGTTATATGACACTTTCACATAAATTAATGTGTATATGTATTTCTAGAAGTCATGACATGCTTTTATCTTATATATTTTTTTATAAATGATTAATAATGCTAGAATTTGTACATATATCTTTGCACATACTTGTGTATATATATATATATATATATATATATATATATATATATATATATATATATATATATATATATATATATATAAAATTAAATCAATGTAAATATTTGCATAGGAAATTAGCACATCTAGGCAAGATTCCCCGCTCGCTTTTTCCCAGAAATACCTCATATACAAAGTTACCAATGCACAAGAGAATTCTGGGTAAGATATGCAAATTAGATATGCAAATTCTCAGTTTTTTTGCTTCAAAATACTGTTTTAACACAGCTATCCTTTTAACAGGATTATTGCAGCAAACCAGAAATCACTCACTGGACAGCCTGTTTCGTTCTTTTTGGAACTCATCAGTAGGAGATAGATTTCTGGTTGCTGCATTGGTAAAGCTATTTTCAAGGTCAAACCAAAGTTCATTAAAATTATGGAGGGAGATAAAAAACGGAAATTAAAATCCTCCATGTCTCAAAATTAAATCAATGTAAATATTTGCATAGGAAATTAGCACATCTAGGCAAGATTCCCCGCTCGCTTTTTCCCGGAAATACCTCATATACAATGTTACCAATGCACAAGAGAATTCTGGGTAAAATATGCAAATTAGATATGCAAATTCTCAGTTCCCAAAGCCCATCAATAGAAAGTTATGTTGAAGGGAAAAGTGTGGAAGAAAAAGGTGCACAAGCAGCAGGGATGACCGCAGCCTGGAGAGGATTGTCAGGAAAAGGCCATTCAAAAGTGTTGGGGACTTTCACAAGGAGTGGACTGAGGCTGGAGTCAGTGCATCAAGAGCCACCACACACAGACAGATCCTGGACATGGGCTTCAAATGTCGTATTCCTCTTGTCAAGCCACTCCTGAACCACCAACAATGTCAGAAGCGTCTTACCTGGGCTAAAGAAAAACAGACCTGGTCTGTTGCTCAGTGGTCCAAAGTCCAAGGACCCAGAGTATGGAGGAAGAATGGAGAGGCACACACTGCAAGATGTTTGAAGTCCAGTGTGAAGTTTCCACAGTCTGTGTTGATTTGGGGAGCCATGTCATCTGCTGGTGTTGGTCCACTGTGCTTCATCCAGGGTCAACGCAGCCATCTACCAGGAGATTTTGGAGCACTTCATGCTTCCTTCCGCAGACGAGCTCTATGGGGATGCTGACTTCATTTTCCAGCAGGACTTGGCACCTGCCCACACTGCCAAAAGCACCAAAACCTGGTTCAATGACTGTGGGATTACTGTGCTTGATTGGCCAGCAAACTCGCCTGACCTGAACCCCATAAAGAATCTATGGGGCATTGCCAAGAGAAAGATGAGAGACATGAGACCGAACAATGTAGAAGAGCTAAAGGCCGCTTTTGAAGTATCCTGGTCTTCCATAACACGTCAGCAGTGCCACAGGCTGATAGCTTCCATGCCACGCCGCATTGAGGCAGTAATTGCTGCAAAAAGGGCCCAAACCAAGTACTGAGTACATACAGTATGCATGCTTATACTTTTCAGAGGTCCGATATTGTTTTATGTACAATCCTTGTTTTATTGATTGCATGTAATATTCTAATTTTCTGAGATTGTGGACTTGGGGTTTTCATGAGCTGTAAGCCATAATCATCACAATTATGACAAATCACGGCTTGAACTATCTTGCTTTGCATGTAATGAGTCTATCTCATATATTAGTTTCACCTTTTAAGTTACATTAGTGAAATAAATGAACTTTTGCACAATATTTAATTTTTTGAGTTTCACCTGTATTACATGGCTTAAACATGGTGCACATAGAATTTTCACAAAAAATAAAAAGGAAGTTAGCTATATTATGTTGTGTATTTCATTTTTATCTCTATATTTATTAGTGCGACAAGTTTAGGGAAAAACTTTTCAACAAATTTGTAGAAATAATATTGTCCCCTTGCTTTGTAATGAGAGACAAATTTGTAGCATAATCCATAAGTAGTAATCTATTTTTCATTTGTATCCCTATATCTACTAGTGCACCAAATGTGGAGCAATAATATTGTTTGATTTAGAAAGGGTATACAATTTTAATAGAGTTTCTAATTTACTTTTATTATGTAATATATTTCATTCTCTTGCAGCATCGGACATAAGCTTTCTGTGTTTTCAGACTCCCATTGATTTCTATGGCATCCGCGACCTCAAGGGTGGCCGATTGAAAACTAGGTACGCTGCATCAGAATACACTCGAGCGTACCTGTTAAATGTTTGATAAATTGGGAAAAGGCTCAAATAGAGTCGAATCTGTAATGACGCAAGCATCGATCTGCGTTGGATTGAGATCGCGGGATCGTATTTTACGTCACAAATTTCACCATTTGCCGATCTTGAAGCTTTGATAACTACGGCAGATTAATCTTGCGACAAATACGACGCAGAATTCAATCGTATTTTCAGTTGACGCTTTGATAAATAGGCCCCTATATATTTTTTAAAGTAGACAACCAAAATTATTGCTCTAGGCCCAATTTCGTATATTTAATGCCACCAAATGTGATCATATAAAAAAAATTACCTTTTTTTTGCAAACTTTGGGTTTTTCACTGAAATTATTTATACACAACTTTTGCAATCAAATAAAAATAAAAGCTTCTCTGTGATCCCCTTTGTTCAGAAATAGCAGACATGCAAGGCTTTGTCATTGTTTTTTGGTTATCAGAAGACCACTTTTTGAAGCTTTCCACCACACTTTTAAAATTCCCAGCAATGAAGGGGTTAATCAGTTAGGGTTAATTTTTTATGTAGAGTAGGGGTTACCCTCCCACCTGACACTTCCCACCTTCCTGATCTCTCCCAATTAGTTTTCTTCTCTCTCCTGCTCACCACCTTTTGTTTAGTTCTTCAGGCAGAAAGGAAGATATTTGTTTTCCCTTCTGTTTCTTCTTATTAAAGAGTTGAAGTTGTGTCTGTTCTTTGATGACTGACACAGAGGCTCTGTTATTTTCTGCACCTTTTCCATGTGTCACTTTATTTATATTTTGAGACCCACCAACTGTCAACTCAGTGTTATTGTTGGAGGTTTTAAAATTTGAAGTTGCAGTAAGTTTGCTTACATGTCTTTATTCATCTCAATCAGTCCTGTTTCACTTGAGAACACACAATAGCCTTTTGTTCTTTGTGAATGAATGTTAATATTTCTGAAACCCAGAATTGGACTGTACTATCAATCTGGAGTGGTTACACATTCAAAGCCACTTGCAAAACAGCAGGCAGTTATATTTGCAATCAGTGACTCAGGCAATTAACCCCAGACAAGCCTGAGTGCCAATAGAAGAAAACACACAAAAAACATAATTTATGCTTACCTGATAAATGTATTTCTCTTGTGGTATATCCAGTCCACGGATCATCCATTACTTGGGGGATATTCTCCTTCCCAACAGGAAGTTGCAAGAGGATCACCCACAGCAGAGCTGCTATATAGCTCCTCCCCTTACTGCCATATCCAGTCATTCGACCGAAGACAAGCAGAGAAAGGAGAAACCATAGGGTGCAGTGGTGACTGTAGTTTAAAGTTAAAAAATACCTGCCTTAAAATGACAGGGCGGTCCGTGGACTGGATATACCACAAGAGAAATAAATTTATCAGGTTAGCATAAATTATGTTTTCTCTTGTAAGGTGTATCCAGTCCACGGATCATCCATTACTTGTGGGATACCAATACCAAAGCTAAAGTACACGGATGAAGGGAGGGACAAGGCAGGTACTTAAACGGAAGGTACCACTGCCTGTAAAACCTTTCTCCAAAAAATAGCCTCCGAAGAAGCAAAAGTATCAAATTTATAGAATTTTGAAAAGGTATGAAGCGAAGACCAAGTCGCCGCCTTGCAAATCTGTTCAACAGAAGCCTCATTTTTAAAGGCCGATGTGGAAGCCACAGCTCTAGTAGAATGAGCTGTAATCCTTTCAGGAGGCTGCTGGCCAGCAGTCTCATAAGCTAAGCGGATTATGCTTCTTAGCCAAAACGAAAGAGAGGTTGCCGAAGCCTTTTGGCCTCTCCTCTGTCCAGAGTAGACAACAAACAAAGCAGATGTTTGACGAAAATCTTTAGTAACTTGTAAATAATACTTTAAAGCACAAACCACGTCCAGATTGTGTAATAGACGTTCCTTCTTTGAAGAAGGATTAGGACACAATGATGGAACAACAATCTCCTGATTGATATTCTTATTAGATACCACCTTAGGTAAAAACCTAGGTTTAGTACGCAGAACTACCTTATCTGCATGGAAGATCAGATAAGGAGAATCACATTGTAAGGCAAATAACTCGGAAACTCTACGAGCCGAGGAAATAGCTACCAAAAAGAGAACTTTCCAAGATAAAAGTTTGATATCTATGGAATGAAGAGGTTCAAACGGAACCCCTTGAAGAACTTTAAGAACCAAATTTAAGCTCCATGGTGGAGCAACAGGTTTAAACACAGGCTTGATTCTAACTAAAGCCTGACAAAATGCCTGAACATCTGGAACATCCGCCAGACGCTTGTGCAAAAGAATAGACAGAGCAGAAATCTGTCCCTTTAAGGAACTAGCTGACAATCCTTTTTCCAATCCTTCTTGGAGAAAAGATAATATCTTGGGAATCCTGACCTTACTCCATGAGTAACCCTTGGATTCACACCAATAAAGATATTTACGCCATATCTTATGATAGATTTTCATGGTGACAGGCTTTCGTGCCTGAATTAAGGTATCAATTACTGACTCGGAGAAGCCACGCTTTGATAAAATCAAGCGATCAATCTCCAGGCAGTCAGCCTCAGAGAAATTAGATTTGGATGGTTGAAAGGACCTTGAAGTAGAAGGTCCTTTCTCAGCGGCAGAGTCCATGGTGGAAAGGATGACATGTCCACCAGATCTGCATACCAAGTCCTGCGTGGCCACGCAGGCGCTATCAAGATCACCGATGCTCTCTCCTGCTTGATTTTGGCAATCAGACGAGGGAGCAGAGGAAATGGTGGAAACACATAAGCCAGGTTGAAAGACCAAGGTGCTGCTAGTGCATCTATCAGCGTCGCCTTGGGATCCCTGGACCTGGATCCGTAACAAGGAAGCTTGGCGTTCTGGCGAGACGCCATGAGATCCAGTTCTCAATTGTGCAAACACCTCCGGATGGAGTTCCCACTCCCCCGGATGAAAAGTCTGATGACTTAGAAAATCCGCCTCCCAGTTCTCTACACCTGGGATATGGATAGCTGATAGGTGGCAAGAGTGAATCTCTGCCCAGCGAATTATCTTTGAGACTTCTAACATCGCTAGGGAACTCCTTGTTCCCCCTTGATGGTTGATGTAAGCCACAGTCATGATGTTGTGCGACTGAAATCTGATGAACCTCATTGTCGCTAGCTGAGGCCAAGCCTGAAGAGCATTGAATATCGCTCTCAGTTCTAGAATGTTTATTGGAAGGAGTGTCTCCTCCTGAGTCCACGATCCCTGAGCCTTCAGGGAGTTCCAGACTGCCCCCCAGCCTAGAAAGCTGGCATCTGTCGTTACAATTGTCCAATCTGGCCTGCGAAAGGTCATACCTTTGGACAGATGGACCCGAGATAGCCACCAGAGAAGAGAATCCCTGGTCTCTTGATCCAGATTTAGTAGAGGGGATAAATCTGTGTAATCCTCATTCCACTGGCTGAGCATGTAGAGTTGCAGCGGTCTGATATGTAGGCGTGCAAACGGCACTATGTCCATTGCCTCTACCATTAAGTCGATTACTTCCATACACTGAGCCACCGAAGGGCGAGAAGTGGAATAAAGAACACGGCAGGAATTTAGAAGTTTTGATAACCTGGACTCTGTCAGGTAAATCCTCATTTCTACAGAATCTATTAGAGTTCCCAGAAAGGAGACTCTTGTGAGAGGGGATAGAGAACTCTTTTCTTCGTTCACCTTCCACCCATGCGACCTCAGAAATGCCAGAACTATGTCCGTATGAGACTTGGCAATTTGGAAATTTGACGCCTGTATCAGGATGTCGTCTAAATAAGGGGCCACTGCTATGCCCCGCGGTCTTAGGACCGCCAGAAGTGACCCCAGAACCTTCGTAAAGATTCTTGGGGCTGTAGCTAATCCAAAGGGAAGAGCTACAAACTGGTAATGCCTGTCTAGGAAGGCAAACCTGAGAAACCGATGATGATCTTTGTGTATCGGAATGTGAAGATAAGCATCCTTTAAATCCACTGTAGTCATATATTGACCCTCCTGGATCATAGGTAGGATGGTACGAATAGTCTCCATCTTGAATGATGGAACTCTGAGGAATTTGTTTAAGATCTTGAGATCTAAAATTGGTCTGAAGGTTCCCTCTTTTTTGGGAACCACAAACAGATTTGAGTAAAATCCCTGTCCCTGTTCCTCCTTTGGAACTGGATGGATCACTCCCATAACTAGGAGATCTTGAACACAGTTTAAGAATGCCTCTCTCTTTATCTGGTTTGCAGATAATTGTGAAAGGTGAAATCTCCCTTTTGGAGGGGAAGCTTTGAAGTCCAGAAGATATCCCTGGGATATCATTTCCAACGCCCAGGGATCCTGGACATCTCTTGCCCAAGCCTGGGCGAAGAGTGAAAGTCTGCCCCCTACTAGATCCGTTACCGGATAGGGGGCCGATCCTTCATGCTGTCTTAGAGGCAGCAGCAGGCTTTTTGGCCTGCTTGCCTTTGTTCCAGGTCTGGTTAGGTTTGCAGACCGACTTGGACTGAGCAAAAGTTCCCTCTTGTTTTGCATTAGAGGAAGTTGATGCCGCACTCGCCTTAAAGTTTTGAAAGGCACGAAAATTAGTCTGTTTGGCCCTTGATTTGGACCTATCCTGAGGAAGGGCATGACCTTTTCCTCCAGTGATATCAGAAATGATCTCCTTCAAACCAGGCCCGAATAGGGTTTGCCCCTTGAAGGGAATGTTAAGCAGCTTAGACTTTGAAGTCAGCTGACCATGATTTAAGCCATAGCGCCCTGCGCGCCTGAATAGCAAAACCAGAATTCTTAGCTGTTAGTTTAGTCAAATGAACAATGGCATCAGAAACAAAAGAATTGGCTAGCTTAAGTGCTCTAAGCTTGTCAAGTATGTCATCCAATGGGGTCTCTACCTGTAAAGCCTCTTCCAGAGACTCAAACCATAAAGCCTCAGCAGCAGTGACTGGGGCAATGCATGCAAGGGGCTTTAGAATAAAACCTTGTTGAATAAACATTTTCTTAAGGTAACCCTCTAACTTTTTATCCATTGGATCTGAGAAAGCACAACTGTCCTCGACAGGGATAGTAGTACGCTTAGCTAGGGTAGAAACTGCTCCCTCCACCTTAGGGACTGTCTGCCATAAGTCCCGTGTGGTGGCATCTATTGGAAACATTTTCTTAAAAATAGGAGGGGGAGAGAACGGCACACCAGGTCTATCCCATTCCTTAGAAATAATTTCTGTAAACCTTTTAGGTATTGAAAAAACATCAGTGCACACCGGCACTGCATAGTATTTATCCAATCTACACAATTTCTCTGGCACTGCAATTGTATCACAGTCATTCAGAGCAGCTAAAACCTCTCTGAGCAATACGCAGAGGTGTTCAAGCTTAAATTTAAATGTAGACATATCAGAATCAGGTTGAATCCTCTTCCCTGAGTCAGAAACATCACCCACAGAAAGAAGCTCTCCTTCCTCAGCTTCTGCATATTGTGAGGGAGTATCAGACATAGCTCTTAAAGCGTCAGTATGCTCTGTATTTCTTCTAACTCCAGAGCTGTCTCGCTTTCCTCTAAACCCAGGTAGTCTGGATAATACCGCTGACAGTGTATTATCCATGACTGCTGCCATGTCTTGTAGAGTAAACGTTATGGGCGCACTAGATGTACTTGGCGCCATTAGAGCGTGAGTCCCTTGAGCGGGAGTCAAAGGGTCTGACACGTGGGGTGAGTTAGTTGGCATAACTTCCACCTCGTCAGATTCCTCTGGTGATACATTTTTTAAAGACAGAATATGATCTTTATTACTTAAAGTGAAATCAGTACATTTGGTACACATTCTAAGAGGGGGTTCCACAATGGCTTCTAAACATAATGAACAAGGAGTTTCCTCTATGTCAGACATGTTTAAACAGACTAGCAATGAGACCAGCAAGCTTGTAAAACACTTTAAATCAAGTTAACAAGCAAAAAATAAAAACGGTACTGTGCCTTTAAGAGAAACAAATTTTGTCAGAATTTGAAAAACAGTGAAAAAAGGCAGTAAATCAAACGAAATTTTTACAGTGTGTATAATAAGCTAACAGAGTATTGCACCCACTTGCAAATGGATGATTAACCCCTTAGTTAAAAAAACGGATTAAAAAAACGATGTAGACGTTTTTCAACAGTCACAACAAACTGCCACAGCTTTGCTGTGGGCCTACCTTCCCAAACAAATGACTTTGGAAAGCCTAAGAGCCCTTTAGAGAGGTCCTATAGCATTCAGGGGACTCCTGGAGGAAGCTGGATGTCTCAGTCTGTAAAAGTAACTGCGCAATAAAGCGCTAAAATAGGCCCCTCCCACTCATGTTAAAACAGTGGAAAGCCTCAGGAAACTGTTTCTAGGCAAATTTAAGCCAGCCATGTGGAAAAAACTAGGCCCCAATAAAGTTTTATCACCAAAGCATATGTAAAAACGCTTAAACATTCCCAGCAAACGTTTTATATTGCAAATTTATAAGAGTATTACCTCTAAAAGTAAGCATGATACCAGTCGCTATTAAATCACTGTATTCAGGATTACCTTACATAAATCTGGTATCAGCAGCATTTTCTAGCATTTACATCTCTAGAAAAAAAATGTAACTGCACATACCTCATAGCAGGATAACCTGCACGCCATTCCCCAGCTGAAGTTACCTCTCTCTTCAGTTATGTGTGAGAACAGCAATGGATCTTAGTTACAACCTGAGATCACAGGCAGATTCTTCTTCTATTTTCTGCCTGGGACAAAATAGTACAACTCCGGTACCATTTAAAAATAACAAACTTTTGATTGAAGAAAAAAACAACTACGTTTCACCACTTCTCTCTTACTACCTCCATGCTTGTTGAGAGTTGCAAGAGAATGACTGGATATGGCAGTTAGGGGAGGAGCTATATAGTAGCTCTGCTGTGGGTGATCCTCTTGCAACTTCCTGTTGGGAAGGAGAATATCCCACAAGTAATGGATGATCCGTGGACTGGATACACCTTACAAGAGAAACATAAAATAACACTTGGATGCACACAGCTAGGCTAAAAGTTTGTTACAGGATTTGGCTAAATGGGGATAAGCCCATGAACTGTTCCACAGTCTCTTCCTAGCTAGATATTAACTGACAGCCAAGACATGCTGACTTCCAACCAAACACACCAAAAACTCCCAAGTGTGTCAGGAATATTTGTATCCTCTCTTGGACACATACAAAGCCAGGAGTGGACTGCACTTTCATACCAGAGTGGGTACACATCCAAAGCCACTTGCAAAACAGCAGGCACCTGTATTTGCAGTCAGTGACTCAGGCAATTAATCCTAGACCAGCCTGGGTGCAAAGCCAAATAGGAGAAAAAAAACACAAAAATATCAAACACACAAAATAGTCAGCACTCACTTGAATGCACACAACTCGGCTAAAAACATAAAAGTGAAGAGTTTGTTACAGCCTTAGGCCAAATGGTGATAAGCCAAGGAACTGCTCGACAGTCTCTTCTTCCCTGGATCCTAACCTACAGCCAATGCATTGTTGCTTCCATACAAACATACTGAGAACTCCTGAGGGTAACACAACTATTTGTAATCTCCCCTAGACACATAGAAAACCAAGAAGTGGTATTTACCAATCTTAATCAGTCCTGTTACACTTGAGAACACACAACAGCTTTTTGTTTTTTGTGTCTGAATGTATAACATTTCTGAGCTTTTCTGTATTTCTGTTTCCTCACCATGTCAGCATCTGGTGAACAATGGAGCATGAACTCCGTGAGTTACAAGGAAATTAAACAACACTGCTCATAGACTGGAATCATCCACTTTGAACACCCCAGTATTCTGACATAATCCATCAAAGGCTAAAAATAGTGCAACAAAAAGGAAATGTGTAAATATGGTAGGATCTTCAATAACAAAATTGATTCACTCAGAAACTAAATCAGCTCTCAGCATGCTTCCAGCCTCTTACCCCCTCAAAAGATTGCAATTAACCAAAACCCACATAGCCATATATTTAGCTCTTTCGCCCCTGTTACTGAGGAAGAAGTTTCTGCACTTATACTGCGCTCTCACCTCGCTACCTGTCCCCTCGACCCCATTCCCTCACAGCTACTCCCCTCCCTCTCTTCTACCCTTACCCCTATACTCACACTCATTTTTAACCTCTCCCTCAGCACTGGTATATTTCCCTCATCTCTAAAACATGCACTGGTCACACCTATCCTCAAAAAAACCTACTCTCGATCCAACCTCCCAATCCAACTACCACCCTATTTCCCTACTCCTTCTTGCCTCAAAGCTTCTTTTAAAGCTAGTACATGCACGCCCATCCCATTTTCTTACATTAAACTTTCTCCTTGACCCACTGCAATCTGGAATTTGCCCCCATCACTCCACAGAGACAGCAATCGTTAAGGTTACCAACGACCTACTCACAGCAAAATCCAAGGCCACTTCTCTCTGCTTATCCCCCATGATCTGTCTGTAGCCTTTGATACTGTTGACCACCCTCTTTTGCTCCAAACCCTCCAATCCTTCTGCATTTGTGGCACAGCCCTCTCGTGGTTCTCTTCCTACCTGTCTAACCTTACCTTTAGTGTAGCCTTCTCCGAGGCTTCCTCTGCCCAGTTACCCCTTTCTGTTGGGGTACCACAAGGCTCTGTCCTCAGTCCCCTTCTCTTCACAATCTACATGTCATCCTTAAGTTCCCTAATAAAGTCCCATGGGTTTCAATATCATTTGTATGCCGACGACATCCAAATCTACATCTCTGCTCCAGACCTATCTCCTTTCTTGCTAACCTGTGTCACTAACTGTCTTTCTCACATCTCTTCCTGGATGTCCTCTCAATACCTTAAGCTAAATCTCTCCAAAACTGAGCTCCTTATTTTCCCCCCTTCTTCTAAAATCTCCCCCCTCCATCTCTCTATAACTGTCAACAAATCCATCATTACCCCAACCCCACATCTCTGATGTCTTAGGGTCACACTTGACTCAGATCTTTCTTTCACTCCCCACATTCAGGCTATGGGTAAATCCTGCCGCTTCCACCTTAAAAACATCTCTAAAATTAGACATTTCCTTACACAAGACACAACTAAGATTTTAATCCACTCTCTCATCCTTTCCCACCTTGACTATTGCAACTCCATCCTCTCTGGTCTCCCTAGTTGCTGTCTAGCTCCTTTACAATCCATAATGAATGCCTGTGCCAGGCTCATCTTCCTTACACGTCACTCTTCATCTGCTGCACCTCTCTCCCAATCCCTTCACTGGTTTCCTGTTGCCTCCAGGATTAAACACAAAATTCTGACTCTGACATAAAAAGCCCTTAAATGCACTGCTCCCCTCTATATCTCTGACCTTGTCTCCAGATACTCTCCCTCCTGTCCCCTTTACTCTGCTCACAACCTCCTACTCTTCTCCTCTCTTGTTACCGCATCACATTCCCATTTACAGGACTTCTCCAGACTGGCTCCAATCTTGTGGAACCCTCTGCCTCACTCCACAAGACTCTCCCCTAGTTTTGAAAGCTTCAAACACTTCCTAAAGACTCTTCTGTTCAGGGATGCATACAACCTACACTAACCTTTCCTAATACCAGTTCCTCTCCTCCATTGCTATCTGATATGAACCTCCTTAGAATGTAAGCCTAAGAGCCCAACTGCTTGCAGATCACCTTCACAAGAGCTGACTACAACAGTGCAACTCTAGGCAGGAGCCTCTACCCATTTGATCCCAATAATTGCTACCTTGTATACCGCCTATATTTATAATAATAATAATAATAGGATATATGTTTTTATGTAAAGGAATCTTGCATCCATCATGGTCTAGATGTGTTTGTGTGAAAAATACTTGGTTCTAGTTTAAATGTATGATGTTCTTATCTTATCTCATTCAGATAATTTGCCACAGCCAAATCATCTCACTCTACCTGTTAATTGAAGCTAATTGTACATTTTTGATGACTTACCCCAATATATTTAAACACCTATACCCAGGAGCCTCTGACAAGTGCTGTAGAGAAGGCAATACCATAGGATCCCTATTCCATTTATGGAAAGAGTTCAGAGACTATATTAATAAAGCACTTATCTGCAACTTATCATAAGACCCTCTTCTCTTTTTATTTAAGTTAGTTACAGCCCGTATTATGGAAGAAAGAGACGATTCCTACTCTTTCTAAGTGGCTCACCCAATTCAAAAATAACCTGACACTTGAACAGTATCAATATTTTACTTGGATCTTTATAATGCTCATAGATCTCACTCCTTTATAGGAATTTTACCTTTCTGTAACCCCTCTCCCTATACTTGGTGAGAAGACCTCTTGAAGCAAAACTGTGAAAAGATTATTTTATTCTTCCAAGTGACCCTATTGTAAGTAATTAAATATATTTCAGTGTAAATGTAGAGTTTTCCTGGGCTAGATTACAAGTGGCGTGCTATTTTTTTTGCCAGCTTGCTAACTGTGCTAAAGTTAAAATATTAGCAAGGCCAGATTTGCATGCATTTTACAAATTGAAAGTAAAATGTTAGCACGCAGGTGAAAGACTCAGGTACACTAACTTCAGGACTTCACATATCATAAATGCGCTAACTCTTTCTCCCTATAGGCTTCTATGGGGAGCGATAAAAAACCTCCCATTATTTATTACTTGCACGCTAACCTGATACTAAGCTAGATCATCTGCACTAAAGTCAAAGGTGCATTAGGAATACTTTAAATTCCAATCACCTAGATTAAAAGTTTTGCGCTTTAGAGGGTGCAAAATGAACGCAAAAAAAGTTGCGTTATTTCACCCTCCATAGTGCTGCCATTACAAGTTTTTGAAAAGCTGCATTGTGCATGCGATATGGTGGTGATGAGCTCCATACCGCACAAAATCCAAGTGCTGCTTTGACGTGCTCATGCATGCTTTCCCCATAGATATCAATGGGGAGAGAGTGTTAGAAAAAAACTAACACCTGCAATTGCGGAATGAAAAGCTCCGTAATGCAACCCATTGATGTCTATGGGGAAACAATGTTACGTTTAAACCTAACACCCTAACATAAACTTCACGTCTAAACACCCCTAATCTGCTGCCCCCGACATTGCCAACACCTTAAAAAAAACTAACACTTCTAAAAAAAAGTAAATCTACAATAAAAAAAGTAAAAATAAATAAATTACAAAAAATACTAAATTACAAAAAATAACAAACACTAAATTACGAAAAATAAAAAACGAAATTATCCAAAATAAAAACAATTACACCTAATCTAATAGCCCTAGCAAAATAAACCCCCCCCCCCAAAAATAAAAAAACCCCTAGCCTACAATAAACTACCAATAGCCCTTAAAATGGACTTTTGTAGGGCATTGCCCTAAAGAAATCTGCTCTTTTACCAGTAAAAAAATACAAAGACCCCCCCAACAGTAAAACCCACCACCCAACCAACCCCCCAAAATAAAAAACCTAACTTTAAAAAAAAAAAAAACTAAGCTACCCATTGCCCTGAAAAGGGAATTTGTATGGGCATTGCCCTTAAAATGACATTCAGCTCTTTTTCTTGTCCTGAAAAGGGTATTCAGCTCTTTTAAGGAAAGCCCAAACCCTAATCTAAAAAAAAACCCACCCAAAAAAAGTTTAAGAAAACTAACACTAACCCCCCACGATCCACTTACAGTTTCTGAAGTCCGGACATCCAGGCAGTGAGAAGTCTTCATCCAGGCGGTGAGGTCCTTATCCATCCAGGTGGCGTCTTCTATCTTCATCCAGGCAGCATCTTCTATCTTCATCCAGGCAGCGCGGAGCTGCTCCATCCTGAAGACATCAGGTGCGGGGCATCCTCTTCGTACGGTCGCCGCCGTATACTGAATCTTCAGTGCAAGGGAGCCTTTTTTTAAATGGCGAACCTTGCATTACTATTGGCTGATTTGATTTTTGAAATTCAAATCAGCCAATAGGATGAGAGCTACTGATTGGCTGATTCAAAAATAGGTTTTTAGTTTTTTTTTATTAGGTTTTTAGGTTTTTTTTATTTCCCAGGTACATTTTTATTTATTTTAAAATAGGGATATTGTAATTTTAATATAAAGTTAGGGGGTTGTTAGGTTTAGGGGTTAATAATTTAATTTGTTTTTTTACAATGCGGGGGGCTGGCGGTTTAGGGTTTAATAGGTTTATTTAGTGGCAGTTATGTGGGAGGCCAGAGGTTTAGGGGTTAATAACTTTATTTAGTGGCGGCGATGTCGGGATCGGCAGAATAGGGGTTAATATCTTTATTATAGTGTGGGCGATGTTGGGGTGCGGGGGAATAGGTGTTAATAACTTTATTATAGTGGTGGCGATGTCAGGCAGCGGAGGAATAGGGGTTAATAAATTTAATCTAATGTTTGCGTTGCGGGAGGGCTTCAGTTTAGGGGTTAATAGGTTGTTTATGGGTGTTACTGTACTTGTAACACTTTAGTTATGAGTTTTGTGTAACAATTTTGTTGCGTAAAACTCATAACTACTGGTCTCAGATTGCGGAACGGATCTTGTCGGTATAGGCTGTAACGCAAGATTTTTAGCCTCACCGCAAAACTTGTAATGGCAGCGCTATGGAATTCTCACACAAAAAACGTAATTTTTTTGAGTGCGGGACTGACGTTGTGTTACAGGCTAAAATGCTTGCGGTATAGCTATACCGACAAGACTCGTAATCGCTGCATTCCGGTTTTAATGCTGAAATGGCCATTTTTGCAGCGTTAAAACACGAACACAAAACTTGTAATCTAAGTGTATGTTCTTTACCTAAAAGATTTTTTTTTTAAAAACAGATAGTTCTAATATATATGATTTTTTTTTAAAAAATATAAATCTATATGAATATATACAGATATAAATAATAATAATAATAATAATAATAATATATATAAAAAATATACATTTAAAAATAAAAATAACATTTTTATTTTAAAAATGTTAAAATAAAAAAGGGGAAAACATGGAAATGTTAAGTATTTATATTTAAAAAATATTAAAACATTAAAATTGAATGCAAATAATATAAAAAAATGTAAAGTATATGACTGATAAGGACTCAGAAGTGTATATACAGGTAGCCCTCAGTTTATGCCGGGGTTAGGTTCCAGAAGGTATGGTTGTAAATCGAAACCGTTGTAAATTGAAACCCAGTTTATAATGTAAGTCAATGGGAAGTGAGGGAGTTAGATTCCAGGCCCCTCTCAAAATTGTCATAAGTAACACCTAATACATTATTTTTAAAGCTTTGAAATGAAGACTTTAAAGGCTAAACAGAATTATAAACATATTTAAATAATCACACAACAGACTAATCAAACTAAGTTTAGTGAACAAAAACATTTACTAATAATCACACAACAGACTGTACCATCAATCTAAGTTTAATGAACAAAAACATTTTTTTACTTGCATTTTTCTGCAAACAGTTCTCTGCATTGTTAGCATGTTAGATAATATTGGGTCTGCACCTATTCTATGCATTTCAATCTGGACTGATTAAGCAGTTAGGCACCCTCACCTCAAGCAGCTGGACAGGAAGATAATAGGGAAGTGGCTGCTAGATCTTGCTGCTTTGAAAGCTGCTCGATAGCTAATGTCTGTTCTGTGTACACAGATTAATTTCAGACCTGCTAAGCTTGCATAACTGTGCTTTTCAATAGCAGTCACATGACTGAAAAAAGGTTGTTATTCTGAAACGGCATAAATTGAACCGGCGTAAACCGATGGCCACCTGTGTATATATATATATATATATATATATATATATATATATATATATATATATATATATATATATATATATATATATATATATATATATATGTTTATATGTGTATATATGTCTGTATGTGTGCACATGTGTGCATGTTTAAACATATAAAAACAAAAATACACATGTAGACACATATAAAGACATGTATACCTACACATACATATTTAGACATATACATATACACTGGAGCCCTTTCCCGCCAAACACCTTACCATATTCCTTTTAATAGGTAGTTTATGGGTGTTACTGTACTTGTAACACTTTAGTTATGAGTTTTGTTTAACAATTTTGTTGCGTAAAACTCATAACTACTGGTCTCACATTGCGGAACGGATTGTGCATTGAGGCTAAAATGGTTGCGTTACACCCTATACCGACACAATCCATACCGCCATCTGAGAGTGGTAGTTATGAGCTTTGCGCAACAAAAATGTTTCACAAAGCTCATAACTAAAGTGTTACAAAGTACACTAACACCCATGAACCACCTACTAACCCCTAAACCGCTGCCCTCCCGCATCGCAAACACTATATTAAAGTTATTAACCCCTAATCTGCCGCCCACCTGCATCGTGACTATTAAATAAACCTAATAACCCCTATTCTGCCGCCCCCGACATCTCCAACACTATAATAACGCTATTAACCCCTAATCCGACGGCCTCCCACATCGCCACGACTATTAAATAAACCTATTAACCCCTAAACCTAACACCCCCTAACTTTAAATTACAATATAACTATCTTAAATAAAATCTTACCTGTGAAATAAATGGGAACCAAGTTCAACTTATAACTTATAAACAAGTTAAACTTGGTTTCTTCGGCTAAAGTTGCACTATAAAGAGTTTGCCTAAAGACTTTGCTTATGTTGTTATAGAAAACTTCAGACTCAGAGGTCATTTCACATGCTTACCAAATATATGGATATTATAAAGGCACTTTAAGACACTTTCTAAAAACTATGGACTGTTGCATTGGCAAATTTTCATTTTGGTTATTCTGGTCAATTAGACACTTTACATTTTATTTCATCTGCTGGTTTAATCTGTTGTAGTAATTTCTGAGATACATTTGATTAGTATTTGAATAGTATACATATTGTTTCTAGCAATTTTTAGAGACCCATTGACTAGTCATTATATATTTTTTATCTGTTATATTTATATTAGTTACTAGAAGCGATTCAGCTCTATCTATCAAATTAGCACTTTATGAGCATACTTAAGCACTTTTTAAGCACATTCTAAGCACATACCACTTTATCACTCGATTTCCAAAATATCTTTTAATTTAGGTCATTATTCTGAGTGTTAAGTTACATATGTATGCCTTTGACTCTTCAAGACTTTTTCTAACCAGGTATATCAAGCTACCACTGATAGGACAATTTAAAGTATTTTGTCTTTTTTATATATCTATTTATCTAGTAGATTGTGACTGTATGAGCAATTAATTTTATTATTTGTTTAGGGGAGACGTCCCGTTATTCCAATATATAGCAATTAAACTAGTTTTTTAATTATTTGTTTGAAGGTTTTTAGAAATAAATTGTTGTAATATGTTATATATTTGACTTTGTGTATCACTCTCCAGTCCCCTATTGCTCTGTGGCTGAGCGCTCCTTATCTATATACTGTGAACTATACAAGTAATGCAGCCAAGTAAAATAGCAGAATAAATAAAAGAATCTGGGCAACATAATTCATGTAGGTGTATATTTATTCATAGCCATAAAGTTTGCAACAAAATATATTAGATGGGAGCTGGTTAAACCTGTTCAACGTGCTTGTTCATGGGAGTATTTCACTTCTCACATGGGTCTCATAATAAAGCTTCTAAATCTATGCACCAGAAAATAAAGGTGAGTTTTTCATTACCAAAATGTTTTATTACATATTAAGATGGAAGTCTATAAAATAAAAAATAACATCATAATTCATTGTGGAACACATTTACTGTATATTGCCACAAATATCCTCGCCCTACAGTGACCTAATTTTCAATCAGAATATATATATAATAAAATATATAAATATATACACACATAAACACACACACACACAATATATATATATATATATATATATATATATATATATATATATATATATATATATATATATATATATATATATAAAGTCATTCATAGCCAACAATATTGGCACGTCTGCATTTCTGTCATATAATGCACCACTTCGCCCAGAAAAGTGTTGCAATAACAAAAGTTTAGGCATTCTCATGTTTATTTCATTTTTTGTATTGGTTTGACACAAAAAAAGTGGAGAAAAAAGACAAATCTGACACATTCCATGCAAAACTCCAAAAATGGACTGGACAAAATTATTGGCACCTTGTCAAAATTATAAGAAATAATTGCATTCCAAGTTTGTAATGCCCCTGTAATTTGTAATTAAACTCACCTGTATCAATTAGCAGGTGCTGACAATATATAAATAGAAACATAGAAACATAGATATTGACGGCAGATAAGAGCCATAGGCCCAGCAAGTCTGCCCGACCTTACCTAACAGTATAAACTTATCTAGTTTGTAGGATAGCCTTATGCTTGTCCCATGCATTTTTAAAGTCCCCTACAGTGTTTTGTTGCTACTACTTGAGGAAGTTTATTCCATAAATCAATCACTCTTTCTGTAAAGAAGTGCTTCCTCAAATTACTCCTGAATCTACTACCCTTTAGCTTGAGCTCATGATCCCTTGTTCTTGAATTTTCCATTTTATGTAAAATACCCACAGCCTCAGTTTTACTAAACCCTTTAATGTACTTGAAAGTTGCTATCATATCACCTCTTTCCCTTCTCTCCTCTAAGCTATACATATTTAGGTCATTGAGCCTATCCTGGTAAGTTTTATTTTTTAGACCATGTACCATTTTGGTAGCCCTCCTTTGCACAGATTCAAGTTTATTAATATCCTTCTGAAGATATGGCCTCCAGAACTGCACACAATACTCAAGATGAGGCCTAACTAATGATCTATAAAGTGGCATAAGAACCTTACTATTTCTGCTGCAAATACCTCTACCAATACATCCAAGCATTCTGCTAGCCTTACTCGCTGCATTACTACATTGTTTACTAAGTTTTAAATCATCTGAAATAATAATTCCCAAGTCCTGTTCCTCATCTGTAACAGTCAGTAAAGTGTCATTGAGTCTGTAATTAACATTTGGATTTTTCTTCCCTAAATGCATTATTTTACACTTTGCTGTGTTAAACTTTAGATCCCAGTCGTTTGTCCAATCCTCCAATTGTTGTATATCACTTCTCATTTTGTCTACCCCCCCTGGAACATCCACTCTGTTGCAAATTTTTGTATCATCTGCAAAGAGACATACTTTCCCCTGTAGCCCTTTGCTGATATCGCAGATAAATATGTTAAACAAAACCGGCAACCAGTTAAAATGGTGAAAATTTGACTCAACCTTTTTGTTGTGTGTCTATGTGTGCGACACTAAGCATGAAGAAGAGAAAGAGCAGCAAAGAATTGTCTGAGGATTTGAGAAAGCATGGACAATCTCAAAGTTACAAGTCCATCTCCAGAAATCTTAATGTTCCTGTGTCCCCTGTGCACAAAATTGTCAATAAGTTTACAGCCCATGGCACTGTAGCTAATCTCCCTTGATGTGGACGAAACAGAAGAATTGATCAAAGATTGCAACAAAGGATTGTTCGAATGGTGGCTAAAGAACCTTGATCAACTTCCAGACAAATTAAAACTGACCTTCAGGCACAGGGTACAAATGTGTCACCTTGCACTATAAATCACCATCTGAATGAAAAGGGATGCTATGGTAGGAGACTCAGGAGGACCCCACTGCTGACACAGAAACATAAAAAAGCCGGATTGGAGTTTGCCAAAACTTACCTGAGGAAATCAAAATCCTTTGGAAGAATGTGCTATAGACAGACAAAACAAAATTACAGCTTTTTGGTATAGCCCATCATTCTACTGTTCTTCAGTTTTCAGTCTTTTAAAGAAAAGAATACAGTCCCTACAGTCAAATATGGTGGAGGTTCACTGATATTTTCTGGTTGCTTTGCTGCATCAGGTACTGCATGTCTTGACTGTGTGCATGGCATTATGAAATCTGAAGACTACCAAAGAATTATGTGGTGCAATGTAGGGCACAGTGTCAGAAAGTAAGGTCTCCGTCAGAGGTCATGAGTCTTACAGCAGGACAATGACCCAAAGCACATATCAAAAAGCACTCAGAAATGGTTTAAGACAAAGTGCTGGAGAATACTGAACTTGCCAGCAATGAGTCCAGATCTCAATACCATAGATCTCAAAATAGCAGTTGGGAAAAGGAACCCTTCCAATCTGAGAAACCTGGAGCAGTTGGCAAAAGAAGAGTGGTCCAAAATTAAAGTATAGTGGTCTAAGAAACTCATTAATGGTAACAGGAAGCAATTGATTTCAGTATTTTGTTCCAAGGGATGTGCTACCACATATTAAATTGAGGGTGCCAATAATTTTGTCCAGTCCATTTTTGGAGTTTTGCGTGGAATAAGATTTGGCTTTTTTTTCCTCCACATTTTTGTGTCATACCAATACAAACAAAAGAAATAAACATGAATGCCTAAACATTTGTAATTGCAACAGTTTTCTGAGTGAAGTGGTGCATTATCTGACAGAAATGCAGGGGTGCCACACCCCTCACATTTTTGTAAATATTTTATTATATCTTTTCATGTGACAACACTGAAGAAATTACACTTTGCTACAATGTAAAGTAGTGAGTATACAGGCTGTATAACAGTGTAAATTTGCTGTACCCTCAAAATAACTCAACACACAGCCAATAATGTCTAAACCGTTGGCAACAAAAGTGAGTACACCCCTAAATGGAAATGTCCAAATTGGGCCCAATTAGCCATTTTCCCTTCCCGGTTTCATGTGACTTGTTAGTGTTACAAGGTCTCAGGTGTGAATGGGGAGCAGGTGTGTGAAATTTGGTGTTATCGCTCTCACACTCTCTCATACTGGTCACTGGAAATTCAACATGGCACCTCATGGCAAAGAACTCTCTGAGGATCTGAAAAAAAGAATTGTTGCTCTACATAAAGATGGCCTAGGCTATAAGAAAACTGAAACTGAGCTGCAGCGCGATGGGCAAGACCATACAGCTGTTTCACAGGACAGGTTCCACTCAGAACAGGCCTCGCCATGGTTGACCAAATAAGTTGAGTGCACCTGCTCAGCGTCATATCCAGAGGTTTTCTTTAGGAAATATGCGTATAAGTGCTGCCAGCATTGCTGCAGAGGTTGAAGGGGTGGGGGGGTCAGCCTGTCAGTGCTCAGTCCATATGCAGCACACTGCATCAAATTGGTCTGCATGGCTGTTGTTCCAGAAGGAAGCCTTTTCTAAAAATGATGCACAAGAAAGCCCGCAAACAGTTTGCTAAAGACAAGCAGACTAAGAACATGGATTACTGGAACCATGTCCTGTGGTCCAATGAGACCAAGATAAACTTATTTGGTTCAGATGGTGTTAAGCGTGTGTGGCAGCAACCAGCTGAGGAGTACAAAGACAAGTGTGTCTTGCCTACAGTCCAGCATGGTTGTGGGAGGGTCATGGTCTGGGCCTGCATGAGTGCTGCCGACACTGGGGAGCTTCAGTTTATTGAGGGAACCATGAATGCCAACATGTACTGTGACATACTGAAGCGGAGACTGGGCCGCAGGGCATTATTCTAACATGATAATGACCCCAAACACACCTCCAACACAACCACTGCCTTGCTAAAGAAGCCGAGGGTAAAGGTGATAGACTGGCCAAGCATGTCTCCAGACCTAAACCCTATTGAGCATCTGTAGAGCATCCTCAAATGGAAGTTGGGGGAGCACAAGGTCTCTAACATCCACCAGCTCTGTGATGTCATCATGGAGGAGTGGAAGAGGACTCCAGTGGCAACCTGTGAAGCTCTGGTGAACTGCATGTCCAAGAGGGTTAAGGCAGTGCTGGAAAATAATGGTGGCCACACAAAATATTGACACTTTGGGCCCAATTTGGACATTTCCACTTAGGGGTGTACTCACTTTTGTTGCCAATGGTTTAGACATTAATGGCTATGTGTTTAGTTATTTTGAGGGGACAGCAAATTTGCACTGTTATACATGCTGTACACTCATTGCTTTACATTGTAGCAAATTGTCATTTCTTCAGTGTTGTCACATAAAAAGATATAATAAAATATTTACAAAAATGTGAGGGGTGTACTCACTTTTGTGAGATACTGTATATATATATATATATATATATATATATATATATATATATATATATATATATATGTGTGTGTGTGTGTGTGTAATACCTAAACATAGTCGTGCACTCTCATGTTCATTATTGCTTACATTTACCTTTAAGGCAGTGGTCACGACCCCCATCCCAGCTATAATTGGGACAAATCTTTCAACCCCAAGATATTATCCTGGGTCCAGTCTCTAGCACATTTATACCGCTCAGTAACACTATTACCAGCATATTCTGTTGAAGCAGTATATAAGCCTATAATATCAGGCACACTATGTAATAAAATCATATGTGATATCTGCGCCATATTTACAGATAATTGGAATACTTTACCCCATATAGTATATATCTATATGAATAATACAAAGGTGATTACACAGTGGAAACAAGAGACCCACACAATCACCATTCAGTCCACTGTTGTTATTGAGGAATCATAAGAATAACTACTAGTGTATACTATTTACCTTAAACATCCTATATAGTGGACGTGGTACTTTTTGTACTACGCCCACAGCTATCTGTGCCTTATCAGCAGTAATGTTAATGCTTATTCGAGTCCCTGTGTGATTTTTAAACCACACTCACTCAACATTGATTTTATGCAATTTTGAAAAAAATAAAAGTTTTAATATATCCAACTTTTTGTTTTTTCGTTCAGTATGATGTCCTTTATTTAAGGGGTGTTAGAATCGTTAATAGATTTATTTATACTTTTATTTTCTTTATTCCTGAAGATCACTGAAGTTATTGCAATATATTCTAAAATAAATACATTTCCCTCACACTATAAAAGAAAAAAATATTCAATATTCAAAAAAATGTTCAAGATCTCAGTGTCATAACATTTGTATACCTTATTAAGTTCCTTGAAATGAAAGAACTACGTTGCCATTCAACTTTTTGACTACCTTTGTTAGCCCTCCTAAATTTTAAGTTCTAGAATCGCCCTTGTCTAGTGGAGGTACATTACCTCCCCATGTGGTTCAGGCCTCCTTTATTGGGAAATACTAGTGGGTGCCAGGATTTGTGGGCAACAGATTTCTTACGGCTAGATTTAGAGTTGGGCGGTAGCCGTCAAAACCAGCGTTAGAGGCTCCTAACGCTGGTTTTTACCGCCCTCTGGTATTTGGAGTCAGTCAGGAAAGGGTCTAACGCTCACTTTGCAGCCGCGACTTTTCCATACCGCAGATCCCCCTACGCCATTTGCGTATCCTATCTTTTCAATGGGATCTTTCTAACGCCGGTATTTAGAGTCGTGGCTGAAGTAAGCGTTAGAAATCTAACGACAAAACTCCAGCCGCAGAAAAAAAACAGGAGTTAAGAGCTTTCTGGGCTAACGCCGGTTTATAAAGCTCTTAACTACTGTGCTCTAAAGTACACTAACACCCATAAACTACCTATGTACCCCTAAACCGAGGTCCCCCCACACCGCCGCCACTCTATTAACATTTTTTAACCCCTAATCTGCCGCTCCGTACACCGCCGCCACCTACATTATCCCTATGTACCCCTAATCTGCTGCCCCTAATACCGCCGACACCTACATAATATTTATTAACCCCTAATCTGCCTCCCCCAACGTCGCCGCCACCTACCTACACTTATTAACCCCTAATCTGCCGACCGAACCACACCGCTACTATAATAAATGTATTAACCCCTAATCCGCCTCACTCCCGCCTCAATAACCCTATAATAAATAGTATTAACCCCTAATCTGCCCTCCTTAACATCGCCGACACCTAACTTCAAACATTAACCCCTAATCTGCCAACCGGAGCTCACCGCTATTCTAATAAATTTTTTAACCCCTAAAGCTAAGTCTAACCCTAACACTAACACCCCCCTAAGTTAAATATAATTTTTATCTAACTAAATAAATTAACTCTTATTATATAAATTAATCCTATTTAAAGCTAAATACTTACCTGTAAAATAAATCCTAATATACCTACAATATAAATTATAATTATATTGTAGCTATTTTAGGATTAATATTTATTTTACAGGCAACTTTGTAATTATTTTAACCAGGTACAATAGCTAAAATAGTTAAAATAATTACAAAATTACCTGTAAAATAAATCCTAACCTAAGTTACAATTAAACCTAACACTACACTATCAATAAATTAATTAAATAAAATACCTACAATTATCTACAATTAAACCTAACACTACACTATCAATAAATTAATTAAATACAATACCTACAAATAACTACAATTAAATAAACTAACTAAAGTACAGAAAATAAAAAAGAACTAAGTTACAAAAAATAAAAAAATATTTACAAACATTAGAAAAATATTACAACAATTTTAAACTAATTACACCTACTCTAAGCCCCCTAATAAAATAACAAAGACCCCCAAAATAAAAAAATGCCCTACCCTATTCTAAATTTAAAAAGTTCAAAGCTCTTTTACCTTACCAACCCTGAAAAGGGCCATTTGCGGGGCATGCCCCAAATAATTCAGCTCTTTTGCCTGTAAAAAAAAAATACAATACCCCCCCAACATTACAACCCACCACCCACATACCCCTAATCTAACCCAAACCCCCCTTAAATAAACCTAACACTAAGCCCATGAAGATCTTCCTACCTTATCTTCACCATGCCAGGTTCACCGATCGCTCCAGGCTCCGAAATCTTCATCCAAGCCCAAGCGGGGGCTGGCGATCCATAATCCGGCTGAAATCTTCTATCAAGCGGCGGCTGAAGAGGTCCAGAAGAGGCTCCAAAGTCTTCATCCTATCCGGGAAGAAGAGGAGATCCGGACCGGCAACCATCTTGATCCAAGCGGCATCTTCTATCTTCATCCGATGAGGAACGGCTCCATCTTGAAGACCTCCAGCGCGGATCAATCTTCTTCTTCCGACGTCCAACTGAAGAATGAAGGTTCCTTTAAGGGACGTCATCCAAGATGGCGTCCCTCGAATTCCGATTGGCTGATAGGATTCTATCAGCCAATCGGAATTAAGGTAGGAAAATTCTGATTGGCTGATGGAATCAGCCAATCAGAATCAAGTTCAATCCGATTGGCTGATCCAATCAGCCAATCAGATTGAGCTCGCATTCTATTGGCTGATCGGAACAGCCAATAGAATGCGAGTTCGATCTGACGTAGGAAGTGTTTCCCCATAGAAAACAATAGGGCTGCGTTAGGAGCTGAACGCTGCTTTTTTGCAGGTGTTAGGTTTTTTTTCAGCTCAAATGGCCCCATTGTTTTCTATGGGGGAATCGTGCACGAGCACGTTTTTTAAGCTGGCCGCGTCCGTAAGCACCGCTGGTATCGAGAGTTGCAGTGGCGGTAAATATGCTGTACGCTCCCTTTTTGGAGCCTAACGCAGCCATTCTGTGAACTCTAAATACCAGCATTATTTAAAAGGTGCGGGGGGAAAAAAAGCACGCGTAGCTAACGCACCCCTTTGGCCGCAGAACTCTAAATCTAGCCGTTAGTGCTTACGTAGCACAAAACCTTAAAGGGACATTCCAGCCACAATTGGAATCCACATGGATGCATTTCAGTTCTGAATAAAAGCAAGTTTGTAATATATATGTATTAGCAAAAATGCTTCTAATACAAGCTGTAGCTGTTTTGAAAGTGTATTTAAGTATGCACAGTGCACCAGCATTTTAAACACAGAACTTACTCAGAGAGCCTAAGGTGCTTGTACCATCTGGTAATGACTTAATTTGTTAATTGCTGACACGATAAAAGCCCCACTGGCGCTCTAAGCAGTTGTAGTATTTAAAATACTGGTGCTCTGAGAATATCTAGCTATGCTTCACATGCATGTGTAGAGAAAAATGTTAAAGGACCAGTAAATACAGTAGATTTGCATAATCAACAAATGCATGATAAAAAGTCAATAAAATAGCACTAAGAGGTAGATTTACCAAAGGTTGAGCGGGCATGATTCGCTGCAGCGAATCATGTCAACTCGACCTCGCTAAATGCCGACATGAAATGCTTGTGCAATGCTGCCCCCTGCTCACCAGAGGCCAATGGACCGCTAGCAGGGGCTGTTATTTATCCAGATTGAATCGGGATGATTTCAGTCCGCCACCTAAAAGGTGGTGGAGAAGTTAAGGAGCAGCAAGATTAGGACCACTGCTTCTTAACTTCCCATGGTCGTAGGATGCAGCATCTGCTGCTTAATGAATCTACCCCTTAGTCTGAACTTAAAATAAGAAGTAGATTTTTTTCTGACAAATTTCAAAGTTATGTATATTTCCACTACCCCTGTATCATGTGACAGCCATCAGCCAATCACAAATGCATGCACGTACCATGTGACAGCCATCAGCCAATCACAAATGCACATACGTATGGTGACTCAAAAAGTGTAAATTTAAAAAGACTTTGCACATTTTGTTAATGGAAGTAAATTGGAAAATTGTTTAAAATTGCTGCTCTATCTGAATCATGAAAGAAAAATTTTGACTTGAGTGTCCCTTTAACACTAAAATAGTGATAACTTTTACCAGAAGAATTTTTGCTAATACATTTATATTGCGATGTGTTTCTATTTAAATATTTAATTCATCTTTGTGCATTTAAATTTTTTAAATTTTGTTTAATTTTGATGCATTTTTTAATTAACATGTTTAAACCTCCAAACCTTTAATTGCAATGAACATTTTAAATAATCATATTTAACATGATTGTAAACAAGTTTTGTAGTTAAAGGACCACTAAATGCAGTAGAATTACATAATCAATATGTACATAATAAAAAGACAATGATTTAACACCTGCTCTGAATTTCAAATAAGCAGTAGATTTTTTTCTGACAAATTTATTTTTTCTTCTATTTTCCAGCCCCCTGTATCATGTGACAGCCAATCAGCCAATCAGCCAATCAGACTAGTATACGTATACCCTGTGAGCTTGTGCACATACTCAGTAGGATCTTGTTCCCCAGTAAGTGTGTATATAACAAGATTGTGCAAAATTTGATAATGGAATAAAAGTTTATTTTGACTTGAGTGTCCCTTTAAAAGATGTGATTTTATTTTTTATTAAAAAATAAAAAATTGCTTATTTATTAATAGGTGATGTGTGCATGTACAAAAACTTAAAAAAAAAAAAAAGAAATGCAACCAAATAAGAAACCTAGACCGAGATTACAAGTTGTGCGGTATAGCCATAGCGTACACACCGCGCAAAATGGGGCATTACAAGTTAGCATAAAACTTTCTTTAGTTATGTGGTATGGTGCTGTAAGCCACATACCGCACACAAACCAAGTCTTGACTTGGCGTGCTTGTGCACGTATTTCCCCGTAGAGATCAATGGAGAAAAAATGTTGGAAAAAACCTGCGATTGCATCGCCAACACTAAATAAACCTATTTTTTTCTGGATATTGTGTTTTTTTATATTTTGTGTACATATTTCCTCTATTTTCTGTTTGTATCTTAATAAAGAGACTGAAAAATAAATATGGATGGTCATTGAAACTTTTTTAAAACAACAAATCTAAAGGTGGCCTAAGACTTTTGCACAGTACTGTAGTACTTCAGACATGTGCACACTCCTAAACTTACCTTCCTGCTTTTCAACAAGGGATAATAAGAAAACAAAGACAAATTGATAATAGAAGTAAATTGGAAAGTTGTTTAACCCCTTAACGACCGAGGACGTGCAGGGTACGTCCTCTAAAAAATGTCAGTTAACGACCAAGGACGTACCCTGCACGTCCTCAGTCTGGAAAGCAGCTGGAAGCGATCCTGCTCGCTTCCAGCTGCTTTCCGGTTATTGCAGTGATGCCTCGACATCGAGGCATCCTGCAATAACACTTTCTGGCCATCCGATGCAGAGAGAGCCACTCTGTGGCCCTCTCTGCACCGGACATCGATGGCCGGTATCGTTGGTGGGTGGGAGCCGACTTGGGAGGCGGGTGGGCGGCCATCGGTGAGATTTGGAAGGTGGAGGGGGGCGGGATCGGGGGCGGAGCCTTCGGGGGCGCGCACGGGCGCGCGCGCGTGCACGGGGGGTGGCGGGCGGGCGCGTGCACGGGGCGGGAGCGGGTGGGAACCGCTACACTACAGAAAAAAAGTTAGGAGTAAAGTGTATTAAAAAAATGAAATAAACATTTTTTTTAAAAAGCATTTAAGCGATCTGGAAGGGGTGGGGGGTTGGTATTGGGGGGGGGGGAAGCTACACTACAGAAAAGGGACATTTTTTTTAATAAAAAAACATATTTTCACTAAAATGGGTACTGGCAGACAGCTGCCAGTACCCAAGATGGCGCACATTAAGTCAGAGGGGGAGGGTTAGAGAGCTGTTGGGTGGGGGATCAGTGAGGTTGGGGGCTAAGGGGGATCCTACACAGAAGCATATGTAAATATGCTAAAAAAATGCACAAAAATGCCCAAATTTTCCTTTTATTTTAGTACTGGCAGAGTTTCTGCCAGTACTTAAGATGGCGGGGACATTTGTGGGGTAGGGGAGGGAAGAGAGATGTTTGGGAGGGATCAGGGGGTCTGATGTTTCAGGTGGGAGGCTGATCTCTACACTAAAGCTAAAATTAACCCTGCAAGCTCCCTACAAGCTACCTAATTAACCCCTTCACTGCTAGCCATAATACACGTGTGATGCGCAGCGCCATTTAGCAGCATTCTAATTACCAAAAAGCAACGCCAAAGTCATATATGTCTGCTATTTCTGAACAAAGGGGATCCCAGAGAAGCATTTACAACCATTTGTGCCATAATTGCACAAGCTGTTTGTAAATGATTTCAGTGACAAACCTAAAATTGTGAAAAATGTAATGTTTTTTTTAATTTGATCGCATTTGGCGGTGAAATGGTGGGCATGAAATATACCAAAATGGGCCTAGATCAATACTTGGGGTTGTCTACTACACTACACTAAAGCTAAAAATACCCCAAAAAGCTCCTTACATGCTCCCTAATTAACCCCTTCACTGCTGGGCATAATACACGTGTGGTGCGCAGTGGCATTTAGCGGCCTTCTAATTACCAAAAAGCAATGCCAAAGCCATATATGTCTGCTATTTCTGAACAAAGGGGATCCCAGAGAAGAATTTACAACCATTTATGCCATAATTGCACAAGCAGTTTGTAAATAATTTCAGTGAGAAACTGAAAGTTTGTGAAAAAATTTGTGAAAAAGTGAACGATTTTTTGTATTTGATCGCATTTGGCGGTGAAATGGTGGCATGAAATATACCAAAATGGGCCTAGATCAATACTTTGGGATGTCTTCTAAAAAAAAATATATATATGTCAATGGATATTCAGGGATTCCTAAAAGATATCAGTGTCCCAATGTAACTAGCGCTAATTTTGAAAAAAAAATGGTTTGAAAATAGCAAAGTGCTACTTGTATTTATGGCCCTATAAGTTACAAAAAAAGCAAAGAAGATGTAAACATTGGGTATTTCTAAACTCAGGACAAAATTTAGAAACTATTTAGCATGGGTGTTTTTTGGTGGTTGTAGATATGTAACAGATTTTGGGGTTCAACGTTAGATAAAGTGTGTTTTTTTCCATTTTTCCTCATATTTTATAAAAAATTTTATAGTAAATGATAAGATATGATGAAAATAATGGTATTTTTAGAAAGTCCATTTAATGGCGAGAAAAACGGTATATAATATGTGTGGGTACAGTAAATGAGTAAGAGGAAAATTTCAGCTAAACACAAACACTGCAGAAATGTAAAAATAGCCTTGGTCCCAAACGGACAGAAAATGGAAAAGTGCTCTGGTCACTAAGGGGTTAAAATTGTATGCTCTATCTGAATTATGAAATACATTTTTTGGGTTGTATGTCCCTTTAAAGCATTTTGTATTAATGAATCCTGGTAATGGAATTTTATTTTGTAGGACCTAAATGCACTCAGCATATAATGGCCAAAATCACAATTGCTTAATTAATAATATGAAATATTATTAATTTTATGTCAATTGATATAATACTTTTTAATTAGTAGCTTAGAAGCATTGTCGGGTCTTGCTTTACATTATTTTTCCAGCTTTGAACACATTTGCATATTAGTGGACCAGGTTTTGGGAGTTTCGCACCTCACCAATTTCTATATTTCATTAGCTGCCATTCGGCTAGATTCCGAGTTTTGCGGTACGGCTATACCGCTGAAAAATTTAGCTATACCGCAAGCATTTTAGCCTGTAAAGCAACGTACATTCCGCACTCAAAAAATTGACATTTGAGTGCAGGATTTTCCATAGCGTCGTATTACAGGTTGTGCCGTCCGACTAAAATGTTTCACAAAACTCATAACTAAAATGTTACAAAGTACACTAACACCCATAAACTACCTATTAACCCCTAAACCGTCGCCCTCTCACATCGCAAACGCTATATTAAACTTATTAACCTCTAATCTGCCGCCCACCCACATTGTGACTATTAAATAAACCTATTAACCCCAAATCTGCCGCCCCCCACATCACCAACGCTAAATAAACCTATTAACCCCTAAACCACCAGACCCCACACATCGCCAACACTATAATAAAGTATTAATCCCTAAACCTCCAGCCCCCCACATAGTAACTACTAAACTAAACTTATTAACCCCAAAACCGCCCGCCCCCCCCTAACTTTAAATTAAAATTACAATATAACTATCTTAATAAATAAAAAACTTACCTGTGAAATAAAATAAAACTAACATTAAACTAAAAATTTACCTAACATAACTTTCCTAATAAAATCAAATAAACTACAAATTAAAAACCTAAATTAAAAATATAAAAAAAACTAATACTATGAAAAAAATTGCAAATCTAACATTACAAAAAATAATAAACACTTAATTACGAAAAATAGAAAACTCTAAGATTACAAAAAAAAAATAAACGAAATTATCAAAAATAAAAACAATTCCCCTAATCTAATAGCCCTATAAAAATAAAAGAGCCCCCACAAAATAAAAACACCCCCTAACCTACAATAAACTACAAATATCCTTTAAAAGGGCCTTTTGTAGGACATTGTCCTAAGTTAAACAGCTCTTTTTAACCTAGAAAAAATACAAAGTCCCCCCAACAGTAAAACCCACTACCCATCCAACCCTCCAAAATAAAAAACCTAAGTCTAAAAAAAAACCTAAGCTACCCATTGCCCCCAAAGGGGAATTTGTATGGGCATTGCCCTTAAAAGGACATTCAGCTCTTTTACTGCCCTTAAAAGGGCATTCAGCACTTTTACTGTGCCCATCCCGGCACCTTCATCCATCTCGGGACGTCTTCTATCTTCATCCGGGCAGGTGCGGAGCGGAGCTATCCTGGACAGCGATGACATCCTGTGTGGAGCATCCTCTTCATATGATCACCGCCGTACACTGAAGTTGAATGTAAGGTACCCATTTCAAAATGGCGTACCTTGCATTTCTATTGGCTGATTTGATTCTTCAAATTCAAATCAGCCAATAGGATGAGCGCTTCTGAAATCCTATTGGCTGTTTAAAACAACCAATAGGATGAGAGCTTCTGAAAGTTTGCAGTTAGAAAAAGAATGGCACTGAAAAGTGCCTTTGCATAGCAGTCTATGGGAACTGTGTTTCCTGTAAATATATATGTATATGCTTTTAAGACTCATGAAAACACAGCTCCTTCTTTTGCAAACATACACCAAGATTACTAGTTGTGCTCTAAACCGGTGTGTAAATAACGCAAACAAATGAGCGGTTTCGCACTCTCCATAGCGCTGCCATTACAAGTTACTGAAAAACCTTCTTTTGTTGTGCGGTATGGTGCAATAAGCTCCACACCGCACAAAACCCAAGGCCTGACTTGACGTGCTTGTGCACGTTTTCCCCCATAGACATCAATGGAGAGAAACTGTTAGAAAAAAACAACTGCAGTCGCGAAATGGCGATCACCCTAACACAATTCCCATTGATGTCTATGGGGAAAAGAAAGCTATGTAAAAATCTTACACCCGAACATAAAGCCCTAGTCTAATTACCCTTAATCCGCCGCCCCCTGACATCCCCGTCACTGAATAAAGTTATTAACCCCTAAACCGCCATCCTTGCATCGTTAACACCTAAATAAACCTATTAACCCCTAAACCGCCGGCCCCCACATCGCTACTACTATAATAAAACTATTAACCCCTAAAATGCTGGCTCCCCACATCGCTACTACTATAATAAACCTATTAACCCTAAACTGCCATCCCCCACAATGTAATAAACCTAATTATACTATTAACCCCTAAACCCCCATCCCCCACAATGCAAATGACTAATTTTAATCACTAAGCCCCCTAACCTAACACCCCCTAAATTAACCCCAATTACATAAAATTAAAAAATTAAAAAGTCTAAAATTACAGCAAAAAGAAACCAAATTAGCAAAAACAAAAAAAATTAAACCTAATCTAATACCCCTATAAAAATACCCCCCCCCCAAAATAAAAACACACCCTAATCTAACACTAAACTACCAATAGCCCTTAAAAGGGCCTTTTGTAGGGCATCGCCCTAAGTTAAACAGCTCTTTTACCTAAAAAAAAAAAAATAAGTCCCTCCTAACAGTAAAAACCCCCCAAAATAAAAAAACCTAACACTAAAAAAACATAAGTTACCCATTGCCCCTAAAGGGGCATTGGTATGGGCATTGCCCTTAAAAGGGCAATCAGCTCTTTTGCAGCCCATTAACATAAAAAAAATCCCTAATCTAAAGCAAAAACCCACCCAAAAGATAAAAGGTATAACCCCCAAATAGGTACTCACTTTCTTGAAGTCTGACAGAGAAAGTCTTCTTCCAGGCGGTGAAGGTCTTCTTCCAGGCGGCGACATCTTCATCCAGCGCGGGGACCTCTTCTGTCTTCATCCAAGGCGAAGGCGGCGCGGAGTGGAGGTGGCCACGGAGCAAGAATGCCGGCCGCGGAGACATCCAGCGTGGAGGATCCTCTTCATGCGGTCACCGCCGCACACCGAAGATTGAATGGAAGGTACCTTGCATTCCTATTGGCTGAAATTTTCAAATCAGCCAATAGGATAAGAGCTACTGAAATCCTATTGGCTGTTCAAATCAGCCAATAGGATTTCAGTAGCTCTCATCCTATTGGCTGATTTGAATTTGAATTGTGGTTTAGGGGTTAATAGGTAGTTTATGTGTGTTAGTGTACTTTGTAAAATTTTAGTTATGAGTTTTGTGAAACATTTTTGTTTCACAAAATCCATAACTACTGGTCTCAGATAGCGGAATGGATCGCGGGTCTTTAGACTACTATAACGCTAGCGTTATAGCCGGACCGCACAACCTGTAATACAGGCGCAATGAAAATTCCGCACTCAAGTCATTTTTTAAATGCGGAATGGAGAGTTGCGTAAAGGTTAAATGCTAGCGGTAGAGCCGTACCGCCACGACTTGTAATAGGGGAGACCTGCATATTCCGCACGCAATGGCCAATTTTTCAGCGGTATAGCCATACTGCAAAACTTGTAATTTTGCCGATTATGTGTTTAATCCAACGTTTCAGCCCACATTTGGGCCTTTATATATGCTTATATACATAAATATTCATGTGTTAATAAGTACATATACATATGTATATATTCATATATATATATATATATATATATATATATATATATATATATATATATGTGTGTATATATATATATACACACAATCTGCTGCCCATCGCTGCACGACTTGTCCCCTTTGCTGCGCTAGTTTTTAAGCTTAAGGAAGTGCGCTCTTGTGAGTGCAAAGCTTCCGTGCAATGTGCATGCAAGGTCGAGTTTGCATTGCACCTAACTTGTAATACCAGCGCACATTTGCATGCACTCATATTACTAAGTGAAGCGCAAATATCGCTTTCACAAAAGCAATATTTTGCGCTCTATTTATAATCTTGCCCCTAGAGGTAGACTTATCAAGCAGCAGATGCTGCAATCTACCTCTAATGTTTCCAGATCGCTGTAAACAAGAGTTAAGAAGCAGAGGTCATAAGACCCCTGCTCCTTAACTCATCCGCCACCTCCGAGGTGGCGGACCGCAATCATCCCGATCCAATCGGGATCATTGACACCCCATGCTAGCGGCCAATTGGCAGCGAATGTGCAGGGGGCGGCATTGCACAAGCATTTCACTAGAAATGCTTGTGCAATGTTAAATGCCGACAGCATATGCTGTCGGCATTTAGTGATGTTGGGCGGACATGATCTGCGCATCATGTCCGTCCGACATTTAAAAAATGTACCCCATAGTATTTAAAGGGACACTGAACCCAATTTTTTTTATTTCATGATTCAGATAGAGCATGCAATTTTAAGCAACTTTCTAATTTACTCCTATTATCAAATTTTCTTCATTCTCTTGGTATCTTTATTCGAAAAGCAAGAATGTAAGTTTAGATGCTGGCCCATTTTTGGTGAACAACCTGGGTTGATCTTGCTGATTAGTGGATAAATTCACCCTCCAATGAATAAGTGCTGTTCAATGTTCTTAACCAAAAATTGTCTGGCTCCTTAGCTTAGATGCCTTCTTTTTCAAATATAAATAGCAAGAGAATTAAGAAAAATTGATAATAGGAGTAAATTAGAAAGTTGCTTAAAATTGCATGCTCTATCTGAATCATTAAAGAAAAAAATTGGGTTCAGTGTTTCTTTAACAAAAAGATAATTGCTTGCTCTTTAATTACACTTTTTAAAAAGAAAGGTTGTTTTGTTTTAACATGCCTCAAAGAGAACATTTAAAAACTTAATGTCAAATAATCCATCCATTGTTGTAGCTTTTTAATGCATTTGGGTTGAAGATTAAGGGTTGAAGATTAAAAAGCAGACATTCCTCTTGGATTATAAGGTCTATTTAATGTTGTGTCTTAATGCTGTTAAAGAAAAATACTATTAAAGCATACTTAGTTTATCTCAAAAACGTAAAGCGTAGGTATAAATCAATACACTGTGTAGCATATGTTTAGTAGCGTCTGTGTTTAAGGTTAAACAGACATGTAATATGGTTTTACTTCATGAAATATATATTTATGCTTTTTCATACACAAATAATGCCCTACTGCAAGCTGTCACACCTTCATTTTGGTTAATGCGTTTGCTGTCCCTTTTTATATACACCTTTACTTTACTAAACATAGTAATTTTTAGTAATTTGCAATTATTACACGTGCATTTTATTTAAAGATTAAAAGTGAAATTTAAGGATGACTTGAATAGTCATGTAATTTATATATTTTAAATATCTTGTTCTCAACATACTATGTATAAGCTAAAAAGGAAGTTACCTTCGTTGTTTGCTGGAACTAACTCTGCAAGAGTTGTGTTACAGGCCCAGGGGCTGGTACAAGTTTGAATTAGCTACCAGAGTAAAGCAGCAAGAGCCAGTAGTCAGAAGGCTATCAGAGGAGTAGGCGGTAATCAGGCCAGGGTTCAGCAACAGGTAAGCAGAAAGGAACCAAATATAACAGCAAAAGGGTAAAGCAAGATAATAATCCAGAGTACTTTTTCTTAGGCCAGCAGCCAGGTAATCAGTCCACAGTTAGCAGCTGGACAGGTAGCTCAGCATGCTAAGGCACTGTGGCTGAGCTCTGTAGCAACCCAAGGGATGCAGGTTCGATCCCTGGCGAGGTCCACTCAGCCTTTCATCCTTCCAAGGTCGATAA
Source organism: Bombina bombina (assembly GCF_027579735.1). NCBI lineage: Eukaryota > Metazoa > Chordata > Amphibia > Anura > Bombinatoridae > Bombina > Bombina bombina. Next base: position 624,997,559 of record NC_069503.1, on the reverse strand, counting down.
AATGAGCAGCGCCTTGAGACCCTTACGGGTGATTAGCCGCGCTTTACAAGTACCCAATATATACAGTTTAAGGCACATGGAAGGGTGAGACAAGGAGAATAAATTAGAAAACAAGCCAGGGTCAGAATCAAAGGTGCAGGCATTTTAACATCTCCCCCATAGGTCTTGGCGCCAAAACAGCTGCAGCGTCACAAGTTGTTAACAGACATGTTTTTATCTTTCTCTATTAGGCATAAAGGGGCAGACTGTCCTTTACAACTAGTAGTATCAAATGTGAAACATTTTTAAAACACATACAACACATGTTTAATGAAATCATATGAATATCTAAGAATGACTAAAAAATCCTGAATTATTATGTTTTAAAATAATAATTCATAATTATATTAAAAAAGTGCATTGAGATCTGAAACTGTGTAAATTCCAATAAAAACTTGAATATAGGTGTTTTAAAATGTTTGACTGGTAGTGTGTTCATGTATGTTAATATTAATGTATGAAAAGTGTAATATGTATTAAAATATGCAAAATTACATAGACATCACTTTTACAGTCTTATTAATGTAAAGACAGTGAGGAAGACACAGTGATGGGAAATTAAGGCAGGAAGTCAGAGGGAGAAAGAAAGTGAGAGGGAATTAGAAGAGAGATTGAATGGAACAATTACAGATGGAGAGATAGTAAGAGGGAATTAGAAAATGAAGCAATGGGAGAGTTAAGACAGAGGCCCTGATATTCAAAGCATTGACAGACAGTCAGAAACTGCTTCGCTGGCCTTGTCAACCTCGCAGTCCAATGGTCTGTCGAGATATTCTAAGAAATGGGGCATACCCAAGCAATGCCGATGAGTGGCGATGTCTCTCTTATAGAAGTCAATGGCAGAGTGATGTCAGCACCCACATTGCCGACATAGCCGCTTGTCTGGGTTTTGCTGTGCCCGGGAGGGTGCCTATTTGAAGTAGGCCTACACGGCGCAGACAGTCCGCTCACTGAAACTAAAAATACTTTCCGTGTAGGCACACTCCAAATATTGCTGTGGGGACCTAAGTTTTATTACACCTACACTAACTATCTTGGGCAATGTAGTCAAAAACATGGCTGCTACCCTCCTTGTAACCTGCACTTTGCTGATTTGAACACATCGATCTTGTGTCGATTTCCGAATCAAATTGCAACCCACTCCCAATAGCACGCCCTGCTAACTCCCCCTGAACTTTTATATCTATGTCCTGCCTAAGCTACAATCCACCTGCTCCACCTCAGTACCTCCCACACCTACGTCACAGCTACCCTACACTCCCCCTGCACCGCCCAGCTAACTCCCCTTGACTGCCTACAACTACATCACACCTAACTTACACTCCCCTGGAACGCCCAGCTAAGTCCCTAATACCGCCTACACTGACGTAATGTCTAAACTAGACTCCCTGGAATGCCCCAGCTAACTCCCACATACTGCCTACTGTTAAAAATTAACTTACTATAATAAACTATTTTAAATAATAAACCTCCCCATTATTACTAATCACTAAAATTATTATTACTTATCACTAAAATAATAACCAATGTTAAAATAATGTATCACAGAGATGCGCCTAAATGCCGGCTGGATGCAGGGGATCAAGTCATCCTTTTAGTATTTTGTCGGCAACTGCATGAGGCACCTAGGGATGCCACTTGTTCTGGGAGGAATGGAGACATATCAAATCCGATCCCCATTTCTCCCAGGAGGTAGCACCCCCCAAACAAGTGGTATCCCTAGGTGCCACGTCAAATTGCTGACAACATACTAAAAGGGCGACTTTATCCCTTGCACCCTGCTCGATTGCCACTCATTTTAAGAAGCGGCTGACCAGGGCTCAATTCCGGGCCTGTACTGAGTTCCAGGAGCCTGGCTAGGCCGACGAGGTTTTGTCGGCCCTCTGATGTTTACCTCATCTCCTTGACAAAATATGCATTGTCATGTACCATGTAGATTATTTAAAGTATTGTAGATATCTTAAAAGGGATTTAATGGCTGCTTGCTATTATTTCAAATATAAATATATATTTAAAAATATATGTTTATGTTTTAAAAAGTAGAAAGCATCATTAAATACCTTAAGTCTATTCATATATACAATGCTTTTAACAATATGCGTTGTATATGACTATGCATATCATTTAAACATTGACCCCTAAACGGCCATAAACTAAAACTAACTGTAGAAGCAAAGGTCCTACAGATAAATATTTAATGTTTAAAATGATCCATTGATATGTAGAATGTATAATATTTAAATATTTGCATATAAATTAAAATTTAATTAATGTTGCTTGTTGCGTTTATTATTTGTAATTAAAGACAGTATAATTAACATTATAGTTCTATATAACTGCATGCCTGCTATGTAAAAATATAATTTAATGCTACTGACTACTATAGCAAATATTTATTAACATATATGTGTTATCACAAATAAACATAACAAGCTTACATAAATACATTTTAATGTATATGCAATACTTTAAGCATTATGCAATATACATGCATCACAGTTTAAATATTGAATATTAATGCAAGGACTGACTACATTATATCTACAATGTTTGAAATGTAATGCATGGTCATGTATAATGCATATTAGTTTAAGTAATGGATATATAAATTAAAATGTATTTTTGCTTGATGCATTTATTATTTGAAATAAAAATATATTTTTAAAATAGATATTTATGTTCTGAAAGACAGTTGCATTATAATTATAATATTACATAACTGCATGTCTGTTATGTAATAAACAATTGTAATACTAATGCCTTTTGTAATATAAATATAAATTGTTAATTGATATACAATATTTAAAAGAATATGCATCATACATACGAATGCATAATATTAAACACTAAGCTGCCCTAACCTAATCACCTTACCAACCACCATATAGGTATTGTTGTGTTTAGGAGATTAAGGCCTAATAAATTGTAACCATAAAAAATCACCTAATCAACCCCCATACAAGTATGAGGAATGGTTAGGAGATTAAGGCCTAATAAATGGTAACCATAAATAATCACCTAATGAACCCCCATGCAGGCATGAGGGGTGGTTAGGAGATTAAGGCCTAATCAATACTAACTAACATTAATCACCTAATCAACCCCTATACACGTTGTTTTGGGTGGATTTTCTATTTTATGGGTCTTGTAGTTTAGTGTTAGGTATAATGGTGGTTTTTTTATTTTGGGTACTGTAGTTTATTATTTTTTTGTAACAGCTTTTTTATTTTTTTTACGTAACTTGGGGGGGATAGTTTTGAGGGGGGGGGGTAGGTGTTAGGTAGAGCAGGGTTAGATTGTATTTGGGATTGTGGCAGTTAAGGTTTAATTTTTTTCTTTTTTTTTTAACTTAGATTTTTATTTTGGCTTAGTTTATAGGGGGGTTAGATGTTAGGATAGTTTGCGTTTGGGGCATGTTGCGGCATAGGGGTTAATAGTTAATTGTGGTGGGTATGTGGAGACATAGGGGTTAATAGTTAGGTACTTGCGGTGGGTGTGTGGTGGCATATGGGTTAATAGTTAGGTACTTGCAGTGGGTGTGTTTGGCGGTATAGGTGTAAATAGGTACTTGCGGTGTGTATATGGCAGCATAGGGGTTAATAGTTTAGTACTTGTGGTGGGTATGTGGTGGTATATGGGTTAAAAAAATAGTATTTGCGGTGGGTATGTAGCGGTTTCAATATTTATTAGTTTAGTGTTAGTTTGTGATTGTGGGGTACTTCGGTTTAGGGGTATTAGAATTAGTGGTTTGGCACACAGCAGTTATATGGACGGCGATGCTGGGTTTTGTGTATAGCCAACATCACCGATCAAGGGCATGTATAGAAAAGCCACTCTGCATTGCCGCTATGTCGGGAGCTTGGAATATTTCAATAGGCTTGCTCGACATAGCGGCAGATCTCTTGGAATATTTTGCCGCCTTGTAGCACTTTCGATCATCAGGGCCAGAGTGACAAGAAAAATAAAAGGCAGACACAGGGACAGTCAGGAAGTCATGACATAACAGAGTTAGATTAAATCATTAGTAAAGAAAGTAGTGAAGGCATTAGGAATGAGAGATAGAGTAGTGAAAAAGAGAGGGAGGCACGTCACAAAAGAGTGGCAGGATAAAGTACAAAAATTACTTTCCATCTGAAAAGCACAGATGCCAAAGTTTGAAATTGATGAGAATGTGATTTAGTAATTGCAGGAGAGATAAAAAAAATAAAAAATTCTATTTGCACCACAAGAATAGGATGAGTATATTCAGTGCTAGACCAACAACAAAAAAGAAAGGGCCAGATTACAAGTCGCGTAGCAAACCTAAATTTACTGTTAGCAAAAACACAGCTAGGGATATGGTTTTTGCGATTCTCGGGATCCGCTCGTATTACAAGTTGAAAAAAAACATGTGTTTTGCGCTAGCGGTAGCCTGAGAATCGCACACATCGCTAGCGGAGTTTTGGCATGCTCATGCATGTGTTCTCCCATAGAAATCAATGGAGAAAAAAAGTGGAACACTCTACTCGGTCCATCTTCTATCTTCATCCCGGTGGCAGAGGCACATCTTCTTTCTTCATCCCAGTGGTGGCTGTGATGTCTTCGGCGAGGTTGACGGTGACGTTGGTGGTCCTCTTCAAAGCATCGATAGGGAGCTCCTCTTCATGCGGTCTCCAGCTGCACACTGAAGATTGAATGCAAGGTACCCCTTTTATATAGGGGTACCCTTGCATTCCTATTGGCTGATTTCATTTTTCAAATTCAAATCAGCCAATAGGATGAAAGCTTTTTCCTTTCATACTATTGGCTGATTTGAATTTGAAGAATCAAATCAATTAATAGGAATGCAAGGGTACCCCTATATAAAAGGGGTACCTTGCATTCAGTCTTCAGTGTGCGGCAGAAATCTTCAGTATAGGTAGAAAAAGTGCTTTCAGGACAATGGGTGTTTAGGGTTTTTTTTAGTTAGTTTTTTTGGGGGGGTTGTAATGTTAGGGGGAAATTGTTTTATGCAAAAGAGCTGTTAACGTTAGGGCAATGCCCTACAAACGGCCCTTTTAAGGGCTATTGGTAGTTTATTTTTAGAATAGTTTTTTTTGGGGGGGGGGGTGTTTTTTTGTGGGTGGTATTAGAATGGGAATATTTTTTTATTTTTGGTAATTTCGTTTGTTATTTTTTGTAAGGGTAGCTTTTTTATTTTTTGTAATTGTTGTTTTTTTTTTGAGTAAATGTTAGGTTTTGGTTTTTTTTTGTTATGTAGGTTTTTATTTTTTGTAATGTAGGCTTTTTTATTTTTTGTAATGTAGTTTTTTTATTTGTAAGTAATGTTAGTTTTTTTTGTTAGGGTAATCTTAGGTTTTAATTTCATTTTAGGTACTTTGTGATGTGGGGGGATGGTGGTTTAGGGGTTAATAGTTTATTTAGGTACTTTGCGATTTGGGGGAATGGCTGATTATGGCTTTAATAATTTTATTTAGTATTTACAATGTGAGGGGTGGCAGTTTGAGGGTTAATAGTGTTGGTTATGGGTGTAGGTGTATATTGCAATGTATTTTGTTTTGTGTTTTGTGAAACTTTTTAGGACTATTGCGGTAGCACAATGGCGATTTCTCCTGACTTGTAATATCAACTGAAGAAAAATGGTTCACGAAATCGACACTGTGCTAGCGCAAAGTGCTTTTATTTAAATAATACCATAAAAGCACCTGGTGTATTGAAAAAATATATTATTATTGGTGCCCTTCCTGGCCTTATGTTTAACATTTCTCTTGCATGGACATATCCAATTGCTATTTGTTATACTTACACTATTCCTTTATGCATTCAAGATAATGATGTACTCCATATCCCATCCAAGCTGTCTGTGAGCAAGAAAATTACAAACGATCAATCAGCCATTCCATTTGCAGATTTTAAAAAGAGCTTCCAGTTGATCAGATCACATTGAACCTGTACAAACTAAATAAAATCAAAGTATAATGAAATTACATTATTTCAAGAAAATTATTATAAAACACAGGAGAACTCACTCTTACCTATCAAACATTTTGATTTATTATTTGGTATGAAGCCTAATAAATCCACCAGAATCCATGATGACAAGAGGGTCCAAGTAAAACATAACATCTGCCACACCCAGAATCAGAACTTTTCAAAATGTACTACCAAGAGATAATGTCTTTAGTAATAAAATGTTATACCATATGTTAATATTAATAGAAATATATCAAAGTAAAATCTCATCTTTAAAAATGTAATTTGGGAGACTAATAGATAAGGTGTTTGGCACCTTTTACAGTGTTTCAAATGCACTATCGTGACCAGTAAAAACCACATCTATTTTGTTATAAGATATATTAACCATGTGTTAATCTTGTTTGTAAATCAAAAACATGGCAAAAGAAAAACATGTTTTTACAATAAACAAGTTTAGGAAAAAATGTATCATGGACATTTTAACAGTATAATGCATCTCATTTACACATCATACACACATATATTGTACACCCATGATCCCTCAGCTCAAATGGATTAAACAATAATAAAACAAAGAAATACTTTTGATTTAAAACCTCTACATATACAGGTATATGGTATTTTCACCTCATCAAAACATATACCATACTTTCAAAAATAGCCATAATGAATCTAGACCTTTGAACATTAAATGAAAAGTGTACTGTATTTTTGTTCTTCCCTTTAATGATTTCCCAATGATCCATTTTGCCTCCTGGATGGAATTAGATTTATTGTATCATTTGAAATAGCTGCTTTGCCTATTGTATATATACGTATACTACAAATTTCAATACTTAAGAACTGGTTAAAGAAAAACTATGTAAACAAAAAAGTTTAAAAGAAATCCCAGTGGGTTGGGATCATAGATATAATAAAATGTAATTTTTTCCATCATTTTTTCCATTATTCTCTTAAAGTACAATTAATAAAATGGGTACCATATAAAACAAACTGCAAGCTCAAATTATATATATATATATATATATATATATATATATATATATATATATATATATATATATATATATATATATATATATATATATATATATATATATATATATATATATATATATATACATATATACATACACACATAAGATGTTTTTACCATTAATCTGAATTACTAATTTATATCTCTAATTTTCCAGAGCTTGACCACTAATGTTTAATATAGTATGATCCTCTGCTATTAAATCTTTAATTAAGATGGAATATGTGATTATTCTTTTCAAACAAGATAGGGATTTTGAAAATAGCTTACCAAGTTTTAGTTTTTAAACCAATAAAAAATATAGCTTTTTAAAATATCTTGATTAGCAACTTGCACAAAACTGCAAATCTTCTATATAATTTTGTGTTTCCAGTATTTAATTAACACGCACTGAAGTGTTTCCAAATAAACAAATAAAAATCAATTATTCAGTGGCTGATTTTCTTATTAAACCTTATGATTTACTGCCAATCCTATTGGGTTGGAAATGAATTCACCAATTAGTTCCAGGCATCAAACTTGGGAAGCAATAATCATTAGTGGATATGTTCATACTAAACAGTTTTTAATTTGCACACATCATTGGGTCTTACTGTATGTATTCCCTTTACTCATACTAAAACATCTAGGGGACCAAAAGAAATAATATTACAAATGTATGTTTTCTAAAGTTTTGCACTCTGGGGAACAAAGCACAGTTAAATCAATGTATCGGTATAACAAATGTGAGACTTTCAAAAGATAGGGAGAAAAGTAAAAGTTAAAATAGTACTTTCTTGTGTGTTCCTATAATAAAACTGGGATGAAGCTCTAGGAAATCATTAACAAATAATTTTATCATACTCAGTTACTAAAATGATGCTTTATTCATGAAGTTTCAAACCATTTTACAGAACACATAAGTACTATGGTTACAGGAGAATTTGCCTACAATTATAGTGCGATAAAGACTAAGGGTCTGAGAGTTGCAATGTGCAAACAGGTCAGCACTGGAATGTAGTGAAAGATAGATTTCAACAAGGCGGCATCCATGACTAGAGGGAGGTGGGGAATAACCTTAATACTATGCTTATAAAATGTATTAAGTGTTTAATATCCCTTTAATAATCATGCGAGTGAAGAGCTATAGATCATCAGGCCCTATCATTTGCCTATCAAGAATATATACACATGAATAGCTATGCTATAAAAGATATACATATTTGTAGGCTAAAGCAAATGATATATCAATTATGCTTTTCTTAGTTATGTAGCTTTAGAACTATTTACCTGAATATTACACTCAACTTTAGGGACGTATAATTTTTTCATGAAAATGGTAAATTCGAAAAACACGTTGAGAGACCTTTTAAGGAATTGTTTTTAATTGATTTTATATTAAAGCTTTTCTATTTTCTACATTCTGTCACTCTGAGTATCTTTATCACCTTCGAAGTTCGATATCCTAAATGGGATGTGTATTGTTTGGTTTGGGCTACCTTAACCTCTTTGAACCTCCACATCAATCATCTGAATGCTGGAAATCGGCTTGGAAGGCCTACCTGAGAGTCACAAGTCTGCTGGTCGACTTCCTGCACTGCCGAAGTGCTTGGAAATTTGGGACCCCTAAACCGCCAAGTTCCTTAGATGTATACATAGTTGGTTTGCTTTCTCTAGGGGGTTTATTTTTCCAAATAAAATTATTTATAACCTTTTGTAATTTGTGAATGTATGTTTCAGTGTGTGGGAGAGGAAGTGTTTGAAGAACATACACTATTTTGGAAAGAATTATTTTAGTGGTGTGTATACTACCTACCCATTACGTATTTTTAGAGAACCACAAGGATGTCAACTTTGTGATATCTGTGATAAGATTTGAGTTAAATTAGTACTTAAATATTTGATAGATCTTGTTTGGATAGTGAAGTCGCAGTTGTTCCTAATATTGGTGTTGTCTGTGCGTGAAAGGTTGACAGGGAGAAGGTTGGATTTATTCATATTTGCAAGGAAATTGGAAACCCCACCATATTCCTGTAGTTCAGTCTGCACCGCGGAGAGAGATTTCAAGGGAGATGTTAAAGTCACATGGATAACTTACATACATTATGTTAAATTGTGATTCCTTTAATGGAGTTATTATATCTTATCTTGGCAGCCAGGGCCTCAAGTGATAGAATAAACAATAAATGGGACAGGGGACAACCTTGTCTGGTTGCCGTTTCGGATTTCGAATTGTTTTAATAGGGTGCCATTTATGCGTAAATGTGCTGTGGGGAAAGAGTAAAGTGCCATCATTCGTTTTATAATGAAAAGTGGGAAATTAAATATATTCAGTGTGGCTTCTAGAAAGGTCCAATCTAATCTGTTGAATGCTTTCTCTATGTCTGTGGATAATAATATGGTTGGGGTGTTAATTTTTTTTATGTATTCCAATAAGTCAAAAATTAACTGTGTTGTCCCTGGCCTCTCTTCGCAGTACAAAGCCCACTTGATTTGGGGAAATCAGGGAAGGTAGCAATTGATTGAGCGTGGTGGCCATAATTTTAGAAAACATTTTATGTCTAGGTTCAGGAGGGAGATAGGCCTGAAATTTGCAGGTTGAATGCCCCTTTTCCCAGGTTTAGGAAGAACTGTGATAAAAGCTTGGAGCATTGTGTCTGGGAAACAACCTGTGTTTCCAATCTGGTTAAAAAGCTCTCAGGAGGTGTGGCACTAACAAATGCTGTTAAGATTTATAATAAATACTCGAGAACCCATCCGGACCTGGTGCTTTGTCTGCTTTTTTTTTGTCCAAAAGTTTTATTGAAAGATGATATAGTTGAAATTACAAGCATTTTCAAAATGTTACATTATCGGCATAATAAAGTATATGTAGTAACATCACACTAATCATGAACAAAATAAATCAGAATTTAAAATCATAACAAAACATTTATAGAAAGCTCCACATTGCTTTTAAAAGACAACAGATTTATTTTTATTATTCATTAGTTATTTTATATATTTTTTAGATACTATGGTGGGATGAGGATGATTCAAGGGGTGGAGTGGGGGGGGAGATCTGAGGTAGGTCATTATTATATTTAGATGATCAAGAATGAGTCCTTATAGAGGCTAAATATTCTTCCCAAATAAAAGAGATAGATAGGAAGTCATCAAATTTTTTGGTAATGACACACTCTAGTAGTAGCATGGATGAGATGAGATCTCTCCACATGACATGAGGGGGGGAGGTTGTTTGTTTCCAATGCTGTGGGTTCAGGTGTTTTGCACTATTAATCATTATAAATAACAGTTGGAGGCGTAGCTTGCAGTGAACTTTTGGGAATTTGTTAAACAAAATGGGTCCCTAGGTAATGTAATCTCTATGACTTTTTCTATTTCTGCGATTAAATAGGTCCAAAAAGGAGCTATGCAGGGACAATCCCACCATATATGCAGGAAGGTGCCTGGGTTGCGGCAAGCTCTCCAGCATTCAGGAGATACGTTTTTAAAAATAGTGGCTAACCTGGACTGGGTGAGGTACCACCTACACATTAGTTTGACATTCATCTCCATAACTTGCATGGAAGAGGTAGTTTTGGTCATATTTTGAAATATGAGAAGCCAGTCTTTCTGTGAGAGTGGGGTCTTTAGATCGGTTTCCCATTTACTTGTGCAAGAAGGTAAGTTTCTGGAATGGTGTGTTAATAGTAATTTGTATGATATTGATAGAGATACCCTCGTGGGACTGAGTGTTTCATAGGCTGTGATGGGTCTGAGTATGTTTATTTTGTAAGTATGACTGTCTATGAAGTGCTTTATTTTCTGATATCTGAATTTATGGAAGAATACCCCTGCATGAAAGTCTTGTAGGTCCGCCTTAGGTTTAATGTTTTCAGATTGTAGAACTTCATAACAAGAACCCATGGATAGGAGAGTAAGGGTATGTGTTGAATTTGGCGTAACTGAGATTGGTAGGTTTGGGTTGAAGAAAAGTGGAGTCCGTGGGGATGGATTTGTAGAAATGGTGGGTATTTTTACTAGGTATTTGTCCCATATCTTATAGGTATCAGTTGTCAATTTTGAGGGGTGAAGATCAAATTGTCTTTGTTGAGTGGGTAACCTTCAGTAACTCCCTAGTTGAGTTGCTCCTGCTAAAGTATGTTCTAGGGTAACCCATTCCTTATGTGCTGAATTGTTACACCTGTCCATAATCCATGTGAGAAAGACAGCCCGTCTATAATAGTGTGGGACCGCCAGACCGCCATTCTCTTTAGTACGGTGCATTGTAGTTTTTGCTATTCCCTGTCCTTTGTTCTGCCATATGTACGTGTTGACAAGTTTTTGTAAGGTGAATATATATGAATCTGGAATAGTTTTTGGGAGTGTTTGGAATATGTATAATATTTTGGGCAGAATAGACATTTTAATGGCACTACCACCATTACTTAGGGTGAATAAACTTTGCTGGTAACAGTCTGTTATTAATTGACATTAATGGATAGTAAAATCCATCATTTATCTGCTATACACATAAGATATCAGTGACATTTCTGTAAGATCTATACATTATGCAAATGCAAACATCCCATAAATTGTGAGATACAAATGATTCTCAAAACTAATCAATGTCAAAGGCATATATTGGCTGTTTGAATGGAATAAAAACACAATCTACTTTTCACTCTGATATTTCTAACACAGCTCTGTCTCAGGATCCTGTTTCACAGAGCTGTGAGTGGAATATTCCCCTTGTGGCTACAGAAAGCTTACCGGGAGGACAGAGGGGGGAGTGAGATCATGCCCAGTGTAAACAGTCAGGGAGAAATGGCTGAGTGCAGAGGTGAGGTGATTTTTAAGTGACAGCCTTATCTATTACACAGACAGCCCCAGCATGGGGGCTGGCTGTAAAGGACACTAGATAGGGAGTGTAGGAAAAAGCCTTGCTCTGAAGCTAGTGGATATTATGTTCGTATTCTCATTCACTGAGAGGATTACAAACTTTATAATCATTTTTAGGAGATTTAGCAGCAAAATTGCTAATACATGTAAATTACAAACTTTATCTTCTGTTGGTGCTTTATTTAAATAGCCTATATTTTTTTGGGTGTATAATGGCCCTTAAGGTTAAAACAATGTCGTCGGCATAGAGGGTGATTTTGTATTCCTGAGGGCCAATGTGGATGCCACATATGTTATCATTTTGCCTGACTCTGGTGGCTAGGAGTCTAGGACCTCCATAGCTAAAATGAATAATAGGGGTGACAGGGGACAACCTTGGCGGGTGCCATTAAGGAATAAGGGAGTTGATAGGGTGTTGTTTAAAGCAATTTTAGCACTGGGGTTTTCATAGAGAGCAAATATCTTGTCAATAAAATTTTTGGGAGATCCGAATTGCATTAGTGTTTGCCTGAGAAAATTCCAGTTTAGTCTGTCAAAGGCTTTTTCTGCATCCATTGATTCTATTATTGAGAGAATTTGATGTCTAGTGGTGTATAAAAGTAGATTAAGAATTTTGGAAGTGTTATCACCAGCTTCATGGCCTGGGGTAAATCCTGCTTGGTTTATATGAACGAGGGAGGGGAGGATCTTATTTAATCTGTATGCCAGTATTTTTAGTGTAGATCTTGACACCTACATTTAATAAAGAGATAGGTCTGAAATTTGCTCGACAGTCTGGCATTTTCCCTGGTTGGGCAGGACTGATACGCATGTTTCCAACATGGAGGCGGGGAAGGCAGTGGTAGAGGAGATGTGATTGTACATATGTAACAAGTGTGGTATTAGGATGGGTAAAAAAATTTGATAGTATCTTACTGAGAAACCGTCAGGGCCCAGACATTTCCCCTTGTGAAGTTATTTAATGGGGTGGTTTCTGAAGTGGATATTGGAGATTTTAATTCTGCTATTTGTGTTTCAGTGAGTCTCAGTATATTACAAAAGGTTAAGTATTTTAAAAGAGTATGGTTTTTTTCCTTCGCATTTCCCTGTGAATTGATATTGTACAGCTTAGAATAGTATTTATGGAATTCTTTGAGAATGTCTGACATAGTTTTAACTGTGGTATTGTCTGTTTTTTTGAGTTTGTATTATTGTATGATTTATGCCTTTTCCGTTTAAGGGCTCAAGCCAGGAGTTTACCTGCCCTATTGCCCTTGTAATAAAATAGTTGAATGGTTCTTGTGTGTTTCTTTTAGTGTTTTATAAATAGATAGTGTTCTATAGATAGATAGTCATTAAGTTGTTTTTATGGAGGAGTGTGATTTCTGTCAAAAGTTCGGTATTAGAAGGGTCTTGTTTATGCTTAAAATCTGCTTTTATTAGATTGAGTGGTTAGTGTTGTGTAGGTTTGCTTAGTTGCGGTAAGTAATTGATATTTAATTTTGATAAGCTCCCCTCTAATTGTGCATTTATGTGCTTCCCAGAGCGTGTAGGGGTTTGAGACTGAATTTGTGTTAAGTTTGAAATATTCCTCTAGCGCCCATGTTATCTTCTCTAAGGATGTAGGGTTGTTTAAAATGGGGTAGTTTAGTATCCAACTAAAGGGGCCTATAGTTGTATTGGGCCACTGGAATTTTGCTTCTACCGCCGAATGATATGACCACGCTGTTAAGGAGATAGTAGAATTAATGATTAGTGACAGGCCAGCCTGATTTGTAAGGACATAGTCTATTCTACTATATGAGTGGTTGGGGTGTGAAAAAAGGTGTAGTCCCTCTTTGTAGTGTGGACAAATCTCCAAATGTCATACAAATTGTAATCTTTTAGGGCCTTCCATAGGTAGTTTGTGTTTTTTCGGGAGATCATAGATTTTGGGTTGGAAACATCTATACTGGGGTCCAGTGGAAAATTAAAGTCCACCTATGAAAACGATCCATTTAGATATATCTAGATATCTGCAGATCAGGGATTTGAAGTAAGGCAGATGATTTGTGTTTGGGGCATAAATATAAAGCAACGTTATTGGTCTGCCAAAAATCAGTCCAGTTAGTCCCAGTATCTGCCCTTCGTATCTCTATCTAGGTTCAAGAGTTTAAAGGGAGTTGTTTTATGGGTTAGGATGCTAACTCCCCTCTTCTTGACCTTAGCTGAACTATGGTAGTGTTGGGTGTATTGAGTACCTAGATACGTAGGTTCTCTGAGGTGTTTGAAGTGAGTCTCCTGTAAAAAAATGTCTGCACCCTGTCTGGCTACATCAGTAGGTGCTTTATATCTCTTACTGGGAGAATTAAATCCCTTGACATTTCATATAAGGAGATTTAGTCTGCGATGATTAGGTACCATAGTAGTCATATTTAAAAAAAAGTCTGTCGGCATCTTCATAGTGTGTGGAGCAAAAAACATAAAAATAGTAAATACATTGAAAACATTTACAACAAACAGTAAATAAACAAATAATTTAGGGCCAGGTAAAAAACACCTGTATTGTCACAATGGTAGGAAGCAGCCGCTAGGGAACCCCGCCACACCATTTACTGGGAAGAAAAACTGAGGGGGATTACAAGTGGCTATCATTGAGAGATAAAGATTGTTGGGGGGCAACCCCTAAAATTTTTAGGAAATTAGAGTATCTAAGCCTTAAAAGGCTCTGAGTGGCAATGAAAACATCATAACACAATACAGCTTTTATAAGTGTAATAATTATATAACCTAGCATAACATAACAAGTACATATTCAGTGCTTTGGGAAACATGTTTAACGGCAGGTTATTTGCCGCAGTCCAGCCTCATAGTCCCGGCCCTAGAAGCAAGTGTTTTAAATGGATTTCCCAGGTGGGATAAATCAAATAAGGTACTTACAGTCCCGTTGATATCTATTGAGCCTGCTCTCTTAGTCAGTTGGTAAGTGTTCGGGTTTGGCTTTGGTAAATTCATACCTATGTAGAAGATGGACCGTCGTTGACTAGCTATTTACTTGTTTCGTCATTGCGTATGGGTCATCTAGGGTTGATGTTTCCCTGGTTTGGAGAGTCAATGTTTGAATCTTGGAGATCTGTGGTTAGTTGTTCGTGGTGCTCTTGGCTCTTGAGTAGATGATGGAGAAAGCGTCCTTTTTCTGTTTATTATTCACCGTTTCCCATCCACAGGAATGGTTTTGAGGTGGTTCATTGGATTGTCCTGGGTCTGGCTGAGTCTGTAGTCTAGGTGCTTTGAGGTTCAGAGCTTTACAGAAAACTGCTATTTCTGCAGTATCCTTGCATATGAAATGCTTGTCTTCGTGTATCACCATGAGTTGAGTGGGGAAACCCCAATGATAGGGGATTCTTTTAAGTCTTAGTAGTTGTGTAAAAGGTGCATATTCCCTCCTCTGTTGAAGGGTTCTTTGCGAGAGGTCCATGAAGAATTGTAGGACTAACCCTCTGAATCTGACAGGCTGGTTTCTTCTTTGTCTCTAAAGTTGTTAAATTTTATTATAATGTTCCTTGGGAGGGGCTGAATCCAGGGCTTCTGGTGCAGTGCCCTAGGCGCTCTGTCCCATGTGATAGGATCTGAAAAGTTGGCAGCTTTTAGGTGGGTGAAGAGGGCCAGAAGGTATGTAGAAAGGTCTTTAGGCAAAACAGTTTCTGGGATACCGCTTATGCAGAGATTCTTTCTATTACTCCTGTTTTCCAGGTCGTCTACTTTGTCGTATAGTGAGTCTATTATGTTTTGTTGGGCTTCTTAATGAAGTTGTAGTTGGTTGAATTCCTCCCTCATAGAATCATTACCATCCGTCAATGCTTCCACCCTAAAACCTAGTGTATGGACATACTGTTTTAAATATGCCAATTCCTCCCTCATACAGACACGGGCAATGTCTGCAATGTCCTGCTTTTATGGCAGGGATGATAATACTGTTGCTGGAACTTGTATTAAGTCTTGCAAGTTGGTTTCCATGTCAGGGGAATTGGTGAGAGGTGCAGGGGTGCTGGGCACCATCGGATGTTCCGATGTTGGGCCTTGCTCCAGTGTATTAAAGTATGATTTAACAGAATTACTTTTATTAGAGTGGAGCTTAGTTGCCTTGTCTTGCTTAAGTTTCTGTTCTGAAACCATCTTCTGTGGGTGAGGCTAAATTTTGGCCTGTACCTTGAAGAGTGCAACTATATGAAAATAAAAATAAAGCCTATTGTTTAGAAGTTGAGGCTCACAGAAGAGGCCCAAGTAATTATTTTAGGAGGTTTTTTTCCACAGGTTATATTGATATGTTTTAGTATAAGGCTTTAGCTGCAGTTTCAATTTGGCAAGCTTATTGGGATAGTAGATGGTGGTTTTTAAAACATGGAAACTGTCCTATATCCCTTCATGTACGTTTATTTGCTAGATGTGTCTAGGCGTGTAAGCCTCTCAGTAACTGGGTATAAGTATTGCAGGTTCTATTATACGTTTGCCCCTTTGGTGTGTTATGTCACAATATTGTTATTGTTATCGGGTGTCTTGTCTGCTAGAGGCCTAGCTTTCACCCCCTCCCAGGTGGGCCATAATCCGGCCGTGTTTGTAGGTGAACAGACTGTGTCTGAAATCTGGGGTGGTCTTTATAGGGCTACTCACCGCTCCTGGGTTTCTATATATAGTGCCTGCCCTTGTGGTGTTCCCCAGTGAAACTGCTGCAGTTGCCATCTAGTGAGGTTGTTTAAACCTCTGAGTTGCTTCCCGCCACATGGTCCATGTAGTTCACAGTGAGGGGTAAGGTAGTAGCGGCCGTTCTGGTCTCCAGCTGTTTTTTCTCCATTCTCTCCGTACCCCAATGCGTTGCCGGCAAATAGTGCCACTCAGTGAGCCATATTAGGTTTAGGTGTGATTATGCAGGGATTGCCCCTATTTTTAATGTAATATTTTTGCCACTTCAGTGGAGCTCTGGAGATACGCTTCCATCTTGGTTGCGGCCGGCTCCACCCCCCGCTTTGTCTGCTTTTAATGTTTTAATGGTCTCTGCTATTTCAGATTCACTGATTGGTAAACTTAACATATCACTATCCTCTTCTGTGTTTAGACTCGGGGTACATGTTAGGGTGTTAGGTGCAGACATAGGAAGTGTTCCCCATAGGAAACAATGTAGCTGCGTTAGGAGCTGAACGCTGCTTTTTAGCAGGTGTTAGGTTTTTTTTTCAGCTCAAACAGCCCCATTGTTTCCTATGGGGGAATTGTGCACAAGCACATTTTTGAAGCTGGCCGCGTCCGTAAGCAACGCTGGTATTTAGAGTTGCAGTGGCGGTAAATATCCTTTACGCTCCCTTTTTGGAGCCTAACGCAGCCCTTCTGTGAACTCTAAATACCAGCGGTATTTAAAAGGTGCGGGAGAAAAAAAGCGCTCGTAGCTAACGCACCCCTTTGGCCGCAGAACTCTAAATCTAGCCGTTAGAAACTTGACACAGAAGATCTAGACACAGATAAAGAGGCCATGGATGGCAACTGAACATCTGAACTAGATCCCCAAACCAGATACTGCAAGGCCAAGACGGAGCAAACAAAATTGCAGAGGAACTACCCTGCCTGATCCTAGCAATCACCACTGGAAAAAGAACCACAGGAGAAAAAGATATAGGCTAACTGAAACAACTAAGGAGCTATAATAGTCTACAAAAACTTTGCCTATGGATCCCTGAACCTCACAAAAAATAAAATTTGAAGCTAGATAATCAACAGAAGAGCCATCAGGTCTCTCTCTGGTAAACCCCAAAAAATTATAATCTAATAGAAAATATCCAAATAAAGAAATCATTCCCCTGAATGCAGGGACTGACCACTAATAAAATCTGCTTCCCAGTTACTCACCCTTAAAAAATAAACTGCAGAGATTAGACAAACACAGGAAAGAATCCAAGATACTTCCCTTATGGCTAAAGAGCTGTGAGTCCCCCCTACTTATTCGATTGATATATGCCACTGCTGAAACACAGATGGAACTCCTTTTCCAACAGGGGCCAACTGTAAAGTGACTTGTAAATTGCACAGAGTTCCAAAACATTTAATGATAACCTCGACTTCCGAGTAGACCAAACTACCTTTGGTCTCTGAGACCCCCAGACTGCATCCCAGCCTGTGTCATGATGTCACATTCTGGTGTATAACTGCTCGGGAGACAGACCCTCAGAGCAGTGGTAGGGAATTGGACACACTGACCACTGACTCGGGAAGAGTATCCTTGATGTGGATAGTTGAAATTCTGTGATTCATAGTTGCAAGGAGTTATTGCAGGGTTCATGAAGGGTAAAACATATGTATGCAATATATTCTGGCTTCATATAAAACAGATAATAGATACTGTGACTCATAGTTGCTAGGAGTTGCTGCAGGATTCATTGTTGGCTGAAAAAAAACAAATCAGCCAATAGGATGAAAGCTGCTTTCATCCTATTGGCTGATTTGAATTTGAAGAATCAAATCAGCCAATAGGAATGCAAGGGTACCCTATATAAAAGGGGTACCTTGCATTCAATCTTTAGTGTGCGACTGGAGATCCCATGAAGTGAACCTCCATGTTGCCTAGCTGAAGATGAGGACCAACGTCGCCGCCATCGCTGATGAAGCAGCCGCCTTTACCACTGCCACCGAGATGAAGAAAGAAGATGGTCCCGTGATGGATGAAGATGAAGCACCCCCAGGATGGAGATAGAGTGTGGCCCTTCATCATTGGTGAGTACCAATTTTGGTGTTAGTGTTATTTTTTTATTTTTTATTTTTTTATTATTTTTAATGGGCAGCAAAAGAGTTGAATGCCCTAAGGGTAATGACCATCCAAATGTCCTTTTCATGCAATGGGTAGATTAGGGTTTATTTAGTTAGGATTTTTTTATTTTGGGAGGGTGGGGGGTTGTAATGTTATGGGTAATTGTTTTATTCTTTATGCAAAAGAGCTGTTAGCTTTTTTAAAGGTATACTAAACCCATTTTTTTTCTTTCATGATTCAGATAGAGTATGCAATTTTAAGCAACTTCTTAATTTACTCCTATTATCATTTTTTCTTCGTTCCCTTGCTATCTTTATTTGAAAAAGTAGGCATCTAAGCTAAGGAGCCAGCCAATTTTTGGTTTAGCACACTGGACAGCATTTGTTTATTGGTGCTGTCCAACCAGCAAGCACAACCAAGGTTGTGAACCAGAAATGGGCCAGCTTCTAAGCTAACATTCTTGCTTTTCAAATAAAGATAGCAGGATAATGAAGAAAAATTGATAATAGGAGTAAATTAGAAAGTTGCTTAAAATTGCATGCTCAGGGGTCTATTTATCAAGCTCCGAATGGAGCTTGATGCCCTGTGTTTCTGGCGATCCTTCAGGCTCGCCAGAAACACAAGTTATGAAGCAGCGGTCTAAAGACCACTGCTCCATAACCTGTCAGCCTGCTCTGAGGCGGCGGACAGAAATCAACCAGATTGAATACGATTGACACCCCCTGCTAGCGGCCAATCACAAGAACTGCTGGTGCAATGATAAATGCCGACAGTGTATGCTGTCGGCATTTATCGATGTGCTGTGGACATGGTTCGCTATAACGGACCGTGTCCTTCCGCACATGATAAATGGACCCCTCTATCTGAATCATGAAACATTTTGGGTTCAGTGTCCCTTTAAAGGGACATGAAAATCAACATTTTTATTTTTCTTAATTTTCATGATTCAAATAGAACATGTGATTTTAATCAACTTTCTGTTTTACTTCTTTTATCCAGTTTGCTTCATTCCCATGGTATCCTTTTTTGAAGGAGCAACTGAGCACTACTGGGAGCTATCTGAAGACATCTGTTGAACCAATGAAAAGAGGCATTTTTTGCAGCCACCAATCAGTAGCTACCTCCCAGTAATGAATTGTTGCTCATGAGCCTATATAGATATGCTTTTCAACTAAGGATAGCAAGAGAATAACGCAATTTAAATAATAGATGCAAATTTGAAAGTTGTTTAAAATCACATGCTCTGTCTGAATCATGAAACAAACATTTTGGGTTGCATGTCCCTTTAAGGGCTATTGGTAGATTATTTGTAGATGAGGATTTATTTACAATTTGGGGTGGTATTTTTTTATTTTTGGGGTATTAGAATAGGAAAATTAAGTAATTAAGTAAGTCGGTTTTTTCTTTTTTTTTAAGGAAGTTAGTATATTTTTAATTTAATTTATGTATATTTTATTTGGAGTTAAGTAAGGGGGTTGCTAGGTTTGGGGGTTTAGTTATTAGTTTAATACTTGTAAAGAGATTGTGGTTTAGGGGTTAATAGATTTATTTAGAAACTTTGCATTTTGGGGGGATAGTGGTTTAGGGGTTAATAGTTTTATTTAGTGTTTGCGATGTGGGGGTGGCAGTTTAGGGGTTAATAGTTTTATTATTAATGTTTGCGATGTGGGGGGATGGTTGTTTAGGGTTTATTAGTTTTATTTAGTGTTTGCGATGTGGGGGAATGGTGGTTTAGGGGTTTATAGTTTTATTTAGTGTTTGTGTTGTGGGGGATAGTGGTTTAGGGGTTAATATTAAGGTTTATGGGTATAAGTGTACTTTGTAAGGTATTTTTAATGTGTTTTGTGCAACTTTTTAGTTGTGGAAAACAGTTAACTATAACTCTTTGACCGCGGTAAGGATTGCTGCGTTAAAGGTGATTCAGCCCATGCAATTGCGATTTTTAAAGACCTGTAATATCGGCGGTATGATTATTGTATGCGCTAACACCATATCGCGTGCATAAAAGCCATACCGTGCGACTTGTAATCTAGGTCAAAATTAGTTGGAGCTGTATGCCAGACTAATAAGCAGAGCAGCACAGGTGATAGGCAAGTTGCAAGTTAAAGCTTTAAATACTGTTGTGGTAAATATTGGAGAATCACATGTAAGCAGTTTGTTCAACTGGAACACATAAATGCAGAGTTCTGAATATATATATATATATATATATATATATATATATATATATATATATATATATATATATATATATATATATATATTTGCTGGAGGATATTTGAGCAATTACAACTTGTAGAAGGGAATAGTTGTAAAGTTTAGAGTATGATTCAGTTGAAGCAATTAGGGATAGGCGAATGTTTCGCAAAATTCGAAAAATGAAACAAATTTTAACACATTAGTTTGTTCATTTCCAATTTCGAATGTTTGTACAACATTCTAACATTTGTTTCATGTATTCGAATTATGCAATATTTGAATTCAAAAAATTTAAATTTATATATTTGCAATAGTATTTCTAATGCTTTCTTTAAATGTAATATTCGTATTATGCAATATTCAAATTTCGAAAAATTCGAATTTATATATTTGTAATAGTATTTCTAATGCTTTATTTAAATGTAATATTCTAATTTATATATATGTAATAGTATTTCTAATGCTTTCTTTAAATGTCCTATTCGAATTATGTAGTATTCGAAATAGAAAATTTTTAATTTATATATTTATATCTATTATGTATCAATTAACTAAATTCTCTACAACATGAACTCTTGAACTTCTGAATAGTATTTCTTAAATCAAATGTTACATTCGAAATTTCGAATGTGGACATTCAATCTAATTATGAACATTCAAAAACTTGTAATTTAGATTGAGTTCAGAATTAGCAAAATAGCAGTGTCCAGGAAAAAATGCAGGAAATATAAGGTTACTTAGTAGTATTCAGGCTTTAGCAGACAGGCAAGGCTCTAAACTTGAACATCTATATGAAAGTCCATGCTGGGAACAAACACAGGGATCTATAAATCCGGAACAAACTTCAAAGTTAGTGCAAACACAATAGGCCTGACATGACTAAATAGCGGCTGAGAGAATCAGGTGCATGAATAATTAATTAGGCAGGTAAGTTCCAGCAGTAGAATGAATGCAGACTACGCCCCAAACAGCATGATTGACAGAAGCAGGAGAGGCAGTCTTAAAGGGACAGTGATAGCAGGTAGGCAAATGTTACACATGATCACAGTCCAAATAGGATGAACAGAAGAAGCCGCCTGAATAATGTACTGATGATCCAGCCACAAAGACAGGCACTGTCCTGTTTTGGGCTCCAAATAAGCTGAGTATGATCCCTGCACCATTGTCGAAGCATACAATGCTAAAAAGGTTTCATGTGAAAACGAGCAAATGGAAAAGCATCTGATGCCACAACCTTTAGGCCTAGGACTTCCATACAAAGCACTGCTGAAGGAAACAGAAAAAAATGAAGAGTTGAACAAGGTTCAGTCGTCTTTTTTCTCGGTCAGAAAAAGTCTCATAGAAGCTGAGTCTATCTGGACACCCAGAAAAGTGACTTGGATCTGAGGACGAAAAGAACTCTTAGGAAAAGTGATTCTACAACCATGCTGCTGAAGAAACAACAAAAGACTATTGGAGTGAGATACTGCTAAATAAAAAGATGGAGCCTATACAATATCTTATCCAGATAAGAAAACACTGAAAAAACTCTGGGCTCTTTTAGAGTACCCAAAGAAAATATTCTGGGAGCGATAGACAGATCAAATGGAAAAGCAACAAACTTATTATGTTTGTTCAGAAATGCAAATCCATAGAAACTGATATGAAGGTGAGCATCCTTTAAATCTATTGTGGACATAAACTAATCTTGCTGAACACAAATGCACAATAGACCAAATAGTTTCCATTTTGTAGGAAGGAACCCTGAGAAACTGATTCAGGGCTTTAGAATGCCAAACTGGACAGAAAAAACCTTCCTTCTCTGAAACAATGAAGAGATTGAATAGAAAACTAACCCCAATACCAAAATTAGAACTGGAACAATTAATCAAATGGATTCCAAGTCTGAAACTGACTGGTTCCATTTTTCTCCCATAATTCTCCTATAATTATAATTTTGGCTTTAATGGTTCAGTACAGAGCTAGAAGGCATTTAGCCCCACCAGTGTCCTATACGTATTATTGTAAAAATAAATGGCTGTGCTAAAGTAGCAATGAATTATGCTTGGTGAGGTTGTTCTACTTGCAGTGTTAACTATCTTGAAGCTTGTTTAAGTCACTTCCTGTTTCAGCTAGAAGGGGAAATTCAGCTACAGGAAGAGAACCTATTTCAGTTCCTAGCAGCGGGGTCTGTGATATTAATGATGCTAAATATGTGAGTACTTACTGAAGTAATAACAGGATTTATAAGGCTTACCTGCAGATACCTGGCATTATGTCTCTGAGTTTGTTTCAGCCTGAATTCAACATTTTAACAGACTTTAAACACAGGACCTCCAAAGCTTAAATAAATAATAGACATTTATAATTTGGCATTTTATGGAATAAATATGTAATAAATGAAGGGGGCAATAACATTTTTATTTCGACTCGTAAACCTCTAGCATAGTTAGATCTATAGAACTATAGCACAGAATTTTATTTAGAACTGTAGCTTACTAGTCAGGGAAGAAAAGTTTCTGGTCAAGAGGGAAAAAGTTAAATTTTTCACTCGTCCACTGCAATTTCTTACTTATCTGGCACTAGTAATTGATGTCCCCTTTGAATGCATTGGTATGGATTTTATGTGCCCCCTAAGAAAGTATGCTAGAGAGCACTGGTGCATTTACGTAATAATGGATTACGCTACATATTATCCTGAAGCAATTTCAAGGGGTTCTACTTCAGCAAATGCTATTACTGAGGGAATGATGTTAATGTCCAATGTTGGGTTGGGATTCCCAAAGATATACTGATAGATCAGGGTACTCTATTTATGTACTAATTTACAAAAGAACTATGAAATCTCCTTCACATAAAGCACCTTAAAACCTTAGTGTATCACCCAAAAACAGAATGGTTTAATTAAATTCTAAAAGCTATGCTGAGAAAGGTTAAAGATACAGATAACAAAAACTGAGACATCCTGTTGCCAATTTTAATGTTTGCTGTTAGAGAAGTTCCCCAAACCTCTACGTGGTTTTCACCATTCAAGTTGTTATATGGGTGGCATCCCTTGGGATTACTGGATATAGCCAAGACGACAGATTGTATAATCCAAATGCAGGAGCAGATATCAAGCATAATGGCCATACAGCTAGATTACGAGTTTGGCGTTATGAGTGAAAAAGCAGTGTTATGGCCCATAACGCTGCTATTAAAAGTCTTGTCATTATAGGTGTACCGCACACCTTTTAGCCAGTCACGCAGCGTCAGTACCGCACTTTTAAAAAAGTCCTTTTTCAATGGGACTCCCATAGCGCTGGTATTACGAGTTTGCCTGGGAGACCAAAAAGTGAGCGGTACACTCTATAACCACAAGATCCGTATCGCCATCTAAAGTCAGCAGTTATGAGTTTTACACTACAAAGCTGTAACATAAAACTCATAACCAAAGTGTTAAAAAGTACACTAACACCCATAAACTACCTATTAACCCCTAAACCGAGGCCCTCCCGCATCGCAAACACTATAATAAATCTATTAACCCCTAATCGGCCTCTCCGGATATCGCCGCCACTATTAAAATATATTAACCCCTATTCCGCCGCTCCCCAACATCGTCGCCACTATAATAAACCTATTAACCCCTAAACTGCCACCCTCCTGCATCACAAACATTATTTAAATATAATTAACTCCTAATCTGCCGTCTGCCCAAACCGCCGCTATAATAAACCTATTAACCCCTAAACTGAAAGCCCCCACAACTATACTAAAATAAACTATTAACCCCTAAACCTAACGCCCCCCCAACTTTACATTAAAATTACAATTTCCCTATCTTAAATTAAATTAAAACTTACCTGTCAAATTAAATAAATTAATTTTAAACTAACAATTAAACTAAGCTAATTATTAAACTACAATTAAACTAACTACCAATTAAATTAACTAAACTACACATTAAAAAAAATCCTAACATTACAAAAAATAACTAAATTACAAAACAAACTCTAAATTACAAAAATAAGAAACAAATGATAAAAAATAAAAAAAGAATTACACCTAATCTAATAGCCCTATACAAATAAAAAGCCCCCCAAATTAAAAAAAAAAACATAGCTTACAATAAACTACCAATGGCCCTTAAAAGGGCCTTTTGTGGGGCATTGCCCCAAAGATAGCAGCTCTTTTACCTGTAAAAAAAAAAATACAAACACCCCCCAACAGTAAAACCCACCACCCACACAACCAACCCCCCCCAAAAAAAATAACTATCTAAAAAAACTAAGCTCCCCATTGCCCTGAAAAGCTCTTTTATATGCCCAGACCCTAAACTAAAAATAAAACCCACCCAAAAAACCCTTAAAAAAACCTAACATTAAACCCTGAAAATCCACTTACAGTTCTTGAAGTCCCGCTTGAAGGATCTATCCAGCCGGCGAAGTCATCATCCATGCCGCAAGAAGTCTTCATCCAGACAGCCTCTTCCATCTTCATCCAAGATGGCGTCCCTTGCATTCCTATTGGCTAAAAGGTTTCAATCAGCCAATTGGACTAGAGAAGTTCTATTCCTATTGGCTGATTTAAATCTTTCAGCCAATAGGAATACAAGGAATGCCATCTTGGATGACGTCACTTGCATTGAAGATCCAGTGTATGAAGAGGATGCTCCGCACCGGATGTCTTCAGGATGGACCCGCTCCGCACCACATGGTTGAAGATAAAAGATGCCGTCTGGATGAAGACTTCTTGACGCCTGGATGAGGATTTTGCTGGCTGGATGAAGATTGAAGATGCCTCCCGGATGAAGACTTCTTGCCGCCTGGATGAGGACTTTGCTGGCTGAATGGATCCTTCAAGCGGGACTTCAAGAACTGTAAGTGGATTGTTGGGGGTTAGTGTTTTTTAAGGTTTTTTGGGTGGGTTTTATTTTCAGTTTAGGGTCTGGGCATGTAAACAAGCTAAATGCCCATACAAATGCCCTTTTCAGGGCAATTGGGAGCTTAGGTTTTTCTAGATAGTTATTTCATATGGGGGGGTTGGTTGTGGAGGTTGTGGGTTTTACTGTTGGGGGGGTTGTATTTCTTTTTACAGGTAAAAGAGCTGTTATCTTTGGTAGTTTATTGTAGGCTAGGGTTTTTTTTATTTTGGGGAGACTTTTTATTTTGATAGGGCTATTAGATTAGGTGTAATTCTTTTTTATTTTTGATAATTTGTTTCTTATTTTTTATAATTTAGTATTTGGTTTTTTATGTCATTTAGTTATTTTTATTTTTAGTAATTTTAATATTTATTTTTATTTTTTGTAATGTTAGGTTTTAGTGTAAGGCAGGTTATGTTTTATTTCACAGGTAAGTTTGTATTTATTTTAACTAGGTAGTTATTAAATAGTTAATAACTATTTCCTAACTAGGCTACCTAGTTAAAATAAATACAAACTTAGCTGTGAAATAAAAATAAAACCTAAGCTAGCTACAATATAACTATTAGTTATATTGTAGATAGCTTAGGTTTTATTTTACAGGTAAGTTTGTATTTAGTTTTAAATAGTTATTATTTAGTTAATAATTGTAACTTTAGTTTAGCTGTATTTTAATTATGTTAAAGTTAGGGGGTGTTAGGCTTAGGGTTACGTTAGGGTTAGGGTTATGTTATGGTTAGGTTTTTTTTATGGTAGGGTTAGGTTTAGGGGTTAATGGATTTATTTAGTGGTAGTGATGTGTGAGGCCAGAGGTTTAGGGGTTAATAACTTTAGTATAGTCGTGGCGACATCGGGAGCAGCATATTAGGGGTTAATAGTTTTATGTAAGTGGCGGCAATGTTGGGAGTGGCAGATTACGGGTTAATAACTGTATGTAGGTGGCGGCGATATCGGGGGTGGCAGATTAGGGTTTAATAACTGTATGTAGATGGTGGCGATGTCAGGGGCAGCAGATCAGGGGTGTTTAGACTCAGGGTTTATGTTAGGGTGTTAGGTTTAAACGTAACTTTTTATTTCCCCATAGACATCAATGGGACTGCTTTATGGAGCTTTTCATTCCGGAATCACAGGTGTTAGGCTTTTTTGTTGCCGGCTCTCCCATTGATGTCTATGGGGAAATCGTGCATGAGCATGTCAAAGCAGCGCTTGTTTTTGGTGCGGTATGGAGCTCAACGCAACCATTTCGCCCTCAGAAGCCTGCTTTTTTAAAACTCGTAATACCAGGGCTATAGGGAGGTGAAATAATGCCGCTTTTGTGGCGGTCGTTAAAATCCCTATAGTGCTCAAAACTCGTAATCTAGCTGATAGTTAGCATCAACAGAATAGCTACAATAGAAATGACAAGGTTTGTGTGTTTAACCCAGTAAACAAATTATTGATGTTGGTCCTCACATTAGGAAATACATTCCTGGCAAACTGGCATGGGCCTCATGAAATAATTAAAAGAGGGGTGAGTTGAATTATAAAGTTAGGCAGACGAAAAGAGGTAAAAGTATACAATATAAACTTACTTAAACCCTGGAAAGAGAAGGAAGTGCTTGTTAAAGAGATAGTATCAGATTCAAAACACATCAAAATTACATTGTACACTTATAATAACACTATCTAATAAAAAAAATGAAAAAAGATATTTTCTCCACAGTTCCAGGATAAACCAAAATTATAAAACATGATATTATTACTGAGCTGGGGGAAAGTTTGAGTTAAATCATATAGGATTCCAGAAGCATGTAGAGAAGCAATTAGTTTAGAAAATGCTAGACCTTGGAGTAATCAAAGAATGCCAAAGTGACTGGAGTAGTTTAATGGTGCTTGTACCAAAACTTCATGGCACAATTGGGATTTGTAAAGATTATCACAAACGGATTGCAATATCAACATTTTATGCAAATCCCATGTCAAGGGTTTTATGAGCTAGTGGAAAGACTTGGGAAAGCCACTCATAAAACAAGCGACAACAAAAAAAACGCTACCTTTTCTACTCCTGAAAGTCTTTTTCAATACAAAGTCTTACCTTTTGTCCTACATGGAGCAGTCCTGTATTTCATACAAAATGCTGGCCTAACCGTTAACACCAGTTAATATAGTATTGGCTTAGAGGAAGCCAAGTATTTAGGTTATTCTATTGGAACGGGAATAGTGATGCCACAGCTGGCTAAAGTAGAAACCATAAGGGATTGGCCTAGTCCATTGACTAAGAAGCAAGTAAGAATTTTTTTAATTGGCTATTACAGGAGATTTATCTCCAACTTTACTACTTAAGCAAGTACCTTAAAGGGACATGAAACCCACAATTTCATGATTCAGATAGAGAATACAATTTTAAACAACTTTCCAATTTACTTCTATCATTTAATTTGCTTCCTTCTCTTGTTATCCTTTGCTGAAAGGTTTATCTAGGCAAGCTCAGAAGCAGCAGAGAGCCTAGGTTCTAGCTGTTGATTGGTGGCTGCATATATGTATATCGATTGTGATTGGCTCACCCATGAATTTAGCTAGAAACCATTAGTGCATAGCTGCTCCTTCAACAAATGATGCCAATAGAATTAAACAAATTAGATAATAGAAGTAAAATAGAAAGTTGTTTAAAATTGTATTCTCTATCTGGATCATGAAAGAAAAAAAATTGGGTTTCATGTCCCTTTAACTAACCTCACAAGAAGAAAACACTTTGTGATATAAAAATGGTCCTCTGAAGCTGAACAAGCATTCAGAAGACTTAAGGAAGCCATATGTGTCCAGCCAGTGCGGATCACACCTGATTTTTCAAAATAATTCATCTTACAAAATGATGCCTCTGATGTGGGACTTTTTGTTGTTTCTTTCTTAGGAAATACAGGGGAAAGAACACCCAATGTTATACTTTAATAGGAAATTTCTACCCAGAAAGAGAAACTATTCCACTGTAGAGAAAGAATGTCTAATTATAAAGTGGGTAATTGATACCCTTAAATAATATTTGTTGTTCAGTAAGATCGATTTACTGACAAATTATGTATCGCTCTCATGGATGAGTCAGAATAAGCAGAAAAAATCTATGTGTTTACTAATTAGTTACAACCCTATCATTTCTCCACAGTACAAACATAGACTTATGGCAATGTTTGCTCACCCCACTAGGTTTGAGCTGGGGAGGGGGCTTGTGTAACAGAATGCAGGGCATCATCATGGACAGCAGTTCTATATCTCCCTTGATACGGCAGGTTGTGTTTGCCATGTACTGCTGGCAGCCATTTTTCTCACCTCTTTTCCTGACTATGGTGCATTGTGGGGGATGCTGCTCAATTCCTGCACTTACTTTTATGGCCAGACTGGTGTGCATCATCCATGTGAGACAGGATGCATTCTCAGAAATGTGATGTCATCACTTATTATTTAAAGGGCCTCTGTTCAGTATGCTTTGCCTTTGCGTTGTCTCAGACCTGTTTGTGAGAGTTCCTGTGTATTACCTGACTGCCTGACGTCCTTCCTGGTTCCTGATCCCTGGCTTGTTCCTGACTCTGCTGTTTTCCTTGTTCCTGATTCCGGCTCGTCTGACTATTCGCTTTAGCTCCTGACTCGGCTCGTCTGACTACCAGCTCTGGTTTTGATTCCTGGCTTGCTATTTGACTTGTGGAATTTTTATTATTTTTTGCTATTAATAAAGGTGTGATTATTTTTGCACTTCTCGTCTCAGTCTGATTCCTGGCACCCTGACATTACGCAAAGGCCATGATAATAATCCACCTTTACCTGCCATCATTTCCAGGATGGATGTACAGGATCACCGCTTGGATCAATTTGCACTAGCCCTGCAGACCCTGCTGACTCGCACTGCACATTTGGACCAAAGTGTCCCGCAAGTTATGGCTGCTCCTGTTTCCGCTGCTGCACCTATGCCTACCAGGAGCATGTCCGGTTCTGCACCTCTACCTCAGCGATATGGAGGCGATCCTATTCAGTGCAGAGGGTTTTTGAACCAGGTGGGCATTTACTTTGAGACGTTACCTCAGGCGTTTCCCTCTGACAGAGCTAAGGTGGGATTTCTCATCTCGTTACTCTCTGACACAGCTCTTGCCAGGGCTAATCCCTTGTGGGAGACTAATAAACCTGTGATTTCTAATTACCCTGAATTTGTGACCTCCTTTCGAAGGGTATTTGATGTTCCGGCTCGCTCCTCCTCTGCTGCTAAACGACTCATGTCCATTCAGCAAGGTACAAGATCTGCTGCTCAGTATGCTATTGAGTTCCGTAGGCTTGCCGCAGAGGTAGGTTGGAACAATGAAGCCCTTGTTGCCGCCTTCTTTCATGGGCTCTCTGATGCGATTAAAGACGAAGTTGCTGCCAGAGATTTACCAGAGGATCTCGAAGCATTGGTGTCTTTTTTGATCCTAATTGACATCAGACTCAGAGAGAGGCACTCTTTCAAGGAGCGCTTGCGGAAGCCTCCTGTTCCGTTGTCTCCTACGTGTTCGTTCCCACCCATGCCTCCCTCTCCTCCCATGCCTCCTGGTCCCGAGTCACCAGGTACTGCTGAGTCGATGCAGCTGGGATTCACGCGTCTCTCTGCAGCGGAGAGGGCCTTTAGGAGGAGGGAGGGGCTCTGCCTCTATTGTGGTTTACAGGGCCACCTTTTGAAGTCTTGTCCTACACGGCCGGGAAATGCTCACACCTAAGGTCCTGTCGGGGGCAGACCTTGGGTGGTTTTTCCTCATCCCCGGAACCGCTTAAGGAGAAACCTTTGGTCACAGTTGTCCTTTCCTGGGTGGACTCCTCCATAGTCACCTAGGCTCTTGTTGACTCCAGTACTGCTGGCTATTTAATTGACAGTGCTTTTGTATCAAAGCACTCCATTCCTGTTTTGCCTCGGTCCATTCCACTTGCTATTGAGGCCATTGATGGCAGGCCCCTTCAGCCCGCACTCGTAACTCACGAAACTGCTCCGTTGTCCATTGCTGTTGGGGCTCTCCATTTTGAAACCTTCCAGTTCCAGGTGATAAACTCTCCGCATTTTCTGGTTGTTCTGGGTTATCCCTGGCTCCAAAAGCATAATCCCAGTCTCGACTGGCGCAGGTCCAAAATTTTGTCGTGGTCCCCGCAATGTATTTCCACTTGTCTTTGGAAACCAGTTAAAGACTTGTGCACTTCTTCGGTTTCTCAATTGCCAGAGGAGTACAGAGAGTTCCTAGATGTGTTTGACAAGGTGCGTGCCGGTACGTTGCCTCCTAACCGGTCTTACGATTATGCCATAGACCTGCAACCCGGAGCCATTCCTCCGCGGGGTCGGGTGTACCCTCTGTCTGTTGCAGAGAATTGTGCTATGGAGGAGTATGTTGCTGATGCTCTGTTGTGGGGGATCATCTGCAAATCCTGCTCTCCTGCAGGGGCTGGCTTCTTCTTTGTGAAGAAAAAGGGTGGCGAGTTAAGACCATGTATCGATTATAGGGATCTTAATCGTCTTACCATTAAGAATGCTTACCCTATTCCTCTTATTACGGAACTCTTTGACCGCCTCAAGGGAGCTACAGTCTTTACTAAACTTGATTTGAAAGGAGCGTACAATCTCGTTAGGATTAAGGAGGGCCATGAATGGAAAACAGCATTTAACACCAGGAGGGGGCATTATGAGTATCTTGTAATGCCCTTTGGCCTATGTAATGCTCCTGTTGTTTTTCAGGAATTTATTAATGATGTCCTACGAGATATGTTGCAACAGTGTGTTGTGGTGTACTTAGACGACATACTTATACACTCACCCACACTTGAGGCTCATCGTTCTGTTACACGGGTTCTTCAGAGACTACGTGAGAATGGCCTGTTTTATAAACTCGAGAAATGTGAGTTCCATCAGACTCAAGTAACCTTCCTAGGTTATGTTATCTCCGTTGCAGGGTTCTCCATGGATCCTGACAAGTTATCTTCAGTTCTGCCATGGCCTCGCCCAGTTGGTCTTCGGTCTATTCAACGTTTTTTGGGGTTCGCCAATTACTATAGAAAGTTTATTAAAAACTTTTCTTCCTTGGTCAAACCTATCACAGACATGACCCGTAAAGAGAATGATCCATTCCATTGGTCACCTACTGCCATTAAGGCCTTTGATAGTCTTAAGACTGCCTTTGCTGCTGCTCCAGTTCTGGCTCATCCTACCGCTGTCCTGCCTTTCGTTCTTGAGGTGATGCGTCTGAGACTGGAGTAGGTGCCCTCTTGTCTCAATGTCCTAAGCCTGACGGTTCCTTGCATCCGTGTGGTTTCTTCTCTAAGAAATTGTCTCCAGCGGAGTGTAATTATTAAATTGGCGACAGGGAATTACTGGCCATAATTTTGGCACTTAAGGAATGGAGGCATCTTCTCGAGGGTACTAGCGTGCCAGTGCTCATTCTTACTGACCACAAGAATTTAACTTATCTATCTGAAGCAATACGTTTGTCGCCTTGACAGGCCTGATGGGCTCTATTTTTGTCTTGGTTTAATTTTGTGGTTTCCTACCTGCCTGGTAGTAAGAATGTTAGGGCTGATGCCGACAATTTTCACCTCTGTCCAAGGAGGAGTCTGTACCTACTCCTGTTATACCTCCTGACCATATTTTGGCTACCATACATACTAATTTGACTTCTCCCTTGGGGGAGGAAATCCTGGCTGCACAAACCAATGCACCTCCTGAGAAACCTAGTGGTAAGTGTTTTGTTCCTGAGAATCTTCAAACTAAACTTTTGCACACTTACCACTATCCTAAAACCGCAGGTCACCCAGACAAGAACCAAATGATTTGGTCTGTCACTCAACAATTCTGGTGGCCAGGTCTTCGTTCTGATGTTGCTGTGTATGTTGCCTCCTGCTCAGTTTGTGCACAGAATAAGACTCCTCGACGTCTTCCTGTGGGTCTTCTTCAACCTATTGCTAATGGTGAGCATCCTTGGACACATCTTTCCATAGACTTCATTGTCGAGCTCCCTGTTTCCAATGGCAATACTGTTATCCTTATGGAGGTTGACCGTTTTTCTAAAATGTCACATTGCATTCCCTTGATGAACCTGCCTACCGCTCAGGAGCTTGCTTCAATTTTTGCCCGGGAGGTCTTCCGTTTACATGGGTTACCCAAAGAGATAGTGTTGGACCAGGGTAGCCAGTTTGTCTCCAGATTTTGGCATTCCTTTTGTGCTCAAATGGGGATCCAGCTTTCCTTCTCCTCGGCATATCACTCTCAATCCAATGGGGCTGCGGAACGGTCTAATCAAGCTCTGGAACAGTTCCTCCATTGCTATGTCTCAGATCACCACAATAATTGGTCTGAACTGAACCTTGGGCAGAGTTTGCTCGTAAAAGTGTTATTAATGCTTCCTCCAAGATATCCCCATTCATTGTGAATTATGGGTTTCAACCATCCTTGTTGCCCGATTCATTCATGTCTCAGGGTATTCCAGCTTTGGAGGAGCATCTCCGGCAACTCCGTTCCACGTGGGTGCAGATTCAGGATTGTCTTCATCGTTCTATGCAGCGCCAAAAGTTCCAGGCTGATCATAGGCGTCTGCCCACACCTTCCTACAAGGGTTGGTGAGAGAGTTTGGCTGTCCTCCCGCAACTTGAACCTTTGTGTGCCTTCCAATAAATTGGCTCCCCGTTATTTTGGTCCTTTTCGAATACTCCGACGGGTTAATCCTGTGGCCTACGCTCTTGACTTCCTCCTGCTATGCGCATCTCCAATGTTTTTCATGTCTCCCTCTTGAAACCATTGGTTTGTAATTATTTTACCACTCTGTTGCCTCGTCCCCGTCCTATCTTTGTTGACAACCATGAGGAGTATGAGGTCAGCAGCATTATTGACTCTCGTATGTCCAGGGGCCGTGTAGAGTATTTGGTTCACTGGAGAGGCTACGGTCCGGAGGAGCATTCTTGGGTTCCCTCCTCTGATGTTCATGCTCCCGCCCTCCTCCGTGCCTTCCATGCCCGTTTCCCCAATAAGCCTTTTGTCCTCCCGCGGTCGAGGGGTTGTTGAGGGGAGGGTACTGTCAAGGTTTTTTCCCTGTTGTGTTTGCAATGTGCTGCTGGCAGCCATTTTTCTCACCTCTCTTCCTGACTATGGTGCATTGTGGGGGATGCTGCTCAATTCCTGCACTTTTATGGCCAGACTGGTGTGCATCATCCATGTGAGACAGGATGCAGTCTCAGAATTGTGATGTCATCACTTATTATTTAAAGGGCCTCTGTTCAGTATGCTTTGCCTTTGCGTTGTCTCAGACCTGTTTGTGAGAGTTCCTGTGTATTACCTGGCTGCCTGACGTCCTTCCTGGTTCCTGATCCCTGGCTTGTTCCTGACTCTGCTGTTTTCCTTGTTCCTGATTCCGGCTCGCCTGACTATTCGCTTTGGCTCCTGACTCAGCTCGTCTGACTACCAGCTCTGGTTTTGATTCCTGGCTTGTTATTTGACTTGTGGACTTTTATTATTTTTTGCTATTAATAAAGGTGTGATTATTTTTGCACTTCTCGTCTCAGTCTGATTCCTGGCACCCTGACAGTTGGATATCCAGTATTATAATCCCAGGGAGAAAGTTTTCATTATTGCTCATTTATAGAAGCTATTACAAATAGCTGGTAATAGCTAGTGTGATAAGAGTGGGAGGTGACATCACCAGATGGGGGTGTGGCTTATAGTCGTTATTGTCTATGTCGCAGTTACCAAGTTAGATGTGTTGTACAAGCTGTATACTTATATGCTCTGCAATAAAATAGCGTTGTACCTTCTATGCTGTGAACTGCATCTCATGACTTGGTATCAGAAGTACTTGCCTGTGCTTCTGTTTCCTGAGTAATGACGATGTCGAAGTTTACCCCACCTGAGCCTTTTGATTTCTCTCAGCCTGCAGCTTGGCCCACATGGAGTCAGTGGTTTCAACGTTCCAGGATTGCTTCAAAGCTGAACAAGGAGAGTGGAGCCAGTGTTCAATGCTTTTACTTTCCAAGAAGGGGAAGAA
Organism: Bombina bombina; assembly: GCF_027579735.1. Taxonomy (NCBI): domain Eukaryota; kingdom Metazoa; phylum Chordata; class Amphibia; order Anura; family Bombinatoridae; genus Bombina; species Bombina bombina. Next base: position 624,962,826 of record NC_069503.1, on the reverse strand, counting down.
TTTGACTTTGAAATAGTTATGAACAAACTCAGTGCTCACTTTGTGCCCAAAAGAAATGTGATTCATGAGAGGGCTTGTTTTTACAAACGTGCTCAGCATGTGGGAGAATCTGTGGAGTCATTTGTGTGCAGCCTGTATGAACTAGCTGAATTCTGTGAGTTTGGTGTTGCTAAAGAAGAGCAAACCAGAGACAGAATAGTCATGGGAATTGTAGATGAGGTCTCACTGAAGCTACAGTTGGAGGCTGAATTAACATTAGATGGGGCTATTAGGATGGCCCGCCACAGTGAACTGGTGAAAAAGCAAAGTGCTGATCTGAGGTCTGACAGTATTGTGGATGAAGTGGGAACAGCATGCTCACTGCATGCGGTGTTACCGTAACCATGATCAGAATGTCGTATGCCCCGCTAAAGATAAAAGATGTAGAAAGTGTAACCTTAATGGGTCATTTTGAAGTGGTGTGTAAAACTGAATACATTAAGGACATGCAAGTGGATAGTGACCAGGAGGGTCAAGAAGTGTCCTTTGTAGGGTCTGTTGTTGAACGGTCTGGTTCAGACGAAGATTGGCGGGTTACCCTTACTGTAATGGGAGCCAAGGTTGCCTTCAAGATTGACATGGGAGCAGACATCACTGTTATGTCCCTTTCAGCATTCATAAAACTGCCTCGACAGCCTCAGCTAGCGAAAGTTACAACGAAAGTTCATAGTCTTGGTGGCCGCATTGATTGTGCGGGAAAATTTCTTGCCAGCTCTGAGTACAAGCAGAGGAAATTCACCATGTGGGTACATGTAATTAGAGGACAGTGTGTTAACGACCTATTGAGCAGGAAAGCAACCTGTGGTTTGGGCCTTGTCACCAGAGTGAATGAGATTTCGGAAGACATGTTTGGTGAATTGGGCCTACTGAATTGCAGCATTTGTAGCAATAATATATCTGTGTTAGTCTAAACAGCACAACTGTGTCAGTTTATACAGCACTAATTATGCAGCAAAAAATAAACCTTTTATGTCCACTAAAAGATTTTTATATTTCAAAAGGTATTAAGCATAAAGAACATATATAGAAAAAAATATATATTCAAATTTAAAAAAAGCAGTTGCAGTATATCAACAACAATGTAGTAGCAGCGTTTATAGCAACAGTTCATAGCAATATCTCAACAACAATAAAATAGCAGCATGTATAGCATTAATGTATCTATGTTAGTCTAAACAGCACAACTGTGTCGGTTTATACAGCACTAATTATGCAGCAAAAAATAAACCTTTTATGTTCACTAAAACATTCATATATTTCAAAAGGTATTAAGCATAAAGAACAGGGACGTCTCCCTTTATATTTGCTAGAGTTAAAAAATATACCACCTTAATAAAAACGGTTTTACCACCTTAAATTCATAAGATCCTTATTACTCATAGGTATTTGTATGTTTAAGTCTTTTTAGACAAAACGATATAAATGTGTGTTTGCCTTGATAAGTCTTTTATGGATATCAGTTTCCAAAAACTTTGCCATTCAGTCCCTAATGTCACTATGTGACTATCTCAGCAGTTTTCCAAACCAGCTTTTTAACAGCTTTTCCAAAACAACCTTGCTGCGTGTAAATAACAAAGCCTCTTGGCCAGCAAATGAAATACACAGACTGGTTAAACATTACCTCACAAGCAGCAGGATCACAGTCCCTTCTTGCAAGGATAAAGTGCACGCAAACTTTCAAAGCGTTTTCCACTCCACAACTATCAGCGTTTTCACTTCTCTGCTGCTTCTCTTCTCACTTCTCTGCTGTTTGGTTCAAATCACCTGCTAGCATGATTGTGTGATGCAGTCAGTCAGCTGAATTATGGCTGTACTCTGATTGGTCCAAAAGCGGTCTCCCAGTTTAAGGCTTTTTTTCTGATATTGTTTATCCCAAAGTTTAAAGTTGGCTCAGATATAGTTTCAAGTGGCACCCCACAGCAATTTGACGTGTTTCAACCAATGTATAGGGCTTTATCAAGATAAGTTTCCTGTGTATGGGGCCAGCCTTTTATACCATTTAATTCCCTGTGATTGGTTGCCACTTGAAAGGTGGATTTTTTAAGGTGGATTTATTAAAAGTTATACTTAAAGTTTTTAAGGTGTTATTTTTAAAAATTCTCCTATTTTAGGAGTCATAATATTTTTTTATCACAGCTAAACAGTTGTTTATCAAACAATATGTTTATATTCTTAGGATCTATAAGGCTTTAGAACCTCAGTTTTAATAGTATCAATCCACAATACTGAAACAGTTTAATACTAAAAATATACGTATATTTGTATGAGATTAAGTATGATCTCAGATTATATGAATTTATTTACATCTATTTCTGAATTTAGTCCCTTTGGTTGTAAAGTTATCATTTTATATATTAGCTCCGCTTCTTTATATAATAATTTGTCCTCAAAGCTACCCCCTCTCCAGTCTGGCTTCACTTTTTGAATAGCCCAAAACTTTAGGTGTTTAGAGTTATTATTATGAACTTCCCTAAAATGCTTATATATGTAGTTTTCCTTCTTACCATTTTTATGCAGCTTAAATGCTCCCTAATTCTCTCCCTCAGGGTACGTGTAGTTTCCCCCAAATACTGCATTTTACAAGAACATTCAATCAAATAAGTCAATCCTTTGTCTGTGGATCTAATTGTGTCTTTTATATCAAATTTCTCCCCTGTCTGTGTAGACACAAAGCTCTTAATATTTGTTGTATATTGACAAGATTTAAATGTGTAACATGGAAAAAAAACATTTATTTTCTCTCCATATAAATCCCTGCAGTGTGGGGGTTTTGTTTTCCTTCCTAAATTCACTAGGAACAAATATATTTTTCAAGTTTTTTGCTTTCCTAAAAAGCATTTGTGGATATGGCGTAATCTTATCTCCTATGTATGGGTCTCCTTTAATTAAATGCCAATGTTTCCTAAGGATTTTATTTATATATTTATGGTCACTATTATAATTAGTAATGAATGGGGTATCAATGTATTTATTATTTTCAGATTTATTTAGACTTTTATTTTTTGGTTCTATTAATTATTTTCGATCTATTTCACTTGCTTTTGTTACTGCTGTTTGTATTATGTTATCTTGATAACCTCTTTGATTAAATTTTCTTTCCAAAATTTGTACTTGATCATTATAGTCTGTTAATGTGGTACAATTTTTTCTTATTCTAAGATTTTGACCATAAGGTATATTTTCTTTCCACTTCCTTAAGTGGCAACTCTCTCCATGAATGTAATTGTTTGCATCCACTTTTTTAAAATGGATGCACGTGGTAAGGTCCCCATCTTCCAATTTAATTTCTAGATCCAAATATACAATCATCTTATCACTATACGTGTATGTTAAATTTATTCCCTGATCTAACCTTGTACACTAAGCCCAGAGGCGACACATTATCTACTCTCTAGATCTTTGCATGCTTGCATACTAATGTTTATTGGTATAAAATCTATACCCATCCATTACGCCATAGAATTCCCTACTTTACTAGTAAGTTCCCCCAGCAACCTGCTAATCTTAGCTAGGTATATTTTATCCCCTCAATGCCAATGCCAATTTTGATTCATAACCCTTTATATTTCCTATCACATAACTATGCCATAAGTCATCCAGAGGATGACAAGTGGATCTGAGAAGTTCAACATCCTTTAGTAAATTAGCTCTGGTAAACCCTTCCTACTCTAGCAACATAAGATCCAATGCACCTAACCCACCACTCTGCCCCCCACGTAATGAGCCCCCTATTTTAGGGGAACTAATTAGGCGGTTTGTCTTGTCTATACCGCACCCTAATTCTTGTTTTTCACTACTTCCTAAGTATTTACTCCTACAAAACACCACAGTAATGAATCTATATGCCCTATTTCGATCAGCAGGACTGATCGTTAATACCTACTAACTCCATATACAACATTGTCTCAGCTCTAGGTCGCCTCTATTGAGATGTTAGTTCCAATACTTCATTATAGATTCTTTTTACCTTTAAGGGAGTTTATATTATATCACATTATATATTACATTATATTATATACTATATATTATTTTCTATACTTTATTAGTTTCAAGGAAGTTGATACTTGTTTGCTCATAATAAGAAAAAACTGAGGTTGATTTAATGTATTTTTGCTATAAGTGCAGTACTATATTATAGACACCTTGCAATGCTATGTATTATAATGATCTTGTTGATTGTTACCATTTGTTTCATATTGGCTGCATATGCTGCAATTTTGTACTGTTTTTTTTTTTTTTTCAACCTCAATAAAAAAAAAAATTATATAAAAAAAAAATTATTCCCTGATCATTAATATTCATTTGTGTTAACATATTTTCCAAGGAAGGGACATCCCCTTTCCATAGGATCAAAATATCATCTATAAATCTTTTATAAAGGACCAGGTTCCCCCCCAAGCTCATACGAATAAGTATGTAAGCATAAATTGTTACACTTTTTTATTGTTAGCAATGATTATCTTCTTTTGCTACAAAATGTAACATATTGCTAGATAGGAACCAATATTCACAGGCAACAATTGCAGAGGCGGCTACACATCTATCAACCTTAAAAAAGGGAAATGATGAACTTTGGATATACTTGCCCGGATGAAGCCAAATCTTTGGTGAAACATACGTCGGCTACTAACACTTACTCAAGTTGAATTGAGTGAAAGGAGGAATTTCACAATGTTAAAATTTGCAGTTTGCAGTCTATATAGAATCTGAGAAACAGATCTGTGCGTGTCGAACAGCTTAAGCAGAGTGAAAGTGTAGAAGGAGAAGGTATTGGGGCTGATTTTCTCGATTTCTCCACGGCTAGCTTTTACTGGGGAAACTTGGTTTCTGGCCATGTCTGAGATTAACGCACTCCTTCCAGGATCACTTACACCAAATTAGCAAACCCACAATAAAGACTGTCTCCACCTTGGGACGTTGGACAAACCTTATAACCAAGGAGTTACAAAAAGACGTTGGGAGGATACAATGAATTGCTAAAATTATTTTTCTTACGGCTCATGGGACTTATCACCTAGTTCTGTGGATGTCATTGTGGGCTATCTTTTCATCAGTCCTATGGCCTACGGAACTGACTATCCTCCATCTGTGGACATTCTGCGATAAGTATAACGAATTTGCTGCAATATTTGCTAACTGACTGTTTAGACAATCTTGCAGTTTGTTATGATGTTGTGCTAATTTCCTTCCTTTTTTTGGTATTTGGTGCATTTATATATGGTGGGATATGTATTTCACTATCTCATTATTATGATGACAATACAGGCTTTATGTAAGCTGTGCACAGTATTATTGTTATAGTGTATGTTAACTATGATGATATAGTAAAAAGGTTTATTAGACTAAGAGTGCTGCTATAAGGTTTCTTTATTTTTCTTTTATTATTACATTGTTGAAGAAAGATGTTGCCTGAGTCTGGGGTTCTTCACAGAAAGAAGCTTTTGTACAGGTCAAGTCCTCGCTGGGGTTTCCCCCAGTGTTACGGTTCTACAACCCTTCTAAAAAGACTGTGGTTAGTGCTGATGCAAGCATTTATGGTCTAGGGGCCACCCTCCTGCAGCTAAATGAGAACAAACTACAGCCCATCGCCTACTGTTCCTGTACACTTATGGCTGCGTAGTCGAAATATGTCTAAATTGAGAAAGAGTGCCTGGCTGCAGTTTGGGCCTGTAAGCACTTCCAGCGTTACCTAGTAGGTTTAGAGAAATTTAGTCTGGAGACTGACCATAAAACGCTAGTCCCTCTAATCAACTCCTATGATATTGACAAAACACCCCTAAGATGCCAGAGACTTCTGATGAGGCTGCTCAGGTTCAACATTCAGGCAGTGCATGTGCCAGGGAAACAACTGGTAGTGGCAGATACACGTTCCAGGCTCCCGCTGGCTGCTGCTGAAGAATCTTCAATGGAATCAGGTGTGAAAATGTATGTGGATTCAGTTCTGGCATCCAAATCCATTTCGTCAGGGAAGCTAGAGCAAATAAGAAAGGAGACACGTTTAGATACAGACCTTCAAGAAGTTATTAAGTGAAAAAAAGAAGGTTGGCCCAAGAGCCAGGCAGCCTGGTTGTCTTTAAGTTCTTACCAGTCAGAGAGGTTGCAGCTCACGAAGCTGGATGGGTTGGTGATGTTCCAGGACCACATTGTTATTCCTGTTAGCATGCGGCAGGAGATATTAGGCAGGATTCATGAAGGCCACTTGAAATGGCTGAAAGGTCAGTTCAAAAAACAAAGTTCATTTTGAAGCAATCAAAACCGTACCTACCTCTCTTGGCCTATAGGGCGTCTCCCATCCAAGCCACGGGTTTTAGCCCGGCACAGCTGATGCTAGGACGTCGGATTTGCACCACTTTACCCTCTGTCGGTGTCTTCCAGCCAACCAGCTCTGTTTCTCGGGACAAGGTCCTTAGGAGGGATGAAGAGGCTAAAAGGGATTATCAATTCTTCTATGACAGAAAACACTCTGTGAGGCCCTTGCAGGAGCTGAATGTGGGCAAAGTGTCAGAGTTAAACTGGATGATGAGAAGAAATGGAAGACACCTGCTTTGGTAATTGGACGCTCTCCAGAACCAAGGTCTTATGTAGCCGCAGGTGGGAACCCCTGTTTTAATAGGGATGCCTTCCCCTCAGCAAGATCACAGCGGGGATACTTCTTTGCTTCCAGCAGACTCTAAATCACCTTCTTCTGTATCAGAGGACAGTTCATGTAGAATGACATCAAGTGGAAGAGAGGTTAAACTTCCAGCCCGATATCGGGATTAGCACTAGTTAGAGCAGTGACCAGAAGAATGGGTAGAATAATCCCATGGTCACTGTGGACAAGGGTAGTCTACCCCGATGTTCAAGTTAGGATTGTATTTCTTGTTGTTCATATATATTCTCTTTAACTTGTTATTTGTAATACACTAAACAAAGCTATTTTTGTATGCTTCTTGCATACCTTGTTATTTGATGTACTCTAAAAATAAAAAAAAATGTATGCTTTGTCCTTTGAAAAAGGGGAAGATGTGATGAGAATGGGAGGTGATGTCATCAGATGGGGGCGTGGCTTATAGTTGTTATTGTCTATAATGCAGTTACGAGGTTAGATGTGTTGTACAAACTGTATACTTCTATGCTCTGCAGTAAAATATTGTTGTACCTTATATGCTGTGTCCTGCATCTCATGACAGCTAGTAGTATTTGGGGCCCTGGGGTTGAGCATTTGGAGTGCAGGGTGGGCCAATGCTCCACTCCAAATTTTAGATGCAGCAAACCAGGTTAGGAATCCAGACCACAAGTTTAAAAAAAATCCTACTTATCCTCACCTGATGGTGGTGAACTACAGTGGTTTTTGTTTAGCAAAATGGTCTCAAAGCAAATGTAAAGGTCTGTAAAAACAGAATTTATGCTTACCTGATAAATTACTTTCTCCAACGGTGTGTCCGGTCCACGGCGTCATCCTTACTTGTGGGATATTCTCTTCCCCAACAGGAAATGGCAAAGAGTCCCAGCAAAGCTGGTCACATGATCCCTCCTAGGCTCCGCCCACCCCAGTCATTCGACCGACGGACAGGAGGAAATATATATAGGAGAAACCATATGATACCGTGGTGACTGTAGTTAGAGAAAATAATTCATCAGACCTGATTAAAAAACCAGGGCGGGCCGTGGACCGGACACACCGTTGGAGAAAGTAATTTATCAGGTAAGCATAAATTCTGTTTTCTCCAACATTGGTGTGTCCGGTCCACGGCGTCATCCTTACTTGTGGGAACCAATACCAAAGCTTTAGGACACGGATGAAGGGAGGGAGCAAATCAGGTCACCTAAACGGAAGGAACCACAGCTTGCAAAACCTTTCTCCCAAAAATAGCCTCTGAAGAAGCAAAAGTATCAAATTTGTAAAATTTGGCAAAAGTGTGCAGTGAAGACCAAGTCGCTGCCTTACATATCTGGTCAACAGAAGCCTCGTTCTTGAAGGCCCATGTGGAAGCCACAGCCCTAGTGGAGTGAGCTGTGATTCTTTCAGGAGGCTGCCGTCCGGCAGTCTCATAAGCCAATCGGATGATGCTTTTAAGCCAAAAGGAAAGAGAGGTAGAAGTCGCTTTTTGACCTCTCCTTTTACCAGAATAAACAACAAACAAGGAAGATGTTTGTCTGAAATCTTTAGTAGCCTCTAAATAGAACTTTAGAGCACGGACAACGTCCAAATTGTATAACAAACGTTCCTTCTTTGAAACTGGATTCGGACGCAAAGAAGGTACAACTATCTCCTGGTTAATATTTTTGTTAGAAACAACTTTAGGAAGAAAACCAGGCTTAGTACGCAAAACCACCTTATCTGCATGGAACACCAGATAAGGAGGAGAACACTGCAGAGCAGATAACTCTGAAACTCTTCTAGCAGAAGAAATTGCAACCAAAAACAAAACTTTCCAAGATAGTAACTTAATATCTATGGAATGTAAGGGTTCAAACGGAACCCCTTGAAGAACTGAAAGAACTAGATTTAGACTCCAGGGAGGAGTCAAAGGTCTGTAAACAGGCTTGATCCTAACCAGAGCCTGAACAAATGCTTGAACATCTGGCACAGCTGCCAGTCTTTTGTGTAGTAAGACAGATAAAGCAGAGATCTGTCCCTTTAGAGAACTTGCAGATAATCCTTTCTCCAAACCTTCTTGAAGAAAGGAGAGAATCTTAGGAATTTTTATCTTATTCCATGGGAATCCTTTGGATTCACACCAACAGATATATTTTTTCCATATTTTATGGTAAATTTTTCTAGTTACAGGTTTTCTGGCCTGAACCAGAGTATCTATCACCGAATCTGAAAACCCACGCTTTGATAGAATCAAGCGTTCAATCTCCAAGCCGTCAGTTGGAGGGAGACCAGATTTGGGTGTTCGAATGGACCTTGAACAAGAAGGTCCTGTCTCAAAGGTAGCTTCCATGGTGGAGCCGATGACATATTCACCAGGTCTGCATACCAAGTCTTGCGTGGCCACGCAGGAGCTATCAAGATCACTGAGGCCCTCTCCTGATTGATCCTGGCTACCAGCCTGGGAATGAGAGGAAACGGTGGGAATACGTAAGCTAGGTTGAAAGTCCAAGGAGCTACTAGTGCATCTACTAGAGTCGCCTTGGGATCCCTGGATCTGGACCTGTAGCAAGGAACCTTGAAGTTCTGACGAGACGCCATCAGATCCATGTCTGGAATGCCCCATAATTGAGTTATTTGGGCAAAGATTTCCGGATGGAGTTCCCACTCCCCCGGATGAAATGTCTGACGACTCAGAAAATCCGCTTCCCAATTTTCCACTCCTGGGATGTGGATCGCAGACAAGTGGCAGGAGTGATCCTCCACCCATTTAATTATTTTGGTCACTTCTTTCATCGCCAGGGAACTCTTTGTTCCCCCTTGATGATTGATATAAGCAACAGTCGTCATGTTGTCTGATTGGAACCTTATGAATTTGGCCTTTGCTAGTTGAGGCCAAGCTCTGAGAGCATTGAATATCGCTCTCAGTTCCAGAATGTTTATCGGGAGAAGAGACTCTTCCCGAGACCATAGACCCTGAGCTTTCAGGGATTCCCAGACTGCACCCCAGCCCACTAGACTGGCGTCGGTCGTGACAATGACCCACTCCGGCCTGCGGAAGCTCATTCCCTGGGACAGATGGTCCAGGGTCAGCCACCAACGGAGTGAATCTCTGGTCTTTTGATCTACTTGAATCATTAGAGACAAGTCTGTATAATCCCCATTCCACTGTTTGAGCATGCACAGTTGTAATGGTCTTAGATGAATTCGTGCAAAAGGAACTATGTCCATTGTTGCAACCATCAATCCTATTACTTCCATGCATAGCGCTATGGAAGGACGAGGAACAGAATGAAGCACTTGACAAGAGCTTAGAAGTTTTGATTTTCTGACCTCTGTCAGAAAAATCCTCATTTCTAAGGAATCTATTATTGTTCCCAAGAAGGGAACTCTTGTTGACGGGGACAGAGAACTCTTTTCTTTGTTCACCTTCCATCCGTGAGATGTGAGAAAGGCTAGAACGATGTCCCTATGAGCCTTTGCCTTTGACAGGGACGACGCTTGTATTAGAATGTCGTCCAAGTAAGGTACTACTGCAATTCCCCTTGGTCTTAGAACCGCTAGAAGGGACCCTAGCACCTTTGTGAAAATCCTTGGAGCAGTGGCTAATCCGAATGGAAGAGCCACAAACTGGTAATGTTTGTCCAGAAAAGCGAACCTTAGGAACTGATGATGTTCCTTGTGGATAGTGATATGTAGGTACGCATCCTTTAGATCCACGGTAGTCATAAATTGACTTTCCTGGATGGTGGGTAGAATCGTTCGAATAGTTTCCATTTTGAACGATGGTACCCTGAGAAATTTGTTTAGGATCTTCAAATCCAAAATTGGTCTGAACGTTCCCTCTTTTTTGGGAACTACGAACAGATTGGAATAAAATCCCATTCCTTGTTCCTTTATTGGAACTGGGTGTATCACTCCCATCTTTAACAGGTCTTCTACACAATGTAAGAATGCCTGTCTCTTTATTTGGTTTGAGGATAAGTGAGACTTGTGGAACCTTCCCCTTGGGGGTAGTTCCTTGAATTCCAGGAGATAACCTTGAGAAACTATTTCTAGCGTCCAAGGATCCTGAACATCTCTTGCCCAAGCCTGAGCAAAGAGAGAGAGTCTGCCCCCCACCAGATCCGGTCCCGGATCGGGGGCTACTCCTTCATGCTGTCTTGTTAGCAGTGGCAGGCTTCTTGGCCTGCTTACCCTTGTTCCAGCCTTGCATTGGTTTTCAGGCTGGTTTGGGTTGTGAGGCATTACCCTCTTGCTTAGAGGATGCAGAATTAGAGGCTGGTCCATTTCTGCGAAAGGGACGAAAATTAGGCTTATTTTTAGCCTTAAAAGACCTATCCTGTGGAAGGGCGTGGCCCTTTCCCCCAGTGATGTCTGAAATAATCTCTTTCAAATCAGGTCCAAATAAAGTTTTACCTTTGAAAGGAATGTTAAGTAATTTTGTCTTGGATGACACATCCGCTGACCAAGACTTTAGCCAAAGCGCTCTGCGCGCCACAATAGCAAACCCTGAATTTTTCGCCGCTAATTTTGCTAATTGCAAAGCGGCATCTAAAATAAAAGAGTTAGCCAATTTAAGTGCGTGAACTCTGTCCATAACCTCCTCATATGGAGTTTCTCTACTGAGCGACTTTTCTAGTTCCTCGAACCAGAACCACGCTGCCGTAATGACAGGAACAATCCATGAAATTGGTTGTAGAAGGTAGCCTTGCTGTACAAAAATCTTTTTAAGCAAACCTTCCAAATTTTTATCCATAGGATCTTTGAAAGCACAACTATCTTCGATAGGAATAGTAGTGCGTTTGTTTAGAGTAGAAACTGCCCCCTCGACCTTGGGGACTGTCTGCCATAAGTCCTTTCTGGGGTCGACCATAGGAAATAATTTCTTAAATATAGGGGGAGGAACAAAAGGTATGCCGGGCTTTTCCCACTCTTTATTTACTATGTCCGCCACCCGCTTGGGTATAGGAAAAGCGTCGGGGGGCACCGGAACCTCTAGGAACCTGTCCATCTTGCATAATTTCTCTGGAATGACCAAATTGTCACAATCATCCAGAGTAGATAACACCTCCTTAAGCAGTGCGCGGAGATGTTCTAATTTAAATGTCACAACATCAGGTTCAGCTTGATGAGAAATTTTTCCTGAATCTGAAATTTCTCCCTCAGACAAAACCTCCCTCATGGCCCCTTCAGATTGGTGTGAGGGTATGACAGAACAATTATCATCAGCGTCCTCTTGCTCTTCAGTGTTTAAAACAGAGCAATCGCGCTTTCTCTGATAAGTAGGCATTTTGGATAAAAGATTTGCTATGGAGTTATCCATTACAGCCGTTAATTGTTGCATGGTAATAAGTATTGGCGCACTAGATGTACTAGGGGCCTCCTGCATGGGCAAAACTGGTGTAGACACAGTAGGAGATGATGTAGTATCATGTTTACTCCCCTCATTTGAGGAATCATCTTGGGCAATATCATTATTTGTGGCAGTACTGTCCTTACTTTGTTTGGACGCTATGGCACAATTATCACATAAATCTAAATGGGGAGACACATTGGCTTTCATACATATAGAACATAGCTTATTTGAAGGTACAGACATGTTAAACAGGCTTAAACTTGTCAACAATGCACAAAAAACGTTTTAAAATAAAACCGTTACTGTCACTTTAAATTTCAAACAGAAAACACTTTATTACTGAATATGTGAAAAAGTATGAAGGAATTGTTCAAAAATTACCAAATTTTCACCAAATTTCAGAGCTTTAAGCCTTAAAATAACGGAACCGGAGCCGTTTTTCAATTTAACCCCTATACAGTCCCAGATACAGTCTTTGCTAAGACCCAACCAAGCCCTGAGGGGAATACGATACCAAATGACGCCTTCTAAAAGCTTTTTCAGAGATTCTTAGATCCTCACACATGCATCTGCATGCCCTGCTCTCAAAAAACAACTGCGCATTAATGGCGCGAAAATGAGGCTCAGTCTATGACTAGAAAGGCCCCCTGACTGAAAAAGGTGTCCAATACAGTGCCTGCCGTTTTATAAACGTTCCCCAAGATTATAAATGTCAATTTTTAGCCTAAATTTGAATAATATGCACAAATAAAGCAATCGATTTAGCCCATAAAAATGTCTACCAGTTTTTTAGCCCATAATAAGCCCTTTATTCTGTTTGTTTTTGACTAAGAAAATGGCTTACCGGTCCCCATGAGGGGAAATGACAGCCTTCCAGCATTACACAGTCTTGTTAGAAATATGGCTAGTCATACCTTAAGCAGAAAAGTCTGCTAACTGTTTCCCCCAACTGAAGTTACTTCATCTCAACAGTCCTATGTGGAAACAGCAATCGATTTTAGTTACTGTCTGCTAAAATCATCTTCCTCTTACAAACAGAAATCTTCATCCTTTTCTGTTTCAGAGTAAATAGTACATACCAGCACTATTTTAAAATAACAAACACTTGATAGAAGAATAAAAACTACATTTAAACACCAAAAAACTCTTAACCATCTCCGTGGAGATGTTGCCTGTGCAACGGCAAAGAGAATGACTGGGGTGGGCGGAGCCTAGGAGGGATCATGTGACCAGCTTTGCTGGGACTCTTTGCCATTTCCTGTTGGGGAAGAGAATATCCCACAAGTAAGGATGACGCCGTGGACCGGACACACCAATGTTGGAGAAACAACTATGTATTTTGTGTTTAAATTGTTGGCTTTGGACTAGCAATTCATCTGTAATCAGTTCTTGTTTTCTGTAAAAGTGTTCAGAAGAGCAATGATTTATTTTGTTTAAGGGAGCTTTGGTTTTCTTTTTTGTACAAAGACCTGTTCAAATAAAGACTATGGGGCATATTCATCAAGCTCCGTATGGAGCTTCCGCTGCTTCATAACCTGTCTGCCTGCTCTGAGGCGGCAGACAGAAATCAACCTGATTGAATACTATCAGGTTGATTGACACCCCCTGCTAGCGGTTGATTTGCTGCAAATCTGCAGGGGGCGGCATTGCACCAGCAGTTCACAAGAACTGCTGGTGCAATGATAAATGCCGACAGTGTATGCTGTACGATCCGCTATAACTGGAAGAGTCAGTTACTGCATTTGACCAAATGGGACAAGTCCAGGTACCACGTCAAGGTCTCTTCCAAAACCTGGGACCCTAATACAGCCACACAAATGCAGGCTCACACACAGGTGCAAGCTCATATTTAAACACACTGGGAACTAGTCAGGGTTCACAGACTTTTGTAATCACCCTTAAGCACAAACAAAACAAGGAAAGTGGATCAGTACTCCCAGACCGGACCGGGGACACATCACATGACCCTGAAACACTGCTCAGCTATGGTGTTATAGCACTCTCAAAAAGCTGCACTATTTCTAGAGTCACATGCAGTCTTGGCCCAAACCACCCTGGGAGCAGGTCCCTAGGGAAAATAAACAGTGACTAAACAGTCATTACAATACACACAAAAATAAAGTCTAGTACTCGCTCACAAGCTCTCAGCTAAGTTTAAAAGAAACTGCAAGAGTCAGTTACCGCATTTGGCCAAATGGGACAAGCCCAGGTACCACGTCAAGGTCTCTTCCAAAACACAAATTCAGGCTCACACACAGGTGCAAGCTCATATTCAAACAAACTGGGAACTAGTCAGGGTTCACAGATGCAAAATGCAGTAACAAAGGGACCTATGAGGTTCCAAAATGTTATGCCTTGCTTTTAACCTTTGAGTAATAAATGTGAGGTTTTATCTCATACTAAGTTCAATGAGTTCTTATCTCTGGTTTTGATATCTGGACTCTTATTTAGCACCTTGGCATTTGTGACTTTTGTTATATGGAGTGCATCTTTTTGGATATATATATATATATATATATATATATATATATATATATATATATATATATATATATATATATATATATATATATATATATATATATATATATATGTGTGTGTGTGTGTGCGTGTGTGTTATGTCAAAAATCTTTTGCAAACATATTTACATGTCCCTAAGTTCCTTTTTTTGTATGTAAACAATGTTGTCTGTCATATCTCTGTGTTTATTTATACCATTATATGTATATAGTGTAAATGTCTTATTATTCTGAGCAGGAATAATTGCAAATATAACATGTAATCAGGGTATCATATGTATTTATTTGCAATTAATGGATATTTTAAGAGCTGGGCCAGTTTTCTCTCTGTACCTGTGTAACCCCTCCTGATTGCCATCTAGTTTTTAAAACCACCCCTACACAGGTGTTATAAAATGGGCTGGCATATAAGATGACATTTCTTACTGAAAAAGAAATTCAAGAGAAGGAAGAAAAACACTGAAAATATCATGACAGTAAAGAGGTGATTTTAATTTATGCTGTATCTGAATCATGACAGTTTAATGTTAGGTGGGCTATCCCTTTGAGCTATCAGTTTAAGATTATATTGAATCAAACATCAATTTGAATTTTAAAATTATTGTCTAAAATATTACACTGTGTGTCCTAATGTCAGCATCAATGTTTATCTTTAATACTAATTTCACATATACATGCTTTCAAAGTATAATACACAATGTAAAAAATGGCACTTACAAGTTCTGATGAGTGATCAATGGCACAAGTATCGAGCAATTTGATTCGTTAGTGATAGTTTAAATTGTATATTTTAATCAGATTGGCTGATGTCATAAATCATGTGATTATGCATATTCCAATCAAAAGTGGTTGAAAAATGCACTAGTGTGTGGGTTGTTTAGGAGTTTGTGTCATATTGGTGTGAAAAGTGTTGCATCAAATTTGGGGTGAAGTGGAGAGTGGGACTTGTATTACATGGCTTAAATATGGTGCACATAGATTTTCCACAAAAAATAAAAAGGAAGTTAGCTATATTATGTTGTGTATGTATTTCATTTGTATCTCTATATCTATTAGTGCAACAAGTTTGGGGCAAAACTTTGCAACAAATTTGGAGAAATAATATTGTCCCTTTGCTTTGTAATGAGAGACAAAGTTGTAGCATAATCCACAAGTAGTAATGTATTTTTCATTTTTATCCCTATATCTACTAGTGCACCAAATGTGGAGCAATAATATTGTTTGATTTAGAAAGGGTATATAATTTTAATAAAGTTTCTAATTTACTTTTATTATGTAATATACTTCATTCTCTTGCAGCATCGAACATAAGCTTTCTGTGTTTTCAGACTCCCATTGATTTCTATGGCATCCGCGGCCTCAAGGGTGGCCGTGTGAAAACTAGGTACGCTGCTTCGGAATAGACGCGAGCATACCTGTTAAATGTTTGATAAATTGATAAAAGGATCAAATAGAGTTGAATGTGAATTTAAAACATCTGTAATAACCAAGCATCGATCTGCGTCGGATTAAGATCACAGGAGCGTATATTTCGTCACACATTTCAACATTTGACTATCTTGATGCTTTGATAGCTACGGTGGATCAATCTCGCAAAAAATACGACGCAGGATTCAGGCGTATTTTCAGTTGACGCTTTGATAAATATCTCCCTATAGCTAGTCTCTATCTCTCTATTTCTTTCTCTCTCTCTCTCTCTTCTTACCTATTTACCATGGATCTCCCTTATTTGGTCAACCTTTTTTTTACAGTCTCCCTAAACATTTTTCTCCCTTATTTTATGCAACATGTAAAATCTTAATTTCAAACATTTAATATTGTACTCTTGTACTCTTATTTAGTAAATCATTTTGATGTATCTGATAGTTTAATGTCTTTGCTCCCACTGTGCCATAAATGAGAAATAGAATTAATGGATTTGCAGAAAGATGTTGAATGTATTAAGCTAAACTGTGTAAATGAAGATGATTTGTGGGAAGAATTTTGTTGCACCAGACTATATCAAATGTTAAAATAAAGTGTTTTGTTTTTTTCAGTAATACTGTATAATTTGTCAGTTTCCTATATGTTTAATATATGTAGGGGCTAAAAAATTTCCACTAGCCCAGGGTTGAGAAAAAATTGCAGCGGGCGAGAAAAATACATTTTAACAGAGTGGACTATGAACTTTTTCTTTCTTTACGCTAGTCACATTCTATCTATCTATCCATCTATCTATCTGAAATATATTAATGTGAACTAGGACAAAGAAAGGTTAAACTGAAAGTTCAAATAGCTTAAAATACAGTCTGTTTATGGTTAAACAGTCCTTTTGTAACCAAGTGTCATGTGAATCTATAATATGTGACGGCTTATCCAGTAAAGCTGCTTAGCATGTAAGATCAAAGCAAATGCAATTTTCCTTGACAAAAATATTCAAGTTATGCTAAATATTCGGATTTATACTTTCTATGCGTACAGTAAAGTCAAGCTTCAACATAGTAATATTAATTAGCTTAAAGGGACATGAAACCCAAACATTTTCTTTCATGATTCAGATAGAGAATACAATTGCAAACAACTTTCAAATTTACTTCTATTATCTTGTCTGTTTTATTTGCTTGGTATCATTTGTTGAAGGAGCAACAATGCACTAATTGTTTTTAACTGATCACATGGTTAAACCAATCACAATCAATATATATATGCAGCCACCAATCAACAGCTAGAACCTAGGTTCTCTGCTGCCCCTGAGCTTGCCTAGATAAACCTTACAGCAAAGGATAACAAGAGAAGGAAGCAAATTAAATAATAGAAGTAAATTGGAAAGTTGTTTAAAATTGTATTCTCTATCTGAATCTTGAAAGAAAAATTTTGGGTTTCATGTCCCTTTAAGATCTCAGTATTTATAGAACAAGAAGTATAAAAGTGAAGATGGAATATATTTATGCACAAGCCTAATCATCCTCAATAGATACACACCAAATGTATTGTTATAGTATCAGTCCTGGGTTAACTAATAGACTTGGAATTTACTAGATCTCAGAAAGCCAGATACAAGTGAGATGACCCTGCCCATATTCATTTAAGGTCATCTTGCTTTGTACCCATTACAATCAAACCCATGTATAAAGCAAAATTATCAATGACAGACATTATTATGTGTTTATACAAATAGCAAACAATGGAATACAATGCTTTTTTAATACTATTTTTAAGTAGACACGTGTTCAGTCTAAAAAGGTCCAGCTGTCCATGAACATCAATAAAACATATATGTCCATAGTGCTAGTTTCCTCTGATGTGAACAATACACGTGTTATTGTATATTGCCAGCTTTCCTCCATAATAATACTAGACAACCAGCAGATGATCAGTAAAGGGCAGCAGGTGAAGGTCACAGAGTAGATTCAAACTAAAGTTCTACCCTAGGCATCACCTCATTTTGTCTTAAATATATTTTTGTAACTGACACAGTGATGTTATCTCCTTAGCTACCAGTAACAAACAAAGCACTGATTTTACCCCTTGGCTGCTAGCAATACACATAATGCAATTAATCAATGCCCTCTTCACTAACATATTATGTAATGAATGACTTGAGCCCCTCATACCAACTGGGAGCAATATGCACAGGCTTAGGCAGTATAAGACATGTAGCCACAGTTCAGGGGACTTAAATCCAGGTATTTAGGCATCAATTTTTAAATAAATATTTCTAAGTTTGAGACAGTCAAACAAAAACAAAAATACAGACCGCTTTCTTTAATCTATCAACTGTAATTTAAACTGCAGTGACTACGCATATATTTGTGTTAAAATATTAATTGCAACCCTTTTTCTTTTTATATATATACGTTACCAAAATGACCAAAATTGATAGTTCAGTTACCAAAAACTCCTTGTTTCATCTCAGAAGACAGATAAGTAAATTTTTGCAATCAATGAGAAAAGGCAGTCAGCTTGCTCAGAATGATTGTATTTCAAACGCCCAGCAGCAGTTATCACTCAAAGTTAGCAGCCTGTCCTTTTTCCCTCTCTTGCCTTACTTATATATGTTTTCACTCATTTATGAAACCATGTGGGTGGCCCTACGGAAGCTGATCATCCCATTGGTTACCTGGGAAGTCTATGCGGATTGGCCCTCAGCTTGGCATGGTCACCATGGAAATGCATCTTTTAACATTTAAGTCCCTTGACTGTCATACTGAATTCTGGCCATCGGGGGCAGCAGACAACAACACGGCAATACATTTCACCATCCAACATTTTTAACAATGCAATATTTCTATGAAGTGGTTAATCATCAGACCATAACTTCCTGCATCAATCACTTACAATATTAATTATAGATGGGGTAGTATCATATCATTTTTCTGATTATTTTAATATGAAACATCATTATATTATATCAAAATAATTACACTTAATTATCCCAAAATGAATAGCATTTATACATCTGTTATATTTTCAGAGCTGTGTTTAAACTTTCATAAACATCTAGTGTATAATCATATGACATGGCTCAGATCATCACATGTAGGCAATCCTGTACTCAGTATTCTCTAGTTCCATCTGCAAGATAGAAGAATTAGGTTATATATACTTCAGCGATGGGATTATTGCAATTTCCATTTAATCCATTACAAAATTTTAATCCATCTCCCACATATATATATTCATTTCTATGCAGTGTTCAAAATTATACAAAATCCAGCAAATTATAGATTGATACATAGTTATTCATCCAGATATCCCATTCATCAGTTGTTCCTATAATTTTCATTAGATTTCTGGAACAGAGAAAAAAAAATGTTTTTATTTTTGAGTCCATGGTTCAGTGCTTGTATACTTAGCACAGCAGAGATTACTTAACAAGTCTATGCTAATCCCTATGTAGTCAGAATTTTACCTGCTCATCTAGTTTATAAACCCAGGATGTTATCTCCATAAACAGCAGGGATCATTTTACAAGTAGTTGTAAAAAGTCATAATTTCTTGAACCTGTTTGTAGTTTCAAACATACTCACAGATGGATCGGCTACATCTTGGGCAGGAAATCCATATATGGGCATGTATCCTGATCTAGGCACCATGTGTATCTTGTTTGCTAATTTATTTTTTATTTACCCCCACAGGGCTGTGGGCTTCCAAAACTATGTTATCTTTTAATTAGGATAAACATGTCTTCACTCAGCCAAAACCATCTGGCAGGGGGGTTGGGATTTACAGTTGAATAGAAACTATTGTCAATAACCTCATATTTAATTAATCATGTGGTCTCACCAACCATATACAGTATATGAAAACTATATATATATATATATATATATATATATATATATATATATATATATATATATAAAAATATAAATATATAATTTTCATTTATAATATTCATATACTCTGACATAAATCCCCCTTCCAACTTCAAATAGATGTAGGACACATGTATTTGAATTGGCTTAAAGTCAGTGGCACTTGGTGAGTGTGTTGACAGTATACATCATAGACAGTCTTCTATATAGAAATTCCGTCATTTTTGAGCCTTCATGTTTATCAGCTAGGCAATGGCATCTTTAAACTACAGTATATTTTTAGTGCATTTGGGGATATGACACTTCATTCTCCCTCTATGACTTGTAGTTGGGACCTAGGATGACATGCTCGCAACTGATTGATATGGACCCATTTATCTATGAAACTTTCATTTTTGGGGATCCGTATTTTATAGGCCACTGGAGATATTTTGTTGGTAATGGCAAAGGGACCTTTCCATGAGGGAAGAAATTTCTTCTCCCTAACCTGATCTCTTCCAAAGTTATAAAGATAAACTTTATCATTTATTTCATATTCCTTTTTGGACATTTTGAGATCATAATAGGTTTTAGTGGCAGTTGCAGCTTTCTCTAAATTCCTTTGAGCAAATGCAAAGGCATATTGCAAAGGCTTTCTTAGGTTCTCCACATATTGATGTGTATTGGCAGCGTTTATTAAGTTTTGGTCTGATGTACGGTACAGTAGATGCTGAGGTAGAACCATTCTCCTACCAGTCATCAGTTCAAACAGTGACATCTTGGTAGCACTACTTGGAGTTGCTCTTAATGCCATTAAGACTAAAGGTAGTTTTATATCCCAGTCTTTACCCGTTTCACTCACAAACTTTTTGAGGATTTTAACAATGGACTGGTTGTAACGTTCAACACCACCACTTGAGGCAGCTCTATGTGCAATATGGACCTTTCTTTTAACCCCTAGTATTTTCCACATTTTGGTCATCACTTCGCTAGTGAAGTGGGTTCCCCGATCTGATTCGATTCTTTGGGGCAAACCAAATCTGGAAAACACGTGGTTGATGAGCAATGCTGCGCATGTTTCAGCACTATTGTTAGGTGCACTGATGCACTCTACCCATTTTTTGATATGGGGTTATTTTCAGGACCTTCTATGTGATTATAGAAGGTGCCTACAATGGGATCTTCTTTTTGACTAGTCATCAGGTCCTCACTAGGAGAATCCTGACTCCATTGTACCAAGTTAGGCTCACTCTGTTGTTTTGCCTGGTTTCTGGTAATGGCTTATACCTGAATTGCAACCATTAAGTGGTCAATATTAAGGAGTTCTCCAGTTATGGCTCCTTGTTTGGCTAATGAATCCGCAAGATCATTGCCTTCCTTATCAGGACCTAGAACCCTGGAATGACCCTTGGTCTTTTTCCAGTGTATGGTTAAATCATTGGATACCACCAGATTATCAATCTCGCAGAACAACTTGCCATGCTTGACTGGTTTGTTATTGCTTTTCTGCATGCCATTTCTTTTCCAAGTTGGCAGGTATTCAAAAAAACTGTCACGCACATAATTTCAGTCAGTTATGATCACAAATTCATGAATACCATGTTCAATAGCCATTTCAATGGTTTTTAGAACAGCAGTGAGTTCTGCAACTTGACTGGATCTTGGTCCAATGTTGAAACCTATAGATATATTTGAGAATCCATTTGCCCAAGTTATACCAATGCCAGTGACTAATCTGCACTCATTATCAATAGTGGCATGGTAAGAACAACCATCAACATACACCCAAGGTAATGTTTGACAATTGTCATCATTGTATATTTTATATGGGGAAAGCAATTGTTCCTCCAGGAAATCATCTTCTGACAATTCTTCCCCAGGATCTTTAGCAGTACAGTCGGGGAGCTCAGCAATCCCCTGTGCGACTGGATTCTTTTTATTCTACTTGTAGCGAATTTCTAAAGGCCAGCCTTGTAAGGAAAGAGTCCACGCTGTTATGCGGCTATTTGAATTCCCAAACTCTTATTCTCTCACTTTGCAAATATAGCAAAGGCTGGTGGGCCGTTTCTACAATAATTTCTCGCCCTGTACATAGCTGCGGAAATTTTGTAGAGCCCATACAGTAGATAAGAGGGCTTTTTCGCAATCGCTAAATTTTATTTCTACTGGGGATAGAGTTTTGCTCGCATAAGCAATCGCTTTGCTTAAATTATCATGCTTTTGGTATAAAACAGCACTCATGCTTACATCTGTGTAACCTGTCTCTAAGAAGAAAGGTTTACCACCTTCAGGGTATGCTAAGCAAGGTGCTTGTGTGAGTTTTCTCTTCAGGTCTTTGATGGCTGTCTCTTGAGATTCACTCTAGTGCCATTTCACATCTTTCTTTAGAAGAAGTAGTAGTGGTTTAGCTAATTCTACATAATTATCAATGAATTTGCGAGGATAATTTGTCATACCCAGGAATGATCTTAATTCCTTTAAGTTAGTTGGGTTTTTAGAATTCCCTATAGCTTCCACCTTTTTCTTCTGAGGATTTAGCCCTTCAGAAGTAACTTCATGTCCCAAGAAATTTACACGAGTGCGGCACCATTGAGCTTTTTGTAGGGATAATTTGACACCTGCCCTTTTAAGTTGGCTGAGGACGTGTTTAAGCTCTGCAATGTGTCTTTCAAAGTCTGTGCTTTTGATTAGAACATCATCGACATAAGATAAGGTCCCTCTTTCCAGTGCATCAGGCATAGCCTTATGCATGAATACAGCAAATTCATGTCCAGAATTTATGTATCCAAAAGGGAGTCTCTGAAATGCATATTGGACCTTTTGGAATGAGAATGCCAGCTTATATTGGTCCTCCTCGTGTACCTTTATGGTCCAATATCCCTGTGCACAATCAATGGCAGTGAATATTTTGGATCCATGCATCTGTGCTAGGCATTGGTCAATGTATGGTACAGGCCAGCCAGACATGTACACTCGTTTGTTTAGCTGTCTTAAATCAGCACACAAACACCATTGTCCATTGGGCTTAAGAACACCTAGAATAGGATTGTTATAAGAACTATGCACCTGTCGTATAATACCTCTTTCTTCCAATTTCCTTATGATTTCTGCAAGAGAATCATATGAGGCTAAAGGGAGTCTGTACTGTTTAACAAAGACAGGTGGTGCATTGGGATCTGTTTGTATTCTTGCAATGTGCAAGTCTGTAGTACCACAGTTGTAAGAATCCCTAGCAAAAATATCCTTGTACTCCAGCAGGAGTTCTCGCAGCTGTTGGCGTTCATCATCGCTGGAACAGCCATTAGCTAAGGATATTTGCTCTTCGACTATTTGCTGAAATCCTTGAAAGATTTCAGGCTGTCCTATTTCATAGGCTTCTTCCAATCTAGAGGTGAGATCCCCTTGATTATAATTTACATTGCCCCCATGACTCTGGGTATTGGGGTAATCTTGCTGTTTGATCGGCTGATCAAATACTAGAGAGGCTTCTTCAATTTTACAGATACCTTCTTCTGAGCTGAAGGGATACATAGACTGAATAGTAAATAGACCCTCTGGCATAGAGGTAAAGGATTGTTCTATTAATTGTTCTTCAGTTAAGTATCCTTCAGGTATTTGCCCAATTACATTATTCTGGAATCCAAAAGTGTAATAACTTGATTCCAGTGCATATCCTATGGTAGTCCCCTTGGATAAGTTTATATCCTGTGGGGTCATGTTATGTACAATAACATGTATTGGAATAGTTCCAATATTCACCATAGGAGTATAGGTCATTGTGACACCCAGATTTTGTATTCTATGGGAGAGGCAAATTAGTGTTTCAGAAGTTTTTAATTTCTGACCTCTCTTTACCTGTAAGGGTAAAATAAATTTATCAGCCCCGGTAGGAATTATAACATCACTAGACACCTGCATATTCACAGCATATGGCAATTGCTGGTTTGATTTCAGGGCTGCATTTTCATCCTGAAATACTTCAGGGTCCCCCTTTAACCTGCTCCAGAGGCAAGAGTTAATCAAATCTATTTGTATGGCATATCTATGTAAGATATCATTGCCAATGTATATTTGATTATGGGGAGTATTTAAAACTAAAAACAGGTGCTTCGCTGACTTATTACCTATAGAGATAGATACTAAGCACTTAGCTGTGATGTTATAGCTTTCAAACCTGTTATTCAGGCCGTGGACACAGTGGTCTTGGGGAGAAAGATATTTAATCACTTTAGGTTCAGCTATCTGTGCTAATAAGCCTTTGCTTATATAGCTAGCTTCCTGTTTTAAGTTCAGTTTGGCATACTTTGTTGTACCAAGGTCATGCATTTGTATAGGGATAAATAGATCCTCTTTAACTCTCTCAATTCCTACGAGGTATTGAGCGTGCCCCCCCCCCCCCCCACTTAGGGATTCTATGATCCCCTTGTGGAGAGATATGGTTAATACATCGCCATCTAAGGAAATATTTGCTATCTTCCCAGGCGAAATTTTAAAAGTATTACCATCAGAGCCACTTAAAGGAGTCTGATCATCTATTTGTAGGATAGTGATTCCAGGTACAGAGTTATTCCTGAAATGAATCTTCACAGCATCTGGCTTCTCTTCCACCACGTGACAGTTATGTCGGGGGCGAGATATATCAGATTTCTCATAATTAATAGGCCTTTTTGCTTGTGACCAAATTACATTATTTATGCAATAAATTATGGTGCTTAATAGCTTCAGGAGATCACTACCAATTGGTGGATCCACTATAATGACAGGGTGTTTTATGACCCTGTTCCCTAGTTTAAATTTTAACCATGCCGTACCGTGGACTTTTAGAGAGTCACCCCCAACACCTATTAGAGAACCATCAAATTCTTTTATTTTAGGTTTGTGGGGTGTTAGCTCATTTAGCTGTGTGTAGTACCTGTGGGATATAAGATAGTTGCCTGAGACCCAGTATCAATTAATCCCATGATAGGGTTGGAGACTGAATCTTGTAGCTCAGCTAATACATAATACCTCCCTGCGGTTTCTACCATTTCACACATAAAACTGGCGTGATTGTACACCTGTGTGCTTCGCCACGTGTTACCTGAATCCGCCATGTTTTCCGATGCAGAAGAAAATTCAAACCTACCGGTCTCTTCTATGACAGGGTCGGCTGGATTCTTGTGTACTGCATCTGTGGAAATAAGGTTAAGAGAACACTGCAAAGGAAAAATTTTGTTAATGCTTTCAGGTCGAGGTTGCTCGTCATCACAGCTAAATCGTCCGTTTCCGGTCTGTGGGGAGAGAACATGATTAGTACCATTTTTGCTTTATCATTTTATTTTGTATATCTCTCCCCTCCCTTTCAGGTGATACTGCAGTGTTTATGACTGTGCCTGTTGCCCACTGCTGGCCACTGGCTGTACCCCTAAAAAAGTATTGTTCGGTTGCTGAGCCGTAAGTTTTTTACTCATATTAGCGACTTGTTCGCTCAACCGAATTAGCTGGGTACTAAGCTGATCTACTTGATTGTACAAGTTACCTCTACTCCTGGGCCTATCTCTTGATGCCCCATAATAATGATTCCTGGACCATTGGTTCCCCGCAGAATCAGAGCCGCTATTTCTATCCTGGCATGGTTGCCCCTGGGGTTCAATTTGTTCAGCATTAGTATTTTGGGGAGTATTATTTACTTGGGGTGTTTGGTTATCCTGAGAATATCTTCGCCATCTATTTTATCTACCTTTACGTGAGTACCAATTATTCAGGGGGTATTCTCTTTGGGAGTAATTATTTATTTGGGTATGTCTCCCATGGGTGTAGTCTCTCTGCGCCTCAGCCCGTGTTGGGGGAGGGGTAGTGTTAAACCTTTGTGGAGATGGCCTGTTTCCTCTGGCCACCTCCGCGTAGGTTTTATTTTTAGACTCCAAATTTAGGGGGCTAGGTGACACCCTAGTTTCGGCCACTATTTTAGGATTGGGCTTTCTCTCCCTTTTATCCCCCTGTTCACCGGATTGCTGAATAGAGTATAACTTTGTACTCTCTTTGATCAGCCATTCCAATGAGCAGTTCTCATCAAAATCTCTAGCTAAGTTAATTTTGATGGGTGCGGGCAGTGCTTCAAAAAATAGATTCACCAACTCTGAGCATTCAAATATGGGATTATCTTCAGCCATACTGTACGCACTTTTCAGTATAGAAAGGAACTTGATAGGGCTTTGAGTTGCACTACATTTTAAACCATATACAGCTATTCTCGCTGCAGTTTTAGTGCGATGTTGCCCGAATTCCTTTCTGCACTGTCGTTTCGTTTCACTCCAGGAATGAATATTCATATCCTTTAGTGAAGCAAAGAATTTGTGATGTTTACCTTCAAATACCCAGGGTAGAAATTCAATTTTGAACTGCTCCTAAGTGGTCAATAATGGAAATGGCCCCCCTTTTGGAAAATGGGCATACTGCATTCTTTAGGAATTTAATTATTGTGGGGATGTCATATACTTTATTTAGTACATTACTGGATTTCACTGGGAACTTATTGTTTGAGTTAGGGTGCCTTTCATTTGTCCTATCTTTACTGTGCTGAAATCTTACCCATGTATCTCTATATGGGCTGTCTGAGAAGCTAGCCCCCCTTTCTGACCCGTTATAGTGACTGCCCTCTTCATCTGAGGCGTAATAATTTTCCGGTCCCCCAGAGTTAGGTAATTGCCTAGGGGAAAAAGTTACTTCTGGGCCTGAATTAGGGCTATAATTTGGGTATTTGTGTCTATCCTCCCGCCTGGTATCTTGAAACTCATTTCTGCCCCAGTCCTTATTTGAGTTAAACGTTTCAGCACTAGTGTTATTACTTAAAGGTTCCTTATTACTGCTGATTTGTCTCTTTAATTTATTTATTTCCTGTTCATATCCTTTTTCAGCCTAACGATATCTAGCTTTTAAAGTTTTATTTTCATCTTGGCATTTTTCATACTCTTCTTCGAAAGCTTTAAATTCAGCCACTATTTTCTGATTATATTTATTTAAGTCAGAAACCTTTTTATTAGCTTCTAGAACCTCTACCTTTCCGTGAATAAAGGCTTCTTCAAATTCTCGTAATAAATCATTTTCATCCCTTAGCCGTCCTAATTGTCTGTCTTGTTCTGTCATTTGGTTAGACATCTCACAGCTCAAATACATTAGGATCGGCCAAGTTTTGAAAATTAATTCATCACGCCCTCTAAATTCCATGCATTCATTAAGTTGCAGTAACATTTGGTATAATTCCCCATCTTCAAACCACATATCTCTAACTAAATCTTTGGCCTTAGCTTTACACCCCTTAATATACATGGAGACATCGTCCCCAATATCAAGTCTAGTCATGATGTGGTTCATGGCTTCTAATTTGAGAGTTTTTTCCTGAACCATTTCATGGACAGAGGATCTTGGGGAGGGAACATTTTCATCCTGTGCAGAAACGCTAGCATTACTTTTTGCTGAAGACATTGTTATTTTAGTGTTGTACTAATAATATTTTAGTGTTGTACTAATGTACTAATATTTTTTTTTTTTTTTCATATTTCAAAATATAATTTTGAAATATGAAAAATTTATATTTTTATGAATTTGAAATATGAAAAATTAATATTTTTGATTAATTTCGAAATATGAAAAAACAATATTTTTATGAATTTTGAAATATGAAAAATTAATATTTTTATGAATTTTGAAATATGAAAAATTAATACTTTTATTAATTTTTCAAAAATTATTTTTTTAATATTTCAAAATATTAATATTAATCTTGAACCCCTCGGGATATGATCAATAATGATATAACGTAGATCAGACACCGAATGTCTGTTTGTCTGATGATGGTGATTCTGACCAGCCGGTGGCTCGGCATTTTTGCACTAACAGACATTCGGTGTCTGATCTACGTTATATCATTATTGATCATATCCCGAGGGGGGGCCAGAGGTGGGGACAGGGCCAAACATCTACTGCAACGTAAGTCCCAATGGATCTTTAATTTGGATACAATGTATCCAAAGGGACTAAATGTACATTTGGATTACCAATGTTTCTTGTAATGGTCCTCTGTGCCCTGTCTCTAACTGTGCATTTAATCATACTACTCTTGTTATGGGCAATACCCAGTAAGAAGGGATGATCTGATGGATTTTCGATGGCAGCATTTTGACTATGTATTTAACTTTTTGTATCACAGTTTCATTATTGTGGGCAACAATTTTTACTTTAATATTGGTAATAGTAGGATCAACATGTTGGAGTATGTGCCCTTTAATATCATATCATTATCATTTTGCAGTATAGAAATCTGTAGGATTGCAAGTGACATGCTGTTTTGAGGGCTATGATGAGATTGTAGCTGAGGTTGCCTGTGGAAGTTTTAGGGCCACCATACTAATACGAGGGTTAATTGATGTTGACTTTACACAGTATGTTTCTATGTATTTGCAGAGTTGACAGAGTAACTAATAGTTACGATTTAGTGGGGTGTCAGTTTATGTTTTTATGACATTGGCTCCAGTGTGTATCACGCAGTATGTGTTTAATCTGCTTTGTAATTATACATGTTAAATCATGACCATTGCTTAAAATTGTATGCCTGCATATGATGTTACTGTTGCTATGAGCATTGATTGCCTGTCTGTACATACCGCTTGTTACTTTTAACGTTATATGTTTGTTTTAACTTTGCCCTTTAGTTTTGTCCCTGTCGGCTCTCCCTAACTCCGGGCGCACATGCGCAGTTGTGTTACACGGACGCTGGGGGCTCTGATGGTGATGGCTCATGGTGGAGGTAAGACATTATAAATTAATGTACTGTGGTGGTTTATTGTAAGTGGTCTGAGGACGGGGGAGACCCCGAAAACGTTTACCTAAATAAAGTTAATGAAACAGAGAGTGCCTTCCCTGTTATTTGGAGTATTACTTTTGATTAGAAGTGCACCCCGGAGGTTGCTGCATATGGAGTGCTGGTTCCCATTTTTTCTAGATTATATATATATATATATATATATATATATATATATATATATATATATATATATATATATATATATATATATATATATATTCCTCCTGTATGTGTTTGTAAATTGTGTCCTGTCTCTTAGAAGTTTTATATTATTGTTTTATTTAAATAAACTGTATCCATGGACAGCGCTGCGGAATATGATGGCACTTCATAAATAAAGTATAATAATAATAATAATAATAATAATAATATATGTATAGATAAATATTTTTCTAAAAAACATCACATATATATATATATATATATATGTGTGTGTGTGTGTGTGTATTTAATCATAAATACAACCTACAGTATTCTGCTTTGTGAAAAATATTGGAATGGGAAATATTTATATTTCATGTCTGGTTAGCGCACTTGTGTTAAACGTGATCAGGTTTGCGCAATTTTTCCCCCCACTTTTCATGCTCTATTGAAGTCTATGGGGGGAATATGTTAACGCAGTTGTGATATTCTAACTTTGGCTTTTTGCACGCATCGGGTTAATGTGCGAGTGAAAACTTTTTACTTTCAACTTGCAATAGAAGAGCAACCTGACACGCTGAAAAAGCAACGTGTGAACGGGAGCGATAAATAGTGTTCCACTCATAATCTAGCCCTATATATTTAATATTAAACCCTTTTTTTAATGTGCTTATAACTTTAGATTAGGGGATTTGTGTTACATTTAGTTTTTATATGGGGACCCATAGTGATTAGAAATTTTGATCATTTGAAATATATTGGTTGAACATTTTTTAAGTTATTAAGTGTTAAAAAATATTAAGAGAGGACTGCACTAAGCATGAAATGTGGCATGCAGATATCATTTATTGTCTTATAGTTTGGTGGAAAAAAAGACAGTGGTAGTTAAAATATAAAGCTTTACGGTTGACTTGGATTGCTATCTTTAAAGCATGCTCAGCAGTGAATACTTGATGAAAAGAAAAATTAAAGGGACGTGAAACCCAATTTTGATTCATATAGAGCATGCAGTTTTAAACAACTTTCTAATTTCATTTGTTTTCTTCTTCTTTAAATTTAAAACCAGGGATGTAAGCTCAGGAGACTGGAGCACTATATGGTAGCAGTCTTGCTCTAGCGCTGCGGAATCTGTTTCCACTCTACAAATAACGGATAATAATAATAACGGATAATCAAAATAATCATTTTTCTGTAAAGTTGTCGCCACATTTTTTAGCAATGGTTACATAATGACACTGATTCATAGTATATATATATATATATATATATATATATATATATATATATATATATATATATATATATATATATATATATATATATATATATATATATATATATATATACTGATATATATACTGCATTGAAAATGTTACAATCTACTGGGGTAGCTCATTGTTACAATATTTAGGTAACCAGACACAATTATACATTTCGCAGAATTAAAATGCAGGTAAACAGGAAATAGTTACAATTGATAATTAATATTGTGCTATTCAATTACAACATAACAGGGGGTTTTTACTACATGGAAAATACTGCTACCTGCCTTAAAGGGACATTAAGTACCTCTTTAAAACATTGTGCTTGTTCCACACTCCCTAGAAAGGTTGAAAAAAAATCTGCAGCCTTTATTATGCTATACAATGCCATCTATTGAGTCACAGCACTTTGAATTTGCTTTTTGGCCTCTCTAGAGAGCATGTGACACGCACAAAAGCAATTGTTTTCCCTATGCATAATCAGAGGGACCTTTTAATGCAAAAAATAAATGCTCTAACAATTTTTGCACTACTGACCCTAGGACACAGAAGGTCAGTCAATCCCCACCAATGACCTGCTCAAGAGATGAAGTACCTCATCAGGACTATACCTGTGTGTTTAACCTATTTGTTGGAGTTAAGCACATACGCCTAGATTTAGAGTTCTACGTTAGCCGTCAAAACCAGCGTTAAGAGCTCCTAACGCTGCTTTTTACCGCCCGCTGGTATTTAGAGTCAGTCAGGAAAGGGTCTAACGCTGACTTTTCCATACCACAGATCTCCTTACGCCAATTGCATATCCTATCTTTTCAATGGGATCTTCCTAACGCCGGTATTTAGAGTCTTGGCTGAAGTGAGCGGTAGACCCTCTACTGACAAGACTCCAGCCGCAGAAAAAAGTCAGGAGTTAAGAGCTTTCTGGGCTAACGCCGGTTCATAAAGCTCTTAACTACTGTGCTCTAAAGTACACTAACACCCATAAACTACCTATGTACCCCTAAACCGAGGTCCCCCCACATTGCCGCCACTCTAATAAAAATTTTTAACCCCTAATCTGCCGACCGCACACCGCCGCCACCTACATTATCCCTATGTACCCCTAATCTGCTGCCCCTAACATCACCGACCCCTACATAATATTTATTAACCCCTAATCTGCCCCCCCCAACGTCGCCGCTACCTTACCTACACTTATTAACCCCTAATCTGCCGACCGGACCTCGCCGCCACTATAATAAATGTATTAACCCCTAAACCACCGCACTCCCGCCTCGCAAACCCTATAATAAATAGTATTAACCCCAAATCTGCCCTCCCTAACATCGGCGACACCTAACTTCAAGTATTAACCCCTAATCTGCCGACCGGACCTCGCCGCTACTCTAATAAATGTATTACCCCCTAAAGCTAAGTCTAACCCTAACCCTAACACCCCCTAAGTTAAATATAATTGTTATCTAACGAAATAAATTAAATATTATTAACTAAAGTCTTCCTATTTAAAACTAAATACTTACCTGTAAAATAAACCCTAATATAGCTACAATATAACAAATAATTATATTGTAGCTATTTTAGGATTTATACTTATTTTACAGGCAATTTTGCATTTATTTTAACTAGGTACAATAGCTATTAAATAGTTATTTACTATTTAATAGCTACCTAGTTAAAATAATTACAAAATTATCTGTAAAATAAATCTTAACCTAAGTTACAATTAAACCTAGCACTACACTATCAATAAATAAATTAAATCAATTAACTACAAGTACCTACAATTAAATAAATTAAACAAAATTACAAAAAAAAACACTAAATTACAAAAATTAAAAAAGATTACAAGAATTTTAAGCTAATTACACCTACTCTAAGCCCCCTAATAAAATAACAAAGCCCCCCAAAATAAAAAAATTCCCTACCCTAATCTAAATTAAAATAGTTAACAGCTCTATTACCTTACCAGCCCTTAAAAGGGCTTTTTGCGGGGCATACCCCAAAGAAATCAGCTCTTTTGCCTGTAAAAAAAACACAATACCACCCCCAACATTACAACCCACCACCCACATACCCCTACTCTAACCCAAACCCCCCTTAAATAAACCTAACACTACCCCCCTGAAGATCTCCCTACCTTGAGTCGTCTTCACTCAGCCGAGCAGCGATGGACCAAAAGTAGTCATCCGGAGCGCAGAAGTCTTCATCCTATCCGGGCAGAAGAGGACATCCGGACCGGCAAACATCTTCATCTAAGCGGCATCTTCTATCTTCATCCATCTGACGAGGAGCGGCTCCATCTTCAAGACCTCCGGCGCGGAACATCCTCTTCTCCCGATGACTAGACAACGAATGAAGGTTCCTTTAAGTGACGTCATCCAAGATGGCGTCCCTCGAATTCCGATTGGCTGATAGGATTCTATCAACCAATCGGAATTAAGGTAGGAAAAATCTGATTGGCTGATCGGAACAGCCAATAGAATGTGAGCTCAATCTGATTGGCTGATTGGATCAGCCAATCCGATTGAACTTGAATCTGATTGGCTGATTCAATCAGCCAATCAGATTTTTCCTACCTTAATTCCGATTGGCTGATAGAATCCTATCAGCCAATCGGAATTCGAGGGACACCATCTTGGATGACGTCACTTAAAGGAACCTTCATTCGTCGTCGGGAGAAGAGGATGTTCCACGCCGGAGGTCTTGAAGATGGAGCCGCTCCTCGTCGGATGGATGAAGATAGAAGATGCCGCTTGGATGAAGATGTTTGCCGGTCCGGATGTCCTCTTCTGCCCGGATAGGATGAAGACTTTTGCCGCTCCGGATGTCTTCTTTTGGTCCATCGCTGCTCGGCTGAGTGAAGACGAATCAAGGTAGGGAGATCTTCAGGGGGTAGTGTTAGGTTTATTTAAGGGGGGTTTGGGTTAGAGTAGGGGTATGTGGGTGGTGGGTTGTAATGTTGGGGGTGGTATTGTGTTTTTTTTACAGGCAAAAGAGCTGATTTATTTGGGGCATGCCCCGCAAAAAGCCCTTTTAAGGGCTGGTAAGGTAATAGAGCTGTTAACTATTTTAATTTAGATTAGGGTAGGGAATTTTTTTAATTTGGGGGGCTTTGTTATTTTATTAGGGGGCTTAGAGTAGGTGTAATTAGCTTAAAATTCTTGTAATCTTTTTTCTTTTTTGTTATTTAGTGTTTGTTTGTTTTTTGTAATTTAGTTTAGTTTATTTAATTGTAGGTACTTGTAGTTAATTGAGTTAATTTATTTATTGATAGTGTAGTGTTAGGTTTAATTGTAACTTAGATTAGGATTTATTTTACAGGTAAATTTGTAATTATTTTAACTAGGCAGCTATTAAATAGTAAATAACTATTTAATAGCTATTGTACCTGGTTAAAATAAATACAAAGTTGCCTGTAAAATAAATATAAATCCTAAAATAGCTACAATGTAATTATTAGTTATATTGTAGCTATATTAGGGTTTATTTTACAGGTAAGTATTTAGCTTTAAATAGGATTAATTTTTTTAATAAGATTTAATTTATTTCGTTAGAATAAAATTATATTTAACTTAGGGGGGTGTTAGGGTTAGGGTTAGACTTAGCTTTAGGGGTTAATACATTTATTAGAGTAGCGGCTAGGTCCGGTCGGCAGATTGGGGTTAATACTTGAAGTTAGGTGTCGCAGATGTTAGGGAGGGCAGATTAGGGGTTAATACTATTTATTATAGGGTTTGCGAGGCGGGAGTGAGGCGGTTTAGGGGTTAATACATTTATTATAGTGGCGGCGAGGTCCGGTCTGCAGATTAGGGGTTAATAAGTGTAGGTAAGGTAGCGGCTACGTTGGGGGGGGCAGATTAGGGGTTAATAAATATAATATAGGGGTCGGCGGTGTTAGAGGCAGCAGATTAGGGGTACATAGGTATAATGTAGGTGCGGCAGTGTCCGGAGCGGCAGATTAGGGGTTAATAATAATATGCAGGGGTCAGCGATAGCGGGACGGCAGATTAGGGGTTAATAAGTATAAGGTTAGGGGTGTTTAGACTCGGGGTACATGTTAGAGTGTTAGGTGCAGACTTAGAAACTGTTTCCCCATAGAAAACAATGGGGCTGTGTTAGGAGCTGAACGCTGCTTTTTTGCAGGTGTTAGGTTTTTTTTAAGCCCAAACTGCCCCATTGTTTCCTATGGGGATATCGTGCACGAGCGCGTTTTTCCAGCTTACCGCTACCGTAAGCAACGCTGGTATTGAGAGTTGAAGTGGCAGTAAATATGCCTGTACGCTCCCTTTTTGGAGCCTAACGCAGCCCTTCAGAGAACTCTAAATACCAGCATTATTTAAAAGGTGCGGGGGAAAAGAAACACGCGTAGCTAATGCACCCCTTTGGCCGCAAAACTCTAGGCCATAGTTATCTAATAAATTAGAGGATATCATTTTTGCATGAGAATGTCCCTTTAAACATTGTATGTAGAATTCAATTTTCAGTTTGATTTCTCTTTAACTGTTGGAAATTGCTGAAATGGATATAAAGCTACATGTCCTATCAGATTATGTGAGTGCCCTCTAGTGGTTATATGTTATCAGTGCTTCAAGACAGAACTTGATATGTAATATGTATTTTTAACAGATTTAAATGCAATGCCAAAATACGCTGGTTTGGTTCTGTGGGCATTTTTCCCTCTCTCCTTCCTTTATTGCATAATCTAGATATTTTCTTGTGCTACTTGGAGTTTACTTTTCTCTAACATGGAAAAACACATATGCTGAGGCAGTAGTGTAGTATAGTATTTTTAATTTAAAGCCAAAT
This sequence comes from Bombina bombina, assembly GCF_027579735.1. Taxonomy (NCBI): domain Eukaryota; kingdom Metazoa; phylum Chordata; class Amphibia; order Anura; family Bombinatoridae; genus Bombina; species Bombina bombina. The sequence continues at coordinate 624,928,005 of NC_069503.1, read as the reverse complement.
ATTACCCATAAAATTAAATGTTCTCTCAGAATAACCGACTTAAAATATTATTGACGTCATGATGTTGGCTGCTCTAGCACTTAAGTGGTTAAATAATGGCAGCACTTGGGTGACAGCACTGGAGATTATGGTAATGGAGCCGCTGAGACAGTAATAGTAAGTGATGTCATACCAATGTTTCTCCCTACTTCTGTGTCCAGTTCCAGATTCTCTTCTGTATCCTTATTGTACTCCCTGGTGTTGCCTTCCAATTGCAAGCAGTATTTAACATAAAGTCAAATGTTGATTCCAGCATTAAAAGTCCCAAATAATGCATGCCTCTGGGGGTCACTTCTGGGACCCAATATAATTCACAAGCACAAACAAATCCAGAAAAGGCAGCATATATCAAGAAAAATGTATTCCAGCAAAAAGTGTCAATAGACAGAACAATGTTTTGGGAGTGTTGCCTACTGCTTGTAAGCAGTATTTAATGCCAGGGCAGCTGATATAAGGAAACCATTTATGATATACTTATTAAAAGATATTTCTATAGACATTTCTAATCACAGCTTACTCATCATAAATTTCTATCTCCTGAGGCAGGTAAAGAAACAGGCCCTATTTAAAATCCAGCGATATTGCCAACTCACTGCAAAACCCTCTTGAAAAATTAAAAGTCTCTATTCAAAATCAAGCAGTACAACCCTGATATACATTGCTTATTGGTCGGTGTGGAATTTTGTAGGAAAAAGAAAATGGGATTTCCTTCCCCACCTGGAATACAAACTGCAGGAAAAAAAAGACATTTGAATGTCTGTTTTTTTTTCTTTTAATTCCCCTGAATGTAGCTCGGTTTAAGAGAAAGAAGCACAGCATTCTGGGAGTTACATAGCATTCATAGCATAGGGCTCATACAACGTTGTTCGTCTGAACTAATAAAAAAAAACAAGAAGCAAAATTAATGATATAAAGGAGAAAATGTAATAATGGATGATATTTTGTGAAATTGTATATACTGTATGATGACTTTTGGTAAAACTATTTTATGTTTTTTTGTTTAGTTTTTTAAATATTTTTTTCTATGCTAAGTGATTTTGGGCAGGGATAGGAACATGCATACATATTCAAAATGGGTTAAACCACGCCCTTGGGAATTCAGAATGTGGGTGTGAAAAAGGTTCAGCAGTGAAAGGGTAAAAAGACAATGTGTATTGCTGCTTTTGGATCCTGCCTAATATTTGTAACAGGCTTGATGTTATTTCACAAAGAGTTCATCTCTACAAACTTCCCAGCAATGCATACTGTGAGAATAACTACATATTGTTAAGACAAATAGATACAGGTAGCTTATTCTCATAATAATAGCTGGCACAGTCACAGATCCAACTAGACATAAGCTGAATATGCTCATATAGATTCATTATCATGCATGTTAAATATTCAGTACAAACAAGCTCTATATCTGAGGGGATTGTGGGAAAAAAAACTATAATAGCAATAAAATACACACAATAAAAGCAAAGCAATACAGTTACAGAGTGTCACCAAACCATAAAGGAAATTATTTTGTGATTTAGACAGAACATACTAGTTAAAAAAAATATCCAATTTACTTCTATTATCAAATTTGCTTTGTACCCATGGTATTCTTCATTAAAGAGATACCTATGTAAGTGTCTGGATAATCACATGGTACAAAATAGTGCTGCGCTCTAGTGCTCTTGCTATTGCATAACATTTTTGCAAAACTGCTGTCATATAGTGCTCCAGAAATGTGCACACTCTTGAGCTTACATCAACAAAAGATATCAAGAGAATGAAGAAAATATGATAATAGAAGTAAATTAGAACATTTTTAGAATGGCATGCTCTATCTGAATCATGAAAGAACATTTTTGGAAAGTGCATTATCATGTTATAGGAACTTAAATACCACATGAGATTACAGATAAAAGCTAACAATAGAAAAGATGCAATGTTATGTAGAATCAGGCAAATTAAAAAACATTATTACGGGCATCAGATAAATATGAAACACTTAAAATCCAATGATGAGGTGTTAATTGTGCCATCTGATTTAGTATTTGTCTCATCTGCAGATGACACATAACTAGATTTGAAATCTTTGAATTCCAAAAAGTATTTTGAGTGCTCTAATTTGTTAACCTATGTTATTGTTGCATTACCGGTCCTAACTTACTATGGGGTTGATCACAGTCTATAATTTAATAATTATGATTTGTAAATACCGCATTTACAAATCCAGCATTAAACCCCTTTGATTTTGGATCCAACTGCACTGATTGCAAGGAAACTTTGAACCTGGTTCCTGACACGGGGAAAGAGTTAGCCAGACTACTCCTAAATATCTGGCTTGCGAGTATAGCACTTGATAGTGCTTCCCCAAATGTGAGTGCAAGACTTTTTACCTATATTTCTTGTGTCTTAAACATATTATGCTATGGATGTCCTTTTTCGATTTATTTAAAGGAGGAAAGAATATCCACCTGTTGTTATCATGGAAGGAGAGTTAGCCAGATTACTCTGAAATTTCTGGCCTGCCAATACAGCACTTGATAGTGCCTTACTAAATGTGAGTGCATTTTATCTATACATATACTCCATAATTTGTATCTGAACATACTACGCTATGGGTAACTTCTTTTTTTCTGTTTGTTTGTTGTTAAACCTGCAAATTTGGTCTTTGGATAATGTAGTCAGAAGATTAACTACAAAGATAATTATTTTGTGTTGTTTTCAGGAGGTAAACAGTTTGAGCTTAAAGGGTATTGACAGCAGAAACATTTAAGGATTGTGATCACTGTAAAAACACACTGACAATACCGGACAAAGTCCAGAAATCATTATCTAGCCAAACAAGAACAACATTGTGTTCAACAACAACAATAGGATGGATTACAAGTGAGGCACTATCTTAACCTGCTATCTTGCCAAATTTGCCCGTTTACGGGCGCACGTTAAATAACTAGCTGAACACATCGGTAATACAATGACAAGAGGCATATTTATATAGCCATCAATCTGCAGCTATCTCCCTGTAGTGTTTTTCTGCTGCCTTGCCTACCTAGGTATGCTTTTCAACAAAGAATACCATGAGTAAAAGTAAATTGGACAGTTGTTTAAAATGACATGATTTGTCTGAATGATTCCATTTTTATTTTGACTTTTTTGTTCCTTTAATTACTCAGTTACGCAGTATATTTTGTTCAATTTTGTCACACCATGCATAACATATGTCATATGATTTACTACGTTATATATTGATCAAGATTTGCCCATTAGAATCCCAAAGGATTGCTTTTAGTGTGAGCCCTCATGTGAAAGGGTTTAAAGGGACACTAAACCCACATTTTGCCTTTAATGATTCAGATAGCGCAGCAATTTTAAGCAACTTTTTAATTTACTCCTATCATCAATGTTTCTTTATTCTCTGGCTATCTTTATTTAAAAAGCAAGAATGTAAAGCTTAGGAGCCAGCCAATTTTTGGTTCAGAACTTGGGTTACGCTTGCTTATTGGTGGCTAAATGTAGCCACCAATAAGCAAGCTCTATACAGAGTGCTGGACCTAAAATGGGCCGGCTCCTACGCGTTACATTCCTGCTTTTTAAATAAAGATAGCAAGAGAATGAAGAAAATTTGATAATAGGAGTAAGTTAAAAAGTTGCTTAAAATTGCTGCGCTATCTGAATCATTAAAGAAAAAATGTGTGTTTAGTGTCCCATTGTAGTATACTGTACAATGGGTGTTAAAGGAGCAGGCTTAAAAAGACAGACAACCATTATTAAAACTATAATGGATAAGAAAGATCACAATTAAACTATATAAAAATCATCATCCAAAAGGTTCAACTAAAACTTTATTTAGGTTTTCAAGCTAATGAGAACTAACTGGGCATTAAGGTCTGATTGCTCAATAGCTGATTATTGACTGATTATTGGTGGACAACGATATGTTTCATGAACATCCTGGTTATAAAACGCTAAAAATGTAATACATTTTAGAACTGTCTTTTTTAGATGCAACAAAGAACAAATAACATTGTGTCCCTTTAAAGCTTGGATAAGTCTGACAGTGACATCACTGACTATGTAACAATAGGAGCTGTGTGTAAAGATGGCAGATGGCTATACCTGACACACTGGCATACACCGTTGGACATAGAAGACAGAGATGTGATGGGTAACTGTTCAAATGACAGTGACAGTTGTGCTCATGAAAGCGAGGAACCAATTTCTTGTAACACTCGGGGAGATTTCATGGAATCTTCTGCTCCAGAAGATTCTGTAATGTAAGTATCTGTTTATCCTGTGCACAGTGCTACACCACTCTCTGATGTCTCTGCCATGCCTGCACAGATGTTACACAGAATGTCCACACTATATGCACAGCAAGCTCTAGAGATGCTGAAGAGGACAGTAGGGAAATTCAGCTTTGGACTGGGTTTGAGTTTTAGCACAATAAATTCCTACCAGTAAACCTAACTGAGTTTACATATGTTGTGTGTTTCTATTTCAAGTGTAGTACTGTTACTGAACACTACATTAAAAAATGGGCATAATTTGGTCAGCTAGGCCTAATTCTGTGCCTAGGGCAGCACATTATAAAGAGCAACAGATAATCACCCTACAAGTGAATCTAATCACCCTGTGTTATTTATTTGTCAAATATCAATGTATACTTTAGTATTTTGTGCTTTTTGTTGAATTATTTTTATAGCACATAATTAGATTAGAACTATGTAAATACAATTTCAACTAATAAGGGGACAGTTTATTCAATATTTATATTGTCTTTTATTTGTATAGAATGTGTGCTTATATTAATATATTCAAACAGAAAGCATGAAAGTGATTTTACCACAAATTATCACTTAATAATTGTTTGTTATTTATAGATTTAAAACATGCTAAGAACAATGTAAGTCATAACATACATCTAAAACTGGCAAAATGTTGCTAAAGAAACTTTCTTTTTATCTGTTAAAGGGACAGTCTACACTTATAACAACCTTAGTCCATCCGTTAGATCATTTTCCGATTTTCATTACACACCCCTGCAGCAATATTGAGTCATCTACACATCCAGAGTTATTTACAATGAAAAGTTATATTCCAACGGTTAGAAATGGCCGCTCCACTCCGCCTACCCAATACATCACTAACTCTCTTATTTTCCACTGTCCAATCAAAAATTACTCACCGATTAAAATACTGTATCGCGCTTTCAGTGCTTCGCGCATGCGCAACGGCCCTAGGAACCAACTATCCGGAACCAAACTTTCTCTCAATGTTTCTGCTGCTTTCAAATATCATAAATACCCGTTATTATGTGTTTGTTTATTAAGAGTGTTTGATAATCGATGCAAAGGTTGATTAGATTAGCAGTTGACAATTACCTAAAAGAAACTTCGGAGTGTCAGAATTGCTGCAACTGCAAACAAAGGGAGCGTTTTTGGGTTTGCTCCGATAACGCTGACAGACTTCCGGTTTCGAGCTGTATCTCTATGCGCATGTGTATTAGAGTCCTATTACGTCACTTAGTGCTCCGTGCACGAGTGTGATAGGGAAGGAGAACCACTCGATAAGTTAGGAGGAGAAGCTATTGGGAGGAGTTTGGCGGCCATATTTGAATAATAAAATATAAACTTCTTTTAAGAAAATGTGGGTGAGTGAAAAAGTGAAAATACGGATGCAGGGGTTCAATAAAGTTGTCAGCTAGAGATCGTAGCTATGGGATAAGGTTGTTATAGGTGTAGACTGTCCCTTTAAGCTAAGCATTAGATATTAGAAGCTTTTAGAAACAAATATTTATAGTCAGCCAAATGAATCTTAAAGGGACTTAAACTTGTTCCCATTAAAAACCTAGCATTAAAGGGACAGTACAGTTAAAACTAAACTTTAGGGATTCACATATAGACCATGTGATTTTAAACAACTTTCCAATGCACTTACATTATCAAATTAGCAGGAATGTAAAGCGTAGGAGCCGGCCCATTTTAGGTCCAGCACCCTGTATAGAGCTTGCTTATTGGTGGCTACATTTAGCCACCAATAAGCAAGCATAACCCAAGTTCTGAACCAAAAATTGGCCGGCTCCTAAGCTTTACAAGAGTAAACCTAGGTAGGCTGATAGAAGTTCAAGAGAGTACACGTCTTTAGCAGTCTAGGCAGCAGTGCTTGTATTTATATATAACATTGCAATAAAGAAACTGCTGTCAGATAGCTAGAGACAAGTGCACACTCCTGAGCTCACCTATGATTACTCTTTAACAAAGGATACCAAGAGAACTAAGCAAATTTGATAACTGAAGTAAATTGAAAAGTTGTTGAAAATCCCATGCTCTATCTGAATCTCTTAATTAATATAGAGCATGCAGTTTGAAACAACTTACCAATTTACTTCTATTATCAAATTTGCTTCATTCTATTGTTATTCTTTGTTGAAGAGTAGACCGCGGAGCAGCAATGCACTACTACTGTGAGCTAGCCGAACACATCTGGTGAGCCAATGGCAAGAGGCATATATGTGCAGTCATGAATCACTAGCTAGCTCACAGTATCTTCTGCTCTTGAGCCAGAATACCAAAAGAAGGAAGCAAAATAGATAACAGAAGTAAATTGAAAAGTTGTTTCAAATTTCATGCTCTATCCAGTCCAGTTAAATAAAATTTTGACTTTACTGTATCTTTTTATTAAAACAAATACTTAGCAGATTATGTAAGAACTAAAAGGAAAGTTAATACAAACATTTGAAAAATCAAACTACATTTAGCCACCAATCAGCTAGCACAAACCAGGTTCTGAACCAAAAATGGACCAGCTCCTAAGCTTACATTCCTACTTTTCAAGTAAAGATACCAAGAGAACAATAAAACATTGACAATAGGAGTAAATTAGAGAGTTGCTTAAAATTGCATACTCTATCTGAATCAATTTTAGTGTTCCTTTAAAGGGACATTTTACTTATATGCTAAATCACTTGAAAGAGTTGCATATTTTATCATAATAGTTCCACAGCTCACCATTGTAAGTGATGCAGTGTGTGATCTGTAATCCAGAGTTACTCTTTTTACAGACAATCAGCTTCAACAGAGTGCTTAACTCAGTTTTTGCTTTACCATAATCTCATGGGATTTCACTGAAATCTCACAAAATGTCATAGTAAACGAACTCGAACTGAGGAGTGAAATAAAGTGACTGTGCCTGCCCATGCCAGATGCACACTCCCTTGCAAGTCCTGAGACTAGCATCCTGATTGGCAGCTTAAAGTCCCTTTATAGTGGGATGTGGCTACTAAGGAAATTGTAAGGTAAAATATATTCTTTTTAGCAAAGAGAAGTTCAGATTATATTTTCTAGTTAGCTTTTTACAGATATGCTACATCACTTTCAAGTGATTCAGCATTTGAGTATCATGTACCTGTAAAGAGCATCACCTGAGCTGCCTGGGAATGGGAGCCCATACTTGCTGCAGTCACTGCACATACACATTGCTGCCTAAGATTTATTTACTGTTGCTCTTAAACATATTAACTGTAGTTCACAGAGTAAGATGGCAACAGTCTTCTAACCCACAACTGTGAAAGTCTTCAAAAGTAGTGTTCAGAGTTCTCAATCGTCCAGCATTTTTTGCTGGATTATCATAGATCGGGATTTTTGTCTGTTGTCCCTCCTGCAATGAATTTATTTGTCACAAATCTGGCCTACCAACTCCCTACCCAAGTCACCAACAAGCTTTGAGTAACTCCTATATGATGTGACTCAGATTGCTGCAACTCCGCCTCCAGATCTCTCTGAAAAGGCCACCAGTCTCCCCATCCCAGAAAGCCTACTGGAAATAATGGGAGCTATGAGAGTCAATGAAATCCATGGTGCACCCTCTGATGACCTACTCTTGGAAATTATTGGTAAAGAATCATTGCTTACAATAGGGTGAAAGAGAAACACAGTGAGTTAGATTATAAATATAGGCTGCATGCACCAGAATATGTTTGCCATTGCTATACTGATTCTCTTTAATGCTTCTGCAAACACTTCCTGCTATTTGTGTATATATTCCCCTGCTGTTGAAGATTTTCCTGTGAATGTCTTTGTTGACTTTGCTCCAGCATTCATTGTTTTTGTTTTATTATTTTGACTTTATATAGATTCCTTCCTAGTAAAGAATTCCAACTGTGTGAGACCTTGGAAATAAATAGAAAATGGGCTGCCATTAACCAGGACCTGCAGAAGATTCTTGATAAAGCGGATATGGAGGTTCAGTCTCTTCTAGAAGCGTTGGGCTCCATGCAGGAAATTAATAATAGGTAAGAGGTATAGGCTGGGAAGCAAAGAGGTTTGCCATGGTGCTGAGATGGCTTCCTACAAAAATCAATGAACTGATAATTGGTACTGTGTGAGGAAGTTAACTTTATAGGCCCAAATTATCAACTGGTGGATGGACAAGATTTCCGGCTAGGAAATGTACTAACCTGCATTTGCTGCTGCCCAGACCCCTCAACCACTCCAGAAGAACGAGTTTAGAAAGATGACCACTGCTTCTTAACTAGCATGAGCAAATTTGCACAGCAGCTTCCTCCGCAGCATTATACTCAAACCCTAAGCATCAGTGGGGTAGATTTTTTACCATATTTGACATTATTTGATATCTGATTGATATCCTAATTGACAAAAATTGCCAGATATTTTAGATATGATTCTAACCCCACAGATCCCCCAGTTTTGTAATACATATTTGGATTGCCTATTTATGATACCAAAAGTGGATATTAAATATGCAGAAGGGAATTTATGTACATTTAGGGTTCTTTTTACAAACAAATACATTGCAGGTGAATTGCAATCTCTCATTAACTATGCATTATCAAGGGCCAACCCAGGGAGTATTACGCATAAATGTGTGGCTCAATCACGGGAAACTTAAATTAATGTCGAAATCAATGGTATGGAATATTTAACTTGTTGCTTTGTGCCAATTCCCATCTGTCTCACTCATGGTAATTATGACCTTCTGGTAAAAGTGAACTGTGCTGGGTTTATGCTTTAATGGCTACATTTATAGTCTTTGCTTCAATGAACTTAATTGCCTATGTTTTGGCGTTGTGACTATGTATTTATTATTTATAGCAAGTAATAATCTGAGACTGGTGTTTCATCGTCTATGCTCACTAAGTGCATTGCCGCTATTGAGGAGACCCATTTTTATGAGCAAAAATGGGCCGGCTCCTAAGCTTACATTCAAATAAAGATACCAAGAGAACAAAGAAACATTGATAATCGGAGTAAATTAGAAAGTTGATTAAAATTGCATGATCTATCTGAATCATTAAAGTTTAATTTTGACTAGACCTTCCCTTTAATGAATAGACCCCTTAATAAATGATGTAACATTACAGGCATATTACAAAAATAATTACAAATGGAATAATGTAAACATTAAAAAAGCTGTGTGAAAAGCTACGCTAAGCAATGTCACTCAAAACAGGAAAAATGTGTTTTCAACAGAACCAAGTTGTAGAATTTGAAAAGTTTAAAAATCCTACAACATAAAACGCTCTGAATATGTTTTCTTATGGATTGAATTACATATGTCAGGCTTTCCTCTTGAAATAGAGTTATCTGCTCACAGCCTGAAGAACATTAGACTGCCACAAGCTGAAGAACTTTGAATGACTAATTTAAAGGTCCATTATACTTGAAAATGACATACTTTAGTTTGTTAGAGCATATCATTTTGAAACTAGTGACCCTGTAATACTATGTGTTTAACTTCAGTAACAGGATTAAAATAGTGTTAAAAACATAGTTAAAGTAACAAAAAGGAGCCACAGAGTACAGCTGATCCCAAATGGAAAGTACCTCTGACACAATCAGCTGCACTAGTTGCACAGCACTGCTGATTGGCTCAGTGGCAGTTTCTGCTCAGGATTAACAGTTCTCTGCGGCTCTCCATCTGTACTTTAACAATGAGGATAAACACATATAATTATAGGGTTGCTAGGTTTAACACATTAACACAAGTCATTTTTCAGCCATAATGGCCCTTTAATCATCTAGTTGCCACCTAATTAGCAAGAATTTCTGTCAGTTGTTATTACTGGCTGCTGCCATATCATGGTTTTTTCATTCAGTTATTATGGCAAGTGCTTGACTAGAGCTTTAGCTCAAAAACATTTATTATTGTGTTAACATGGTTACCTGATCAGGTATATAGCAGTGTTATGTCAAGATTTTCTATTATGTTTTTGCTTTGTGAAATATCTTAGTTTTTATTAGATTTTTACATCCTTAATTTTTTTCCCTTCATGCTTCAGATAGAGCATGCAATTTTATACAATTTCCCAATTTACTTCTATTATCTAATTTAGTTCTCTTGGTATCCTTTGTTGAAAAACATACGTAGGTAGGCTTAGGAGCTGGAAGCTGGCTGCTGATTGGTGGCTGCACATATATGCCTCTTGCCATTGGTTTACGGATGTATCCAGTTACCTCTTAGTAGTGCATTGTTCCACCTTGAACAAACAATACCAAGAGAATGAAGCAAATTTGTTAATAGAAGTAAATTGGAAAGTTGTTTAGAAATGTATGCTCTATCTGAATCATGAAAGAAAATGTTTGGGTTTTATGTTCCTTTAAGTAACTATGCAGTACCTGGATTCAACATGAAAAATATATATCATGTCATGTGGTATGTTATTTTGCCAATAAATATAACCTAAAGTTGAAAATAATTAGTTATTTGGATATATATTTAGGGGCCTAATTATCATAGTGAGAGCGGACATGATCAGATATTGCGGATCATGTCCTCTGCACATTGATAAATGCCAACAGCATACGCTCTCGGCATTTATTATTTCACCAGCAGTTCTGGTGAACTGCCGGTGCAATTCCGCCACCCTGCAGATTTGCGGCCAATCGGACGCTAGCAGAGGGGTGTCAATCAACCCGATCGTATGAGAGCAGGCAGACAGGTTATGGAGCAGCGGGGCATCAAGCCCCATACGGAGCTTGGTAAATATGGCCCTTAAATTCAACTTGTAACAATATGTTTTTTGCACAACCTATTTATAAATTCATGCAATAAGTGACAAGAAAATGGACTAAGAATAGTTATGTTCATTATTTTTTTGTTCCCTATTCCTTGTAGTCTGCAGAAAGAGAGCGCAGAAACCGACAATCTACACATGAAGGTGAGTAACCTGCAGCAACGCAAGGACATGCCAGAGAAAGTTAGAAAGGTAAGATGCTATGTCTGATTTGGTTAGAAATTAAATCTATGTTCACTACTAACATTGATCTCTTTGTTTCTGGAGAGAAGATGTAAGCAACTTTTAACTGATACATTTACTACTGCATGATTTGTACTACAGTGACCTATTACTCATTGGATTAGCTAGAGCCAAGGAAGAGAAAGGCCAATCAGGGAGGAGGGGCTATTGCATTAAATAGTGTATGCTAGGTGATTAATAAAACCCTTGTGGAGGTCTAATGCAGAGGTTCCCAAATCATGAAAGTTTATTTTTGAATTTACTGTCCCTTTAAGTATTTATTACAATTTTAAATGAAACATAGTTATCTGCCTGGAGCATAGTTGCTCAACAGTATCAATAAAGAAACTTTATGCAAAATGTATTTGTACCAAATTATTCTGTAGTGCTCACCACACAGGCTATGATGACAGAAAACAGAAGACTTTTCTTTCATGTAATTAGCAAGAGTCCATGAGCTAGTGACGTATGGGATATACATTCCTACCAGGAGGGGCAAAGTTTCCCAAACCTCAAAATGCCTATAAATACACCCCTCACCACACCTACAAATCAGTTTTACAAACTTTGCCTCCCATGGAGGTGGTGAAGTAAGTTTGTGCTAGATTCTACGTTGATATGCGCTTCGCAGCAGGCTGGAGCCCGGTTTTCCTCTCAGCGTGCAGTGAATGTCAGAGGGATGTGAGGAGAGTATTGCCTATTTGAATTCAATGGTCCCTTCTACGGGATCTATTTCATAGGTTCTCTGTTATCGGTCGTAGAGATTCATCTCTTACCTCCCTTTTCAGATCGACGATATACTCTTATGTACCATTACCTCTACTGATTCTCATTTCAGTACTGGTTTGGCTTTCTACTACATGTAGATGAGTGTCCTGGGGTAAGTAAGCCTTATTTTTTGTGACACTCTAAGCTATGGTTGGGCACTTTTATATAAAGTTCTAAATATATGTGTTTAAACATTTATTTGCCTTGATTCAGGATGTTCAATATTCCTTTTTTCAGACAGTCAGTTTCATTATTGGGATAATGCATATGAATTAAAACATTTTTTCTTACTTTAAAAATTGACTTTTTTCCCAGTGGGCTGTTAGGCTCGCGGGGGCTGAAAATGCTTCATTTTATTGCGTCATTCTTGGAGCAGACTTTTTTGGCGCATAAATTTTCTTTGTCATTTCCGGCATCATACTTGTCGCCGGAAGTTGCGTCATGTTTTTGACGTTTTTTCGCGCCAAAAATGTCGGCGTCACCAGATGTGGCGTCATTTTTGGTGCCAAAGCATTTAGGCGCCAAATAATGTGGGCGTCTTTTTTGGCGCTAAAAAATATGGGCGTCATTATTGTCTCCACATTATTTAAGTCTAGTTGTTTATTTGCTTCTGGTTGCTAGAAGCTTGTTCATTGGCATTTTTTCCCATTCCTGAAACTGTCATTTAAGGAATTTGATAAATTTTGCTTTATATGTTTTTTTTTCTATTACATATTGCAAGATGTCTCAGATTGACGCTGAATCAGAAGCTACTTCTGGAAAATCGCTGCCTGATGCTGGATCTACCAAAGTTAAGTGTATTTGCTGTAAACTTGTGGTAACTGTCCCTCCGGCTGTTGTTTGTGATGAATGTCATGATAAACTTGCTAATGCAGAAAATATTTCCTTTAGTAATGTTCCATTACCTGTTGCTGTTCAGTCAACATCTAATACTCAGGGTGTTCCTGTTAATATAAGAGATTTTGTTTCTAAATCTATTAGGAAGGCTATGTCTATTATTCCTCCTTCCAGTAAACGTAAAAGGTCTTTTAAAACTTCTCATTTTCCAGATGAATTTTTAAATGAACAACATCTTTCTGATTCTGTATCTGATGATGATTTGTCTGGTTCAGAGGATTCTGTTTCAGAGATTGACACTGATAAATCTTCATATTTATTTAAAATGGAATTTATTTGTTCTTTACTTAAAGAAGTCTTAATTGCATTAGAAATAGAGGATTCTGGTCCTCTTGATACTAAATCTAAACGTTTAAATACGGTTTTTAAACCTCCTGTAGTTATTCCGGAGGTTTTTCCCGTCCCTGATGCTATTTCTGAAGTAATTTCCAGGGAATGGAATAATCTGGGTAATTTGTTTACTCCTTCTAAAAGGTTTAAGAAATTATATCCTGTGCCATCTGACAGATTAGAGTTTTGGGACAAAATCCCTAAGGTTGATGGGGCTATCTCTACTCTTGCTAAACATACTACTATTCCTACGGCAGATAGTACTTCCTTTAAGGATCCTTTAGATAGGAAAATTGAATCCTTTCTAAGAAAAGCTTATTTATGTTCAGGTAATCTTCTTAGGCCTGCTATATCTTTGGCGGATGTTGCTGCAGCTTCAACTTTCTGGTTGGAGGCTTTAGCACAACAAGTGACAGACCATAATACTCATAGCATTGTTAATCTTCTTCAACATGCTAATAACTTTATTTGTGATGCCATCTTTGACATCATTAGGGTTGATGTCAGGTATATGTCTTTAGCTATTTTAGCTAGAAGAGCTTTATGGCTTAAAACTTGGAATGCTGATATGTCTTCTAAATCAACTTTGCTTTCCCTTTCTTTCCAAGGTAATAAATTGTTTGGTTCACAGTTGGATTCTATTATTTCAACTGTTACTGGGAGGAAAGGAACTTTTTTACCACAGGATAAAAAATCCAAAGGTAAATATAGGGCTGCTAATCTTTTTCGTTCCTTTCGTCACAATAAGGAACAAAAGCCTGATCCTTCCCCAACAGGAACGGTATCAGTTTGTAAACCATCTCCAGTCTGGAATAAATCTAAGCCTTTTAGAAAGCCAAAGTCAGCTCCCAAGTCCACATGAAGGTGCGGCCCTCATTCCAGCGCAGCTGGTAGGGGGCAGATTACCATTTTTCAAAGAAATTTGGATCAATTTGATTCACAGTCTTTGGATTCAGAACATTGTTTCTCAAGGGTAGAGAATAGGTTTCAAGATAAGGCCTCCTGCAAGAAGATTTTTTCTTTCTCGCGTTCCATTAAATCCAGTGAAGGCTCAAGCGTTTCTGAAATGTGTTTCAGATCTAGAGTTGGCTGGAGTAATTGTGCCTGTTCCAGTTCTGGAACAAGGTCTGGGGTTCTACTCAAATCTATTCATTGTGCCAAAGAAGGAGAATTCCTTCAGACCTGTACTGGATTTAAAGATATTGAATCGGGGGGAACTTCCGGGTGGCGGCCATGACAGGTCGCAAGATATACAGCTTCTTCATCTCCTGCCACAAATCTAAGCAAAATCCACTTTCAACTAACTCACTGACTTCATATTGTGAACAAGACTTTATAGTACTGCAAGCTCTTTGTTAATATACTACTTTCTTTTGATTTGAGGCAATATTACGCTCACCGGAGTGCTTCAAAGGTTGCGGCCTTCCATCTTTACCCCCCGGCAGGATGTTAACTAGCCCTGTCATTAAGAAGCAGTGATACCCCGCAAGACACTGCATATTCCTACTCCATAAAGGCACTGTATGAATAAAAAGAGTCATCCCCCTCATTCCTGCCTAGCATCTACTAACACGCAACTGACATGGAGATTCCCTTAAATTTTATGGATGAGCTACGCAGCTTGCTTGCCTCTCACCATGCTGCTTTGGCGGACAACCTTTATTCAGCGACCAGCCGGAATGAAACATGCCTGAGTCACTCACCCATACAGCCTGAAGGTTGCGACCAGGAAGGCGGGAGTGGTATTGCTTTGGGGCCCCAGCGTCCACGTCCTGCCTTTGAAACTTTGGTGGGGGATCGGGTACTCGAACCCACAGAGATGGCGGCGCAACTTGGAGTGGCGAAGGAGCTGCAGAGTCCTAACGGACCGCTCCAGCTCTACACTACTATCCAGAAGGTACCTTTGTATGAAGCGCCACAGGACAGAGGAGATGAAGGGTGCAGCTCGTCAAAGTTTACTCACCAGAAAGCAGAGCATGATAGTGGAGGCCACGGACTTTACGCTGAACTCTCTCCTCCGATGTTGATGACAGTCCGTTTGCTCCTCCAGGGTATGAAACGGCTTCAACCGGCTCTGTGGGAGATTCACTCGTTTTTCTACCGTATCCCTATATATCTTGTGTGGGATCCGGGTGGCTTGTTTGCCCTTTGCATCTGGGCTCTCAGGTCCGTCCTGTGGGTCTCTGGTGATTGGGCACATCGAATGCAACCATGAACTCAGCAAGGTACTTAAACTTGCACATGCTGTTACACAGGACTTCATTGCTTCTGCAGTGGGACTCTGATAATGTTCTATTAGGGGTAAAGATGGAGCTCTGCTGGGCTTGGGCGTACGCAGAAGTTGGGGTAATTATAGGGTTATCTTATATTACCATATTGGCTCTTAGCCCCTTGCAGGCATATTACTAGACTATCAGTTACTGACTTTCAGCCCATAGTATGTACATCGTTTAAAGTTTAGATAAGGGCTTGAAGGTAGCTTTCAATTCCTGTGCCGTATATTGTTTGGAAATCTAAAAGTTTTATTAAGACTGTAATGTTTTATACTAAGGCTGTGTTTCTATGCATTGCCTTTCAATTCATATTGTATACCCTGTCTTGATGCTCCCTTGACAAGAGAATCAATAAGATCTTAATTTTGCACTGCACTAATATGTATTATCTATGCTTGGCTCTGCTGTATGTCTCCTTGTAGATATGATGAAATGGAGTTTTATATGGGCTGGTCCTGCTCTAGCACCAATATTCCTAATATACTTTTATTTTTATTTTATTTTTTTTGCACTGCCATGCTTGTTATTTTTTCAGTGAGAAGGAACATTCTCATTTCGTTTTAGTTCTACAAACCTTGTTAGTCCTGTTCCTTTAGCTATGTATACATATATTAATCCTAGTGGTAGTAAGGACTGTATGAGACTTGGACTTTGAGAATGAGCTAGCTAAGTCATCAAGGATAGGGTATTAAATCTATAAACAGCATATCTCAGATTAACCTGTTCAGAAACTTTTATTAACTACTGTGTGGAGATTACATATAGGAATTTATCACCACCTACACTGCAGCTGTAGCCTATTTTTTTTTTAAATATACCCCTTACTCTAGCCAGAGCTACCCTCTTACTGCTGCCTACTAACTCACTTAGTCCCCTGTCCCCAGCTGAAGTTCACATTCTGTAATCTTTGGTCAATACTCAAACTGTAGCCCTCCTAGAGGGCGAGAGCGCATCTTATCTTACACACTTTGGCTACGATGAAGGCCTTTCATATTCCCCACAAGGACTTATAAATGAAGCTTGTTTTCCCCTGTCCATAAATATCTGCGCTTGCTCCTTAGTTACACTTTTTGCTCTATGAGCAAATCCCCTGAACAAAACTTAATTGCGTGTTGACGAGTTTTATATTACTATTTATATCTTATCTGACATGCAGGAATGCGGGTTAAACTACTTTGTGCCTTCCTTAACCATTTCAGTTACTTATACAAATTTAGATTATGTAGTTCCTTTGCAGTTGTATAATGAACATGGTTTTTACCCTTTCTATTAAAGGAACGTATCTACTCTACATTTATAAGCATAGTTAAATAACAAAAAACCTGAGGCTTCACTAATGAGATCCATAAGTGGTCTCCTATAAACCAAGTAGCTCTCTGAAACTATCAGTATTCCAGATGATGAGAGGCCCAAGAGAGACCTCCTGCATGTAATTGAGGGCTTAGCTTTTCTTGTTGGCTAGTATTATCTTAAATTGTATTATACTTTACATCAAATGTGTAATTCAGTGAGCAGTTAATGCTCTCCTTTTATGCGTTTATAGTATACATCCTGAGTTTTCCACTTTTGCGATAACATATATTGCTCATTATGTGTGTTTTATTTCTGCGCTCTTATGATGTTTTGATAAGTTTTCTTGGAGAACAACTGTATAAAGCTGTAAAGTTTATTGTGTATGCCAAAAGTTTTGTCTCAATAAAAAAATTAAAAAAAAACAAAAAACAAAAACAAAATAAAGATATTGAATCGTTATGTAAGAATACCAACATTCAAAATGGTAACTATAAGGACTATTCTGCCTTTTGTTCAGCAAGGGCATTATATGTCCACAATAGATTTACAGGATGCATATCTGCATATTCTGATTCATCCAGATCACTTTCAGTTTCTGAGATTCTCTTTTCTAGACAAGCATTACCAGTTTGTGGCTCTGCCGTTTGGCCTAGCAACAGCTCCAAGGATTTTTTCAAAGGTTCGCGGTGCCCTACTATCTGTAATCAGAGAACAGGGTATTGTGGTATTTCCTTATTTGGACGATATCTTGGTACTTGCTCAGTCTTCACATTTAGCAGAATCTCATACGATTCGACTTGTATCATTTCTTCAAGAACATGGTTGGAGGATCAATTTACCAAAGAGTTTGTTGATTCCTCAGACAAGGGTAACCTTTTTAGGTTTCCAGATAGATTCAGTGTCCATGACTCTGTCGTTAACGGACAAGAGACGTCTGAAATTGGTTTCAGCTTGTCGAAACCTTCAGTCTCAATCATTCCCTTCGGTAGCCTTATGCATGGAAATTCTAGGTCTTATGACTGCTGCATCGGACGCGATCCCCTTTGCTCGTTTTCACATGCGACCTCTTCAGCTCTGTATGCTGAACCAGTGGTGCAGGGATTATACAAAGATATCACAATTAATATCTTTAAAACCGAATGTACGACACTCTCTGACATGGTGGACAGACCACCATCGTTTAGTTCAGGGGGCTTCTTTTTTTCCTCCAACCTGGACTGTGATCTCAACAGATGCAAGTCTGACAGGTTGGGGAGCTGTATGGGGGTCTCTGACAGCACAGGGGGTTTGGGAATCTCAGGAGGCGAGATTACCAATCAACATTTTGGAACTCCGTGCGATTTTCAGAGCTCTTCAGTCGTGGCCTCTTCTAAAGAGAGAGTCGTTCATTTGTTTTCAGACGGACAATGTCACAACCGTGGCATATGTCAATCATCAAGGAGGGACTCACAGTCCTCTGGCTATGAAAGAAGTATCTCGAATACTTGTATGGGCGGAATCCAGCTCCTGTCTAATTTCTGCGGTTCACATCCCAGGTATAGACAATTGGGAAGCGGATTATCTCAGTCGCCAAACATTACATCCGGGCGAATGGTCTCTTCACCCAGAAGTATTTCTTCAGATTGTTCAATTCTGGGGACTCCCAGAAATAGATCTGATGGCTTCTCATCTAAACAAGAAGCTTCCCAGGTATCTGTCCAGATCCAGGGATCCTCAGGCGGAAGCTGTGGATGCATTGTCTCTTCCTTGGAAGTATCATCCTACCTATATCTTTCCACCTCTAGTTCTTCTTCCAAGAGTGATTTCCAAGATTCTAAAGGAGCATTCGTTTGTTCTGCTGGTGGCTCCAGCATGGCCTCACAGGTTTTGGTATGCGGATCTTGTTCAGATGGCTACTTGTCAACCATGGACTCTTCCGTTAAGACCAGACCTTCTATCAAAAGGTCTTTTTTTCCATCAGGATCTCAAATCCTTAAATTTGAAGGTATGGAGATTAAACGCTTGATTCTCAGTCATAGAGGTTTCTCTGACTCCGTAATTAATACTATGTTACAGGCTCGTAAAACTGTATCTAGGAAGATATATTATTGAGTCTGGAAGACTTACATCTCTTGGTGCTCTTCTCATCATTTTTCCTGGCATTCTTTTAGAATTCCTAGAATTTTACAATTTCTTAAGGATGGTCTGGATAAAGGTTTGTCTGCAAGTTCTTTGAAAGGACAAATTTCTGTTCTTTCTGTGTTGTTTCACAGAAAGATTGCTAATCTTCCTGATATTCATTGTTTTGTTCAGGCTTTGGTTCGTATCAAACCTGTCATTAAGTCAATCTCTCCTCCTTGGAGTTTGAATTTGGTTCTGGGGGCTTTACAAGCTCCTCCGTTTGAACCTATGCATTCTCTGGACATTAAATTACTTTCTTGGAAAGTCCTGTTCCTTTTGGCAATCTCTTCTGCTAGTAGAGTTTCAGAGTTATCTGCTCTTTCTTGTGTATCTCCTTTTCTGATTTTTCATCAGGATAAGGCGGTGTTGCGAACTTCATTTAAATTTTTACCTAAGGTTGTGAACTCTAACAACATTAGTAGAGAAATTGTGGTTCCTTCATTATGTCCTAATCCTAAGAATTCTAAGTAAAGATCGTTGCATTCTTTGGATGTAGTTAGAGCTTTGAAATATTATGTTGAAGCTACTAAAGGTTTCCGAAAGACTTCTAGTCTATTTGTTATCTTTTACGGTTCCAGGAAAGGTCAGAAGGCCTCTGCCATTTCTTTGGCATCTTGGTTAAAATCTTTAATTCATCATGCTTATGTCGAGTCGGGTAAAACTCCGCCTCAAAGGATTACAGCTCATTCTACTATGTCAGTTTCTACTTCCTGGGCGTTTAGGAATGAAGCTTCGGTTGATCAGATTTGCAAAGCAGCCACTTGGTCTTCTTTGCATACTTTTACTAAATTCTACCATTTTGATGTGTTTTCTTCTTCTGAAGCAGTTTTTGGTAGAAAAGTACTTCAGGCAGCGGTTTCAGTTTGATTCTTCTGCTTATAATTTCAGTTTTTTTCATTATAAGATTAAAACTTTATTTTGGGTTGTGGATTATTTTTTCAGCGGAATTGGCTGTCTTTATTTTATCCCTCCCTCTCTAGTGACTCTTGCGTGGAAGTTCCACATCTTGGGTATTTATTATCCCATACATCACTAGCTCATGGACTCTTGCTAATTACATGAAAGAAAACATAAATTATGTAAGAACTTACCTGATAAATTCATTTCCATGAGGCCCACCCTTTTTTGTGGTGGTTATGATTTTTTTGTATAAAGCACAATTATTCCAATTCCTTATTTTTTATGCTTTCGCACTTTTTTCTTATCACCCCACTTCTTGGCTATTTGTTAAACTGATTTGTGG
The DNA here is from genome assembly GCF_027579735.1 of Bombina bombina. Lineage (NCBI taxonomy): Eukaryota > Metazoa > Chordata > Amphibia > Anura > Bombinatoridae > Bombina > Bombina bombina. The sequence continues at coordinate 624,907,769 of NC_069503.1, read as the reverse complement.
GTGTGGTGAGGGGTGTATTTATAGGCATTTTGAGGTTTGGGAAACTTTGCCCCTCCTGGTAGGAATGTATATCCCATACGTCACTAGCTCATGGACTCTTGCTAATATGAAAGAAATGAATTTATCAGGTAAGTTCTTACATAAGTTATGTTTTTTAAACCTACTGAGCAAAGCACAAAAGGCCTTTGCTGTGTTTCCTGCTACTGCACTGTTATTCCAAATAACTAATGTACAGAGATAGTAAAACAAATGTGATCCTTCTGTACAAGTGGCTGGAAGTTGCTGATAAACCTGAATTATCATAAACACAAAAGGCATAAAGAGCAAAGAACAGTAAAAATTCAGATACAAAGCAAGAAAGTTGTATTGTTTACACATCTTGGATAAAGCTTAGCAAATTGAGATAATTGCACTTGGAGGGCTTCACTAGCATCTTCTTGCACTCCTTGAGGCCTATTTATCAAGCCGTCAATTACAAATACGCTGCAATTTCGCAGCGTAATTGTGGCGAGCCTGATTCGCCTTATTTATCAAAGCCTACAGACCGGCAAAAGTTGAAATTTGTGACGTAACATTCGATCCGCCGGTCTCAATCCGACACAGATCAATGATTACGTCATTACAGATGTTCCGAATACAAATTTTGCACTATCTGACAACTTTTACTATTTATAAAATATCTAACAGGTACGCTCACCACTATTCCGGCCCAGCGTACCTGCTTTTCTATCCGCCGCCCTGGAGGCCGCGGATGCCATAGGAATCAATGGGAGTCTGAAAGCAGTGAAAGCTTATGTTCGCTGCTGCCCGATATCCCATTGATTTCTATGGTAATGTTTACACCTAACGCCCTAACATAAGCCCTGAGTTTAAACACCCCTAATCTGCCGCCCCCGACATCGCTGCCACCTAAATAAAGTTATTAACCCCTATCTCGCCGCTCCTGTACCCCTCCGCCACCTACATATTGTTATTAAACCCTATCCCGCCACTCCCCAATATCGCCGCAACCTACATAATGTTATTAACCCCTATCCCGCCACTCCCGGACCCTGACGCCACCTAAATAAATATATTAATCCCTATCCCGCTGCTCCCGGAAACCTCTGCAACTAAATAAATGTATTAACCCCTAAACCTCTGGCCTCCCACATCACTAACACTTACTAAATCTATTAACCCCTAAACTGCCAGCCCCCCACATCGCAATAAACTAAATTAACCAATTAACCCCTAAACCTAACAACCCGCTAACTGTATATAAAAATTACATCATCCCTATCTTATAATAAATTTAAACTTACCTTTAGATTTAAATTAAACTATATTAACCTATTAATTAACTACCCTAACTATTATACTAAAATTACATTAAACTATATTAAACTAATAATTAATCTATATTACATTTCTAAAAACCTAACCCTACTCAAATAATTTAAATCTACTATTAAAAATTACAAAGTTACAAAAAACTAACAACTAAGTTACACAAAATAACAAACACTAAGTTACAAAAAAAATAAACACTAAGTTACACAAAATAAAAAATAAATTATCAAATATTTAAACTAATTACACCTAATCTAAGAGCCCTATGAAAATAAATAAGCCCTCCCAAAATAAAAAAAACTCTAGCCTACAATAAACTACCAATGGCCCTTAAAAGGGCCTTTTGCGGGGCATTGCCCCAAAGAAATCAGCTCTTTTACCTGTAAATACAAATACCCCCCCAACAGTAAAACCCACCACTCACCCACCACTCACACAACCAACCCCCCCAAATAAAATTCTATCTAAAAAACATAAGCTCCCCATTGCCCTGAAAAGGGCATTTGGATGGGCATTGCCCTTAAAAGGGCATTTAGCTCTTTTTCCGCCCAAAGTCCCTAATCTAAAATTAAAACCCACCCAATAAACCCTTAAAAAGACCTAATACTAACCCCCGAAGATCCACTTACAGTTTTTGAAGACCCGACATCCATCCTCAACGAAGCGGCAGAAGTCCTCAGCAAAGCCGGCAGAAGTCTTCATCCAAGCCGGCAGAAGTCTTCATCCAGACGGCATCTTCTATCTTTATCCATCCGGACGGAGCGGCTCCATCTTCAAGACATCTGGCGCGGAGCATCCTCTTCAATCGATGTCTTCTTGAACAATGAAGTTTCCTTTAAATGACGTCATCCAAGATGGTGTCCCTTAGATTCTGATTGGCTGATAGAATTCTATCAGCCAATAGGAATTAAGGTTAAAAAAATCCTATTGGCTGATCCATATATACGTATATATATATATATATATATATATATATATATATAAAATTCATTAGTTTTTTTGCTTCAAAATACTGTTTTGACACAGCGATCTTTTTAAACAGGATTATGACAGCAAACCAGAAATCACTCACTAGACAAGCCTGTTTTGTTCTTTTAGGAACTCATCAGTAGGAGATAGATTTATGGTTGCTGCATTGGAAAAGCTATTTTCATGGTTAAACCCAAATTCATTAAAATTATGGGGGGAGATAAAAAACTGAAATTAAAATCCTCCATGTCTCAAAATTAAATCAATGTAAATATTTGCATAGGAAATTAGTACATCTAGGCAAGTATCCCTGCTTGCTTTTCCCCAGAAATTCTTAATATACAATGTTTCCAATGCACAAGAGAATTGTGGCTAAGATATGCAAATTATATATGCAAATTCTGTTTTTTTGCTTCAAAAATACTGTTTTGACACAGCGGTCCTTTTAAACAGGATTATGACAGCAAACCAGAAATCACTCACTAGACAAGCCTGTTTTGTTCTTTTTGGAACTCATCAGTAGGAGATAGATTTCTGGTTTCTGCATTGGAAAAGCTATTTTCATGGTTAAACCAAAATTCATTAAAATTATGGGGGGAGATAAAAAACTGAAATTAAAATCCTCCATGTCTCAAAATTAAATCAATGTAAATATTTGCATAGGAAATTAGTACATCTAGGCAAGTATCCCCACTTGCTTTTCCCCAGAAATTCTTAATATACAATGTTTCCAATGCACAAGAGAATTGTGGGTAAGATATGCAAATTAGATTTGCAAATTCTCAGTTTTTTTGCTTCAAAAATACTGTTTTGACACAGCGATCCTATTAAACAGGATTATGACAGCAAACCAGAAATCACTCACTAGACAAGCCTGTGTCGTTCTTTTTGGAACTCATCAGTAGGAGATAGATTTCTGGTTGCTGCATTAGAAAAGCTATTTTCATGGTTAAACCAAAATTCATTAAAATTATGGGGGGAGATAAAAAAATGAAATTAAAATCCTCCATGTCTCAAAATTAAATCAATGTAAATATTTGCATAGGAAATTAGTACATCTAGGCAAGTATCCCCACTTGCTTTTCCCCGGAAATTCTTAATATACAATGTTTCCAATGCACAAGGGAATTGTGGCTAAGATATGCAAATTAGAAATTTAAATTCTCAGTTTTTTTGCTTCAAAAATACTGTTTTGACACAGCGATCCTTTTAAACAGGATTATGACAGCAAACCAGAAATCACTCACTAGACAAGCCTGTTTCGTTCTTTTTGGAACTCATCAGTAGGAGATAGATTTCTGGTTTCTGCATTGGAAAAGCTATTTTCATGGTTAAACCAAAATTCATTAAAATTATGGGGGGAGATAAAAAACTGAAATTAAAATCCTCCATGTCTCAAAATTAAATCAATGTAAATATTTGCATAGGAAATTAGTACATCTAGGCAAGTATCCCCACTTGCTTTTCCCCAGAAATTCTTAATATACAATGTTTCCAATGCACAAGAGAATTGTGGGTAAGATATGCAAATTAGATTTGCAAATTCTCAGTTTTTTTGCTTCAAAAATACTGTTTTGACACAGCGATCCTATTAAACAGGTTTATGACAGCAAACCAGAAATCACTCACTAGACAAGCCTGTTTCTTTCTTTTTGGAACTCATCAGTAGGAGATAGATTTCTGGTTGCTGCATTAGAAAAGCTATTTTCATGGTTAAACCAAAATTCATTAAAATTATGGGGGGAGATAAAAAACTGAAATTAAAATCCTCCATGTCTCAAAATTAAATCAATGTAAATATTTGCATAGGAAATTAGTACATCTAGGCAAGTATCCCCGCTTGCTTTTCCCCGGAAATTCTTAATATACAATGTTTCCAATGCACAAGAGAATTGTGGCTAAGATATGCAAATTAGATATGCAAATTCTCAGTTTTTTTGCTTCAAAAATACTGTTTTGACACAGCGATCCTTTTAAACAGGATTATGACAGCAAACCAGAAATCACTCACTAGACAAGCCTGTTTCGTTCTTTTTGGAACTCATCAGTAGGAGATAGATTTCTGGTTGCTGCATTGGAAAAGCTATTTTCATGATTAAACCAAAATTCATTAAAATTATGGGGTGAGATAAAAAACTGAAATTAAAATCCTCCATGTCTCAAAATTAAATCAATGTAAATATTTGCATAGGAAATTAGTACATCTAGGCAAGTATCCCCGCTTGCTTTTCCCCAGAAATTCTTAATATACAATGTTTCCAATGCACAAGAGAATTGTTGGTAAGATATGCAAATTCTTAGTTTTTTTGCTTCAAAAATACTGTTTTGACACAGCGATCCTTTTAAACAGGATTATGACAGCAAACCAGAAATCACTCACTAGACAAGCCTGTTTCATTCTTTTTGGAACTCATCAGTAGGAGATAGGTTTCTGGTTGCTGCATTGGAAAAGCTATTTTCATGGTTAAACCAAAATTCATTAAAATTATGGGGGGAGATAAAAAAACTGAAATTAAAATCCTCCATGTCTCAAAATTAAATCAATGTAAATATTTGCGTAGGAAATTAGTACATCTAGGCAAGTATCCCCGCTTGCTGAAATTAAAATCTTCCATGTCTCAAAATTAAATCAATGTAAATATTTGCTGTCATAATTCTGTTTAAAAGGATCGCTGTGTCAAAACAGTATTTTTGAAGCAAAAAAACTGAGAATTTGCATATCTAATTTGCATATCTTACCCACAATTCTCTTGTGCATTGGAAACATTGTATATTAAGAATTTCTGGGGAAAAGCAAGCGGGGATACTTGCCTAGATGTACTAATTTCCTATGCAAATATTTACATTGATTTTATATATATACGTGTCTATGTGTCTATGTATATATATATATATATATATATATATATATATATATATATATATATGCTGTATATACAGTATATACAGTATTCCAATGAATATGAAAACTATATAGCAGCAAAATCTAGTTAAATACATGAAAAACAAATTTAAAACCATAAGAGACTGCTGGATCACAGGATTTTCAAATCATTTTTACAAGAATTTTCACAAAGCTTTGTGGAAGCAAAGGTTAAGCAACCAAAGCTAAAATAAAACAGGGGGACTAATTAATTAAATATTTATGATGACCTTATGATGACCTTGTCATATGTCTGAATGCACTTTTTTCACTGAACCATTAATATAAATTTATGACACATGCACCTAAAAGTACATGAAGCCCACATTTTTTCTTTCAGGTTCAGATAGGGCATACAATTTTAAACAATGTTTCATTGTACTTCTATTATTATTTTCTTTGTTCTCTTAGTATCCTTTGTTGAAGGAGCAGCAATGCACTACTGGGAGCTAGCTGAACACAATGGGTGAGCAAATTTCAAGTGGCATATATGTTCAGCCACCAATCAGCAGCTAGCTCCCAGTAATGCATTGCTGCTCCTGAGCCTACATAAGAATTATTTTCAACAAAGGATATATTTAAAAAATAATGAGAATTAGATAACAGAAGTTGAGTGGAAAGTGTGTTAAAATTGCAAGCTCTGCCTGAATTAGGAAAGAAAAAAAAAATTGGGTTTCATATCCCTTTAACGTTTTCATCTAATTTTGAATAACTTAGAATTAATATGTTTAAACATTCAAACACTTGATTAAATTATATATGATCATATTTAATGTATGGACAAGTACATTTATGTGTAAGTATTACAGTTTAAAAGTGTAATTTGAACTTTATGGTTACGTTGTTATTAAAAAAAAGAAATCTGGTTTATAAATATGAACTGAGCATGTGCAAGAGTTTTAACATTTGGGAAAAAGCTGTACAAACAGCCAAGATGTGGCACTGGTAATGGCAAAAATGTGTTTTAACATCCTTAATTTGTAAAGTTTAAAATTCATGCAAAAAACTGTTGTAGAACTTTTTATTAAGTAATTGGAATAGCTCTGCTCAATTTCCCAGACAAAGTGTAGGGTGAGTTTTTGCATTTGAGAGGTGTTTTATAAATGGGTTATCAGGGGTTTTCTGATTGGTTGAAACATTTCTGATTGATTTGAATGCGGGCCTATGAAATAAAGAAGAAATGTTTGTATGTATTAACAAGTTTGGCTCACTTTGTAAGCACTATCTTTGCTTGGTTTCCTAATAAATGTTCATATTGTAATATTTCTATCCTCTTGACTTTTTCACTCCCTAATAATCTTTTGAGATCTTTCCTTTGGTAGATTTTCTTTGGGCTGCACCCTGCAATACTGTCCCACTCAACTCTTTCTATTATCCTGTCATTCTTCTTATAATTTATTGTGTTATCTCCCCTATCAGGAGAAACAACTACTGCAGTTAGAGAAAGGAGTAAAGAAACATGGCTTCTCAGTGCTGAGGTAAGTTTGATTTTCCATTTAGTCAAACAGAATAGTGATCAAACTAGTAAATGCTTTTAGTGGTATTCAAACAGTGCACAATATTATCAATTGGTGGTCATGGCTTAAAGGTACATTAAACACTTTGAGATGGTAATATAAAATGATAAATCATATATATATATTATATATATATAAAAACAATTCTGAAATATATTTCCATAATTTGTTTTGTCCCCTTTTTATATTATTCCATTCTAAAATTGAGAGCTTTTCAGTTCCTGTTAGAAATGGAAGTGCAGAACATTGTTATATTCCACACAGCTATTGGCTGCACACTCTAGTGACCCATAACTGTCTCTAATTGGGCAAAGCAAAGAAGGTAACCTAAGTTACAACATGGCAGCTCCAATTGTTTTATAGACACTTTACACTTATTTTTTTTTTTTTTAAATATCTTTTTATTGTTGTCTAAGAAGGCAATACACACATTCTTATCATTTACAATTTGTGCGGTTGCAGTCACTTGTGATACAGGTTACAATATCCAACAGCAATTATGCATTGAACCTTACAGTACATACAAAATGATTCATAATAATATCAGTTGAGTGAGGATATGACAGTTTACTCTATCGTCCGCACTTTGAAATCTATAGCAAGTATTATTTTTCAGACCAATGTGATTACACTTCTCAGACGAACTCTTTTTTCAATACCTTTATCCTAGTTAAAACTCAATCTAAATCCTATCTAACCTAACTATAAACACAATATAACTAAACTTACTCCAAAGTTGCTGCTGTCGCTTCTGGGGCCCAGCGGTGGAAGAGAGAAAAAAAAAAAAAAAAAAAAAAAAAAAAAAGGAAAATTGGGGGAGGGGTGGAGAAGGGAGGGGGGAGGGGAGAAGGAAGAGTCATCTCACATATGTGCTAATTGTAACTTAGAATAAATGTGTCCATTCCCCCCTCAACTCCGCCTCCGTGAAGAGAACTGAGTCTTTAAATGGCATCAGGATTAGCCTTTGGATCTCTAGTTCAAAGGTAAGTATGAGTCTACGCCATTTACGTAGAAATAGGCCCAGCCTATTCTGAACATCCATCCTAACGTCCATTTGTTCAGTAAATATCTGTGATCTGAGTAGATTCCTAAAGCTCACAAAAGAAGGGCTTTTCCTTACCGTCCAATTTTTTAAGATACATTTTCTGGCTAACAATATTACTAGACTCAGTACAGCGTCTTGTTGTCTATGATGTGTGTCCCAATGTAGAAACAAAATAGTCTCTGGGTGGAGTGTGAGGTGTATCTGTAAGGACTGGTGAATCCAATATTGTATTTTACCCCAGTATTGTCTGACTGCCGGGCATTCCCACATATAGTGTAAGAGAGTAGGTGCCTTTACACTTATTTTGTCAAAATTTAAACAGCTAATGAAACCTAAAAAAATTCAACTAAATTTTATTCTCAGACTATTTTTTCTCTGAATGCACCATTCTATCTAACATTTATTTAGGGCTAGATTACAATGGAGCAAAAAAAGTTGAAAAAAACTTAACACCCACTCTATCGCACAAATACCATGACATATTCACAATAGCGATTACCAAACATGAAAATATGACTATTTCATATTGCAATGTTTAACATGTTTTTTGTAAAATGCACCCGATCACATACTGTAATATGCGCTAAAATTATTGCATACTGTAATATGCCCAAAAATGTTCGCATACTGTAATATGCGCATACCCAACATGAAAAATATGTACACATATATATTAATGTATTTATATGGGTTAAATAACAGAGCGAGATTAATTCGAGGAAAAAATGGATCAGTTACAACACTGAGCTATAAATATACTTAAAGCTCAGTAAGAAGCAACAGTAACAGCATTAGGTGTGTCTTCAGTTAGGTATGTATAGAGTTAATTTTCCTGGATCAAGATCAAGACAGCTGAAAAGTAATTGAAAGCAAGTAAAAGTATCCCACAGACAGCATTTGCATAGATGATAATTCTGCTACTATATATCAGGTAAGTGAGAAAAGAGATACTTGCGCTATGATGATTACAGGTGTAGATCTAACCTTTAACTTGAGACAATGTAACAAGCACAAATGAATCCCATGTGCTTAGGCAAACTGCAGCTTCTTGGCAGACTGAGAAACTGATAGTGGAGATCAGCAGTAAAGCAGGTATCCGCTTCATTGAAATAACTGGAAGTAAGTAGCTAGAGGTGATCCGTAACAAAACTGGAACTTGCAGGTAGTCAATGACAGGATCTAGTGGCAAACAAAATACAAATGCGAATTAGAACTCTGAGAATAAAGAAGCTAAAGTTTAAGCAGCTGAAAATATAAACAGCTATCCTTCCACAGCGTGGTATAACTGAAGACAGGAAATGACTTCAATATTCAGGCAATGAGCTAGGGAAACCCCAAATGATTTATAGCAGGGAAAAAGTAGGTGGAGGATAATTGGAAAGTTCTTAAAGGTGTATTACATATCCCCCTCCTCAAGGAATCACCTCTGGGGATTGCAGTAGAGGTTTAGTCGGGTATCTGCAAAGAAAAGCAGTTATAAGAGAAGGTGCATGAACTTCAGAATGTGGTTGCCATGAATTATCCTCAGGTCCATACCCCTTTGATTTTATAAAGTATTCCAGTCGATGATGTCTGATACGGGAGTCAAGAATCCTCTCAACTTCAAATTCATCTTGACCGTCGATAACAACAGGAGGCAGTGACTGATGAGGAGAATGTGAGTTGGGAATATAAGGTTTCAGCAAAGAGACATGAAATGAAGGATGGATTTTGTATGAAATAGGTAGTTCTAGAACAACAGCATTAGGATTAATTATCTTTTTAAAAGAAAATGGGCCTATAAATTGATTGGCCAATTTCTTACTAGGTAGTTCGAGTTTGAGATGTTTTGTAGATAACAAGACTTGGTCTCCTATACTGTAGCTAGGGCTTGGTCTACGTCGTAAGTCGTAGTAATGTTTTTGGCGTGATTTTGCCTCCTCTAGATGAGTCTTAAGAATCTTTAATCTATCTTCTAAAAGAACAGAAAATTCAGTAGCACTTGGAGAGTTTACTGCACTCTTAGATATAAGGAATGTAGAAGGATGATACCCGTAGGTAGCATAAAAAGGAGATATCTTTTAACATAAAGACATGGAGTTGATATATGAGAATTCTGCCATTGGCAGATATGAGGCCCAATCATCTTGTAAATGTAAGATGTAACATCTTAAATATTGCTCCAAAGTTTGATTTAATCTTTCTGTTAAACCATTAGTCTGGGGATGATAGGAGGTGGCGTATCTGGTATCTATATTTAAGATTTTACAAAGTGATCTCCAGAAAGCAGAAGTGAACTGTGTTCCTTGATATGTGATTATGGTCTTAGAAAGTCTGAGCAATCGTACTATAGAGTCAAGAAAAACAGTTGCTGTTGTCTTAGCCATCAGTAACTGTTTGAGAGGAATAAAATGTGCTAATTTTGTTAAATGGTCAATGACTACCAGGATAGTGTAGTAATGTTGAGAGAGATTGTAGACCAAGGTATATCAGGAATAGGGATAGGCGTTAAGCAACCAATAGGTTTTTTATGGTCAAGTTTATTTCTTGCACATATATAACAAGATTTCACATAACTGTGTATGTGTTGTTTCATTTGAGGCCACCAAAAATATCCTCCGATGAGTTCATTGGTCTTTTGTACACCTAAATGGCCTGATAAGACGTTATCGTGATAATGACGTTATACTTGTTCTCTGAGGCTTTTAGGAACATATAATTTGTTTACATGAAAAAATAAACCAGAAGTTGGGTGTTTTACTCACTCCTTAGGAGGATTTTCTTCAGTAGATAAAGAAACCAATATGTCTTTTTCAAAACCAGTTAAAGATCCCAAAAATTTCTCAGGTGGTATTAATGATCTTAAGGAATCATTCTGGACAGGGTATCGGCCTTGGTGTTGTGAGAACCTGGTCGGTAGGTGATTCGAAAATCAAATCTGTCCATGAACAAGCCCCATCTAACTTGTCTAGAAGACAAAGTTTTGTTCCTTATTAAATACTCCAGATTCTTGTGATCAGTGTATATTAAAAATGGAACTTTTGTTCCCTCTAGTAAATGTCTCCAATTTTCTAGAGAACTATTGATGGCGAGTAGTTCTTTGTCCCCAATACTGTAATTACATTTGGCAGGGAGTAATGTTCTGGAATAAAAGGCTATTGGATGAAGCCTAGAAGTAAACTGGTTACGCTGAGGCAGAACAGCTCCTATTCCTGAATTCGAAGCATCTACTTTGAGAACGTATTGAAGCTCATGGTCTGGTAGGGTTAATATAGGAGCTGTAGTAAAGTCTTGTTTAAGACGCATAAACACATTTTGGGCTTCAGAGGTCCATGAGAATCTTTGTTTTTTCTTGGTAAGTTGGGTGAAAGGTCTTACTTTAGAAGAGAAATTACAAATACATTTTCTGTAAAAAGTTTGAGAAATCAAGAAATCTCTGAAGAGATTTTGTGGAAGTAGGTTGAGTAGAGATTGCTGTAACTTTATCAGGATCCATCTGGATGTTATTGGGAGATATGATATACCCAAGGAATTTTATTTTGGTCACATGAAAAAAAATAATTTCTAATTTTGCGTATAATGTATGTTCACGTAAACGGTTGAATACCCATCTGACATGTTTTTGAGTCCGTTAGGTCTCTGAAAATTTCATTAATAAAATGCTGAAAAGTGGCGTGGGCATTGCAAAGCCCGAAAGGCATAACGTTATGCTGAAACAGACCGTGTCTGGTTCTAAAAGCGGTCTTCCACTCATCGCCCTTTTAAACTCATATGAGGTTGTAAGCGCCTTTCAAATCTAGTTTAGTATAAATGGTTGCGTTAGTGATTTGTTCAAATAATTCCGGGATCAGTGGTAAGGGATACCGGTTTTTAACTGTAACTGCATTCAGGGCTCTGTAATCGATTATTGGTCGCAAAGTTTTGTCTGTTTTTTACAAAGAAAATACCTGCAGCTGCAGGAGAGGTGGAGTGAGTTATGAAACCCTTTTTAAGGTTTTCATCTAAATACTCATGTAGATAGACAAGTTCCTGTTGTGACAACGGATAAATCTTTCCATAAGGTATTTGTGACCCAGGAATGATATCAATGGGGCAGTCAAAAACTCTGTGAGGTGGCAAACACTCTGCCTCTTTTATATCAAAAACATCTGTTAAGTCCTGATATACCTGTGGAACTACAACCTCAAGACTGGATATAACAGTATGTGGAAAACAAGTTTTAAGAGTTTTTAATCTGACTGAAATGATACAATGTTCTCTGTCCAGTCTATTGTGGGGTTGTGGGTAAGTAACTATGGATGCCCTAAATTAATTTTGTGTATTGACATGGGAATAATGTCAAAAGAGATGTATTCAGTGTGACCTTTGACAGTAGTTAGAAGTAAAGGAATAGTATGTTGGGTAATAGGTCCTTTCTGAATGAAAGATCCATCAATCAATTTGACAAAAATAGGTGTATGCTTACACACAGTAGGTATTTTATTGAGCTTAAAAAAATCAGCATCCACAAAATTTCCACATGCCCCTGAGTCTATTATTGCCTCAGTCTGGATATGATGCTGATCCCACTGAAATGAGAAAAATACAGTGAGTTGCGTAGGAGGTCTGGTAGATGTAAGACTATATACACATATTTCCTTACCCTTCTTTTGTTTAGCCAATGCTGGACAATTGGTATGATCTTTGTTTCCACAGTATAGACAGAGGTTTTCCAACCTACGTCTAGCCTTTTCTTCTTGAGATAGAGGTCCTTTTATAGTCCCAATCTCCATAAGTGTTGGATAACCAGATATTTTATCCTGACTGAGTGAGGATGAATGAATACGTTTAAACATGGGGTCATATGCTTGTCTTTCTGATTTTCTCTCTCTGAGTCTTCTATCTATCAAGAGTGGTGTTTAGTTTAATCAAGCCTGTAAGAGTATCTGGCATATTTAAGCGAGAGAGCTCATCCTTTAGAGACTCTGAAAGTCCTAAGCGGAATTGTTTTTTTAGATTTATTTGATTCCAGAGTGAATCTGAGGCCCACATCTGGAAATCTGTAATATACTCTTCAACAGTACTTTTTCCTTGTTTCAGAGTGCGTAATTTAGTTTCAGCTTTGATTTGAGTATTTGTATCTTCATACAAACTGGCCATAGTCAAAAAAAGAAATCATTAAGTGAATCCAATATGAGGTCATTGTTTTCATTTGGGTCCATCTCACCCAAAAAATATTTGGCTTGAATATTATGTAAGATATATCTCTAATTTATCTTTCTTTCTTTAAAAAAGAAAAACAAATATGCAATACCAGTTTTGTAGCTCTGAAGAAACCTAACCCAGAAATAAATAATCGTATAAGTGGGTTACATAACAGAGCAAGATTAATTAGAGGAAAAAATGAATCAGCTACAACACTGAGCTAGAAATATACTTAAAGCTCAGTAAGAAGCAACAGTAACAGCATTAGGTGTGTCTTCAGTTAGGTATGTATAGAGTTAATTTTCCTGGATCAAGATCAAGACAGCTGAAAAGTAATTGAAAGCAAGTAAAAGTATCCCACAGACAGCATTTGCATAGATGATAATTCTGCTACTATATATCAGGTAAGTGAGAAAAGAGATACTTGCGCTATGATGATTACAGGTGTAGATCTAACCTTTAACTTGAGACAATGTAACAAGCACAAATGAATCCCATGTGCTTAGGCAAACTGCAGCTTCTTGGCAGACTGAGAAACTGATAGTGGAGATCAGCAGTAAAGCAGGTATCCGCTTCATTGAAATAACTGGAAGTAAGTAGCTAGAGGTGATCCGTAACAAAACTGGAACTTGCAGGTAGTCAATGACAGGATCTTGTGGGAAACAAAATACACATGCGAATAAGAACTCTGAGAATAAAGAAGCTAAAGTTTAAGCAGCTGAAAATATAAACAGCTATCCTTCCACAGCGTGGTATAACTGAAGACAGGAAATGACTTCAATATTCAGGCAATGAGCTAGGGAAACCCCAAATGATTTATAGCAGGGAAAAAGTAGGTGGAGGATAATTGGAAAGTTCTTAAAGGTGTATTACAAAAGGATGACATTCCCACTAGGTCTGCATACCAAATCCTGTGAGGCCACGCTGGGGCTATGAGAATTACAGATGCCCTCTCCTGCTTGATTCGAGCAATGACTCTTGTAAAGAGAGCGAATGGAGGAAACATGTATGCTAGACTGAAGTTCCATAGAACTGCCAGAGCAACAATCAGAAATGCCTGCGGATCTCTTGACCTTGACCTGTATCTCGGAAGTTTGGAATTCTGACGAGAAGCAATAAGATCCAACTGCGGCTGCCCCCACTTAAGGGTCAAGCTGGAAAACACATCGGAATGAAGTTCCCACTCCCCGGGATGAAAAGTCTGTCTGCTCTGAAAATCCGCTTCCCAATTGTCCACTCCTGGGATGTGGATCGCAGACAGACAGCAGTTGTGGGTCTCCGCCCACTGAATAATTCGTCATGGCCAAGGAACTCCGAGTTCCCCCCTGGTAGTTGATGTAGGCCACCGAGGTTATGTTGTCCGACTGGGATCTTATAAACCGAGGCCAGGCCAGAAGAGCATTGAAGATTGCTCTAAGCTCCAAGATGTTTATGGGTAAGACTGACTCTTTCTGGGTCCATAATCCCTGAGCCTTCAATGAGCCCCATACTGCTCCCCAACCTAGAAGGCTGACATCCGTGGTCACAACCACCCAGGAGGGTCTGCGGAAGCAAGTACCCTGGGAGAGATGATCCTGAGAAAGCCACCATGGAAAAGAGTCTATTGATGCCTGATCTGGATCTACACGCAGAGACAGGTCCATATAGTCCCCGTTCCATTGTCTGAGCATGCATAACTGCAGAGATGGAACCAAGCAAACGGAATGATGTCCATGGAAGCCACCATCAGACCGATTACCGACATACATTGAGTCACTGACGGCCATGGACTGAAGGGCAAAACAAGAGTTGAAAATCGTTCTTTTTCTGACCTCCGTCAGAAAAATCTTCATTAACAGGATCGAAGAAAAGACAGCAAGATCTCCGTATGAGATTCTGCTTGTTGAAAAGATGGAGTCTGAACTAGAATGTCGTCCAGATAAGGTGCCACTGCAATGCCCTGAGATTGAAGCACTGGTAAAAGAGCCCCCAGAGCCTTTGATTGTCCAAAAAGGTGAATCTCAGAAACTTGTGATGGTCCCTGTGAATGGGAACATGAAGGTATGCATCCGTATAGTCTCCATCTTGAAGGATGGCACTCTGAGAAACTTGTTTAAACATTTTAGATCTAGGATTGGTCGAAAAGTTCCTTTCTTTTTGGGAACTATGAACAGATTCGAGTAAAATCCCAGACCCCTTTACTGAAAGGGAACCAGAACTATTACCCCCAGGATGGCATGGTCCTTAACACAATGTGAGAATGCCTCTCTTTTTATCTGGTCTACAGATAATCTAGAGAGGAGAAACTTGCCTCTGGGAGGAAAAGATTTGAAGTCTATTTTGTATCCCTGTTAGACAATGTACACCGCCCAGGCAGGGATCCGGTACATCTCTTATCCAAGCCTGGGAAAAAAGAGAGAGTCTGCCCCCTACACGATCCGCTCCCGGATTGGGGGTCAACCCTTCATGCTGACTTGGAATCAGTTGAAGGATTTTTATATTGCTTTCCCTTATTCCAGGACTGGTTGGGCTTCCAGGAAGGCTTGGCTTGATCTTCCTTGGAGGAAGGGGAGGAAGACTTGCCTTTAAAGTTACGAAAGGAAAGAAAATAACTCTGACATCCCTTCTGCTTATTCTTTTTATCTTGAGGAAGAAAAGAACCCTTCCCTCCAGTAATATCTGAGATAATTTCCGCCAAACCAGGTACAAACAAGGTCTTACCCTTGTAAGGAATAGCCATGAGCTTAGATTTAGATGAAACATCCGCAGACCAGTACTTCAACCACAAGACCCTGCGGGCTAGGACCGCAAAACCAGACATTTTGGCTCCCAGTTTAATAACCTGTAAGGAAGCATCTGTAATGAAGGAATTGGCTAACTTGAGAGCCTTAATCCTGTCCTGGATCTCATCAAAAGAGGTATCCATCTGAAGAGATTCAGACAACGCATCAAACTAGTAAGCCGCAGTGCTGGTAACAGTGGCGATACACACCGCAGGTTGCCATTGTATACCCTGGTGGACATACATCTTTTTTAGTAAAGGCTCAAATTTTATATCCATTGGATCTTTAAAAGAACAACTATCCTCTATGGGAGTAGTAGTCCTCTTGGCTAAAGTGGAGATTGCTCCTTCTACCTTAGGAACCATCTGCCATGACTCCTTAATAGAATACGCTATAGGAAACATCTTCTTAAAAATAGGAGATGGAGAAAAGGGAATACCAGTCTTTCCCATTCTCGAACAATAATCTCTGCAGCACGGTCAGGAACCGGAAAAACCTCCACCGCGGAGGGAACATCAAAGTATTTGTTCAATTTACTAGACTTTTTAGGATTGACTACGATAGTTGTGTCAGAGTCGTCCAAAGTAGCCAAAACCTCCTTAAGTAATAAGCGAAGGTGTTCTAGCTTAAATCTGAAGAATACCACTTCAGAAGAATGAATTACATTTCTGAGTCTGAGATTTCCCCCTCAGATGCTACCGACATGTCTTCTTCCTCAGGCTTATGGAAAGGGACACTCTGTATAGCCAGAACTTGATCAGAAACCTTACTAACTGTTTCCTTAAATTTCCTTTTATGCCTTCTCTGCAACATCGGGAAAGCAGACAAGACCTCAGATACTGCAAGGGATACCTGGGAAGCAATGTCTTGTAAAGAAAATCCTACAGGGTTGCAGGAGGAAACACAGGGCACTATATGGAACCAAGCAAACGGAAGGATGTCCATGGAAGCCGCCATCAGACCGATTACCGACATACATTGAGTCACTGACGGCCATGGACTGAAGGGCAAAACAAGAGTTGAAAATCTTTCTTTTTCTGACCTCCGTCAGAAAAATCTTCATTAACAGGATCGAAGAAAAGACAGCAAGATCTCCGTATGAGATTCTGCTTGTTGAAAAGATGGCGTCTGAACTAGAATGTCGTCCAGATAAGGTGCCACTGCAATGCCCTGAGATTGAAGCACTGCTAAAAGAGCCCCCAGAGCCTTTGATTGTCCAAAAGGGTGAATCTCAGAAACTTGTGATGGTCCCTGTGAATGGGAACATGAAGGTATGCATCCGTATAGTCTCCATCTTGAAGGATGGCACTCTGAGAAACTTGTTTAAACATTTTAGATCTAGTATTGGTCGAAAAGTTCCTTTCTTTTTGGGAACTACGAACAGATTCGAGTAAAATCCCAGACCCCTTTACTGAAAGGGAACCAGAACTATTACCCCCAGGATGGCATGGTCCTTAACACAATGTGAGAATGCCTCTCTTTTTATCTGGTCTACAGATAATCTAGAGAGGAGAAACTTGCCTCTGGGCGACATGTCTTCTTCCTCAGGCTTATGGAAAGGGACACTTTGTATAGCCAGAACTTGATCAGAAACCTTACTAACTGTTTCCTTAAATTTCCTTTTACGCCTTCCCTGCAACATCGGGAAAGCAGACAAGGCCTCAGATACCGCAAGGGATACCTGGGTAGCAATGTCTTGTAAAGAAAATCCTACAGGGTTGCAGGAGGAAACACAGGGCACTATATGTGGAGACTGAAAAAGTTGGGACGCTTGAGGAGAAAGCTGCAGCATATCTGCAACAGGAGACACCTGAACAGCATTTGCCTGGGATAATGGTGGCTCATGATCAAATATTTTATCTCTATAACTTAAAGTTCTCTCAATACATGAGGAACAAAAAGGAACTGGAGGTTCCACCTGAGCATCAAAACATAACTGACAAGCAGCAACTTCTGGGATAATGGTTTGAAAAGCCTCTTGATCCATCTTATGTAATACATAAGGATAAAGTGTTAACATTCTTTATTTAAAAATAAAAAATAAATGTATACTGTGTCTTTAAATAGAAATGTGTGTTAGCGCAACAAACAAATAGACCTCAGGCTACCTATACACCTCAGTAGCTTTACTGAGATGCCTACCTGTCCTGCAGCTCACAGAGTTACTTCCCTCACAGTAGAAACAATCCCTTTTTAAATACAGAGCAGTTACAGAGCTCTAACTGCCGAAAAAACAGCTTACAACAGTAATCTCCATGACCAAAAGTATAAAAACTACTATAACACACTGAGCCACCATAAATCACCTCACAGTCTCAATGCCCAAACTGCCTAAAAGAAACCCCAAACATGAAGGTTTAATAAAATCCCATATTAAATAAGACAGCTTTTAGCTGTAAAAAGTGCCAGTGCTCACCTGGTTTGAGAGGGTGCAGAACCTCACATGGTTTTCTAGTTAGGGCAGCAGATTCTTGAGAAAACGCAGTGAGGATTGTACCTCACAAGTTCTCAAGTGCTCAAAAGTCACCACTGCCCTACTGAAGAGACTGATGTGGACTAGGCTAGACCCCAGAAAGGAACAGAGTAAGCTTACTCTGCTAAAAAAAATAATAAAATCTTGATTGAAGAAAACTTCTCATCAGACACCTAAACTTCACCTCCTCCTTGCACTACAAGCAAAGAGAATGACTAGGTGATTGTGGGTAGGGGAGTGATATTAAACAGCTTTGCTGTGGTGCTCTTTGCCTCCTCCTGCTGGCCAGGAGTGATATTCCCAACAGTAATTGATGATGATCCGTGGACTCACTGTGTCATTAGAAAGAAAAAGAGTCTTGTTTATTCGCCAATCTTGCCACAAAGTTCCAAGGGAAACACAGTATGCTTCAAAAGAAATAAAGCAGACAATCTCTCATAGGGTACCATGGTATCCATTTGTTTTACTGAGCAACAGGACGATAATACATTAGTTTGATTACAATAGCTCTAAGTAAACAGCATTTGTATATATACTATACTATATATATATATATATATATATATATATATATATATATATATATATCCCCACGGCAAACAGGAACTTCTCTTCACAGAACAATTTACTTAAAACAAATATTTAAAAACAAAGGAGGTACTGACACTCAGGAACAGCAGTTACAGCAGCAAACACAAAAGTGTCTGTTACAAGTTATAGATTACTTGATGAGAACGCCCAGTCCCACTGTGATAATTCTTGAATTGCCGACTAAAGCCCTTGCTTGTGATCAAAAGCAAAAACAAGAGGGCGACCCCTAGTGCAGATCAATGATGAACCAGTAGTGGAAATCTGTTAGTGCTAACGAATGGATACTCACAGTATGAATTGCACCCTGTAGTGCAAATGTAGCATACTAGGAATATTATAGTGTCCTAGTGCACAAATCAACCCCAAAACGGCACTGTCGTGATGTCAAATGAACTTCAAATGTATGAGATGGACGTCAGGATGATGGAAAAGAAAAAGAGAACTCCAGTATCGATATAAAAATATTTAATTAAAAAGATAAAAATGAACATACACAGATCTACAATGACATCTGTTGTAAAATTGCTACGCGTTTCTAAGCGTTAACCACGCTTTTTCCTCAGGCAAATGATACTGAATGTACTGGAGTCTCTTACATATATACCCCTGTATAGGCTTGATGAAATCAGCTGTAGCTTATTAAGACAGGTGCTGCATAAATTAGCTCCCTTGATAGTCTAACCGTATGTTTAAAGAAAATACCAGTGTTAAAATACAATGTGTATAACCAAATATCTAATACAATAATACCCAATAGTCCTTCTGAACATATATAAACTGAAATAAAAAACACATGCAAATACCTCGAGCTTAGGGCTCTATGAGTTATACAGAATATTTGAAAACCGTATTTGTAATAATCGTCATATTATGTAAACATGTATATGCAAAGTTTATTTCTGCTGATGCGCTATTTATATATCTATTTTTGTTCCTTGAAGATATTTGTGGAAATGGCCCTACGAGTAAATAATAAACTGTAAAGAATACGATCCTATGTTTTTTAAAACATAAAGTGGGTGTGTATCGTTGAACGAATTAGAATGTTATGTGACTAGCCAATCCGATAGCTTCGTCAGAACAGGGTGTGTTACGCTAAGCTAATAGCCGTGTCGTATTCAAAATATCACAATCTAGTGTTGTGTTGCCTCACCTGATTGGGGCTAAGATTGTGTATCTAATGACGTAAAGATGCGTGCATTAGCACCAATGTAAACAGAACCAGTTACCTCTGTTGTTAGGTGGTTGTAGTTGTGGGTGTGTATCTAATGACGTGGGGATGCGTACAAAAACACCCATGGATACAAAATCTGTTACCTATGTTGCTATGTATAAACACAGCGTGTTTGTGCAACTATTGTGAAACTAAATGTGAAAACCCTTTATATATTTAACTGATACCTCAATGTGCAAAAAAGAAGAAAATAAGCTGAGTTAGCCTTAACTATTGCATTGAATAACTATATTCCTAACAATTGTGTATATAACATAAAGTCCACAATACGTATATATAAAAAATAATATTTATAAGAGTGTATGAGTCTGTGTCATTGTGATAAATGATGCAGATTAGTTGCATCGTTATGTCTAAACTAAAATTTTGTGGAAGATAGAGATCTACCTAAATCGTATGTGAACAAAAAATGTGAATGAAAGGGGAATGTTAGGTGGGTATAAACTCTAGTATATGATAATGGGCATAAATGAGTATAATGAAGATATAAACAAAATATTATTGGGTATATGGTCTGATATAAAATAATAATAAAAAAAAAAAAACATTCAGAACTGTGAAAATTATGTAAGAGATTGGTTTAGTATGAAAATATCTAATTGTAAAATAAACTCGATGTTATGATATAAGTAAAAAAATGTAAAGTGATATTATATATATTTTGGGAATGTATTAGAAAGCAGCATAATCTATTACTTCGTTAAGACCCTCTGGATGTAAAGTTTTAAATCGATAAATCCAAAAGGTTTCCCTCTGGCGTAATTTGATCATTCTATTTTGGGAACTTACAGCAGGAATCATTTCCAATGGGGTAATGTTCATGACACAATTATTTGTGCCATGTATGGAAGAATGGTGCCTGGAGGTACTATATTTATCAGATCCTTTCAGGATACATCTCAAATGTTCTGACCACCTTTGTCTAATTTTTCTACAGGTGCGACCTATGTATTGTAGACCACACAAGCACGTTATACAATAAACTACATAATTGGAGTTGCATGTTATTCTTTGAGTAATTGCAAATGATTCTCCAGTGCTGTTAGATATGATGTTTTTGCAACTATTCGTTATGTATTTGCACATATTGCATCTATTTTTATTACATCTGTAAGTTCCTATGTTTGGTATTGTTGAGCTGTGAGTGATATTGCTAAGAGTTTTAAACTTACGTTTGCACATCACCACCTTACTAGGTGCCAGTTTTTCTTTGATGGTAGGGGCTCTTTTAAATGTACATCTGGGTTTGTCTTGTAATATTATTTTGAAAATGGGGTCTCGTTTAAGTAATGGCCAATGTTTAGACAGAATCTTTTTTATCTCTTTATAGTTGTTATTATATCTAGTGATGAATGAAGATTCATAATGTGAGTCATCATTTGTGGTTTTTTCTAAAATTTTTGATTTTAACAATTCTCCTCTATTTAGAGAGCGTGCTTTTTGAAAGCCTAATTCTATTAATTCTTCTGGATAGTGTTTCTCCTTGAATTTATTTTTTAGAAGTATGCTTTGTGTGTCGTAAGTGTTAATGTCTGTACAGTTACGTCGAATCCTCCTAAACTGACTGTATGGAATATTAGTCTTCCAACTAGTGTGGTGGTTACTAAAGTAGTCCAAAAAATTATTACTATCTACCTGCTTGAAAAAAGTACATGACTGAATGCTGTTATCCTCTCCCCACATTAGGGTGACATCCAAAAAATCAATTTGATCTGTTTGGATGTTCCAAGTAAATTGGATACCCATATTATTATCATTTAGATAATTCTGAAAGGAGGCAAGTGTGGAAGATGATCCCCTCCAAACAAACAATAGATCGTCTATATAACGGCCATAGAAGACCAGATTTTGCTCCCATTCTGCATTATAGATGTATTTGGATTCGAAAGTACCCATGAATAAATTTGCAAAACTGGGAGCAAATCTGGTCCCCATGGCCGTTCCCTTAGTCTGAAGAAAAAAACCGTCTAAAAATTTAAAATAATTATGAGTTAATATGAAATGTATAAGTTTAAGCAAGTAATTCTTCTGAATCTCAGACATATATGGATCTTCACTAAGATAACTATCTACAGAGTCTAAGCCTATATCGTGTTTGATATTAGAATACAGGGAACTGACATCACAAGATACCCAAATAAGATGTTTTTCTTTTTTAATTTCAGACAATTTTTGCAATAGATCGGTAGTGTCTTTTATATAAGATCTAAGTTGAATAACGTATCTTTGGAGATAATAATCAATGTATAATGAGAGGTTATCAGTAAGACTGTTCATACCCGCAATGATTGGTCGACTGGGAGGATTATGGATTTGTTTATGAATCTTTGGTAAGTGGTAGTAGTATGGAGTATTAGGATTGATAGGTAAGGTGGTGATGTGCAAACGTAAGTTTAAAACTCTTAGCAATATCACTCACAGCTCAACAATACCAAACATAGGAACTTACAGATGTAATAAAAATAGATGCAATATGTGCAAATACATAACGAATAGTTGCAAAAACATCATATCTAACAGCACTGGAGAATCATTTGCAATTACTCAAAGAATAACATGCAACTCCAATTATGTAGTTTATTGTATAACGTGCTTGTGTGGCCTACAATACATAGGTCGCACCAGTAGAAAAATTAGACAAAGGTGGTCAGAACATTTGAGATGTATCCTGAAAGGATCTGATAAATATAGTACCTCCAGGCACCATTCTTCCATACATGGCACAAATAATTGTGTCATGAACATTACCCCATTGGAAATGATTCCTGCTGTAAGTTCCCAAAATAGAATGATCAAATTACGCCAGAGGGAAACCTTTTGGATTTATCGATTTAAAACTTTACATCCAGAGGGTCTTAACGAAGTAATAGATTATGCTGCTTTCTAATACATTCCCAAAATATATATAATATCACTTTACATTTTTTTACTTATATCATAACATCGAGTTTATTTTACAATTAGATATTTTCATACTAAACCAATCTCTTACATAATTTTCACAGTTCTGAATGTTTTTTTTTTTTTTATTATTATTTTATATCAGACCATATACCCAATAATATTTTGTTTATATCTTCATTGTACTCATTTATGCCCATTATCATATACTAGAGTTTATACCCACCTAACATTCCCCTTTCATTCACATTTTTTGTTCACATACGATTTAGGTAGATCTCTATCTTCCACAAAATTTTAGTTTAGACATAACAATGCAACTAATCTGCATCATTTATCACAATGACACAGACTCATACACTCTTATAAATATTATTTTTTATATATACGTATTGTGGACTTTATGTTATATACACAATTGTTAGGAATATAGTTATTCAATGCAATAGTTAAGGCTAACTCAGCTTATTTTCTTCTTTTTTGCACATTGAGGTATCAGTTAAATATATAAAGGGTTTTCACATTTAGTTTCACAATAGTTGCACAAACACGCTGGCCTAGATTTAGAGTTCGGCGGTAAAAGGGCTGTTAACGCTCCGCGGGCTTTTTTCTGGCCGCACCATAAATTTAACTCTGGTATCGAGAGTTAAAACAAATGCTGCGTTAGGCTCCAAAAAAGGAGCGTAGGGCATTTTTACCGCAAATGCAACTCTCGATACCAGAGTTGCTTACGGACGCGGCCAGCCTCAAAAACGTGCTCGTGCACGATTCTCCCATAGGAAACAATGGGACTGTTTGAGCTGAAAAAAAACCTAACACCTGCAAAAAAGCAGCGTTCAGCTCCTAACGCAGCCCCATTGTTTCCTATGGGGAAACACTTCCTACGTCTGCACCTAACACCCTAACATGTACCCCGAGTCTAAACACCCCTAACCTTACACTTATTAACCCCTAATCTGCCGCCCCCGCTATCGCTGACCCCTGCATTACAGTTTTAACCCCTAATCTTCCGCTCCGTAAACCGCCGCAACCTACGTTATCCCTATGTACCCCTAATCTGCTGCCCTAACATCGCCGACCCCTATGTTATATTTATTAACCCCTAATCTGCCCCCCACAACGTCGCCGACACCTGCCTACACTTATTAACCCCTAATCTGCCGAGCGGACCTGAGCGCTACTATAATAAAGTTATTAACCCCTAATCCGTCTCACTAACCCT
Organism: Bombina bombina; assembly: GCF_027579735.1. NCBI lineage: Eukaryota > Metazoa > Chordata > Amphibia > Anura > Bombinatoridae > Bombina > Bombina bombina. The sequence goes on along the minus strand of NC_069503.1, from coordinate 624,883,637 downwards.
ATCATAAATAGTATTAACCCCTAATCTGCCCTCCCTAACATCGCCGACACCTACCTTCAATTATTAACCCCTAATCTTCCGATCGGAGCTCACCGCTATTCTAATAAATGTATTAACCCCTAAAGCTAAGTCTAACCCTAACACTAACACCCCCCTAAGTTAAATATAATTTTTATCTAACGAAATAAATTAACTCTTATTAAATAAATTATTCCTATTTAAAGCTAAATACTTACCTGTAAAATAAACCCTAATATAGCTACAATATAAATTATAATTATATTTTAGCTATTTTAGGATTAATATTTATTTTACAGGCAACTTGGTATTTATTTTAACTAGGTACAATAGCTATTAAATAGTTAAGAACTATTTAATAGTTACCTAGTTAAAATAATTACAAAATTACCTGTAAAATAAATCCTAACCTAAGATATAATTAAACCTAACACTACCCTATCAATAAATTAATTAAATAAACTACCTACAATTACCTACAATTAACCTAACACTACACTATCAATAAATTAAATAAACACAATTGCTACAAATAAATACAATTAAATAAACTAGCTAAAGTACAAAAAATACAAAAGAACTAAGTTACAGAAAATAAAAAAATATTTACAAACATAAGAAAAATATTACAACAATTTTAAACTAATTACACCTACTCTAAGCCCCCTAATAAAATAACAAAGCCCCCCAAAATAAAAAATTCCCTACCCTATTCTAAATTAAAAAAGTTACAAGCTCTTTTACCTTACCAGCCCTGAACAGGGCCCTTTGCGGGGCATGCCCCAAGGATTTCAGCTCTTTTGCCTGTAAAAAAAAACATACCATACCCCCCCCCCAACATTACAACCCACCACCCACATACCCCTAATCTAACCCAAACCCCCCTTAAATAAACCTAACACTAATCCCCTGAAGATCTTCCTACCTTGTCTTCACCATACCAGGTTCACCGATCCGTCCTGGCTCCAAGATCTTCATCCAACCCAAGCGGGGGTTGGCGATCCATAATCCGGTGCTGAAGAGGTCCAGAAGAGGCTCCAAAGTCTTCATCCTATCCGGCAAGAAGAGGACATCCGGACCGGCAAACATCTTCTCCAAGCCGCATCTTCTATCTTCTTCCATCCGGTGCGGAGCGGGTCCATCTTGAAGCAGGCGACGCGGATCCATCCTCTTCTTCCGATGTCTCCCGACGAATGACGGTTCCTTTAAGGGACGTCATCCAAGATGGCGTCCCTCGAATTCCGATTGGCTGATAGGATTCTATCAGCCAATCGGAATTAAGGTAGGAATTTTCTGATTGGCTGATGGAATCAGCCAATCAGAATCAAGTTCAATCCGATTGGCTGATCCAATCAGCCAATCAGATTGAGCTCGCATTCTATTGGCTGTTCCGATCAGCCAATAGAATGCGAGCTCAATCTGATTGGCTGATTGGATCGGCCAATCGGATTGAACTAGATTCTGATTGGCTGATTCCATCAGCCAATCAGAAAATTCCTACCTTAATTCCGATTGGCTGATAGAATCCTATCAGCCAATCGGAATTCGAGGGACGCCATCTTGGATGACGTCCCTTAAAGGAACCGTCATTCGTCGGGAGACATCGGAAGAAGAGGATGGATCCGCGTCGCCTGCTTCAAGATGGACCCGCTCCGCACCGGATGGAAGAAGATAGAAGATGCGGCTTGGAGAAGATGTTTGCCGGTCCGGATGTCCTCTTCTTGCCGGATAGGATGAAGACTTTGGAGCCTCTTCTGGACCTCTTCAGCACCGGATTATGGATCGCCAACCCCCGCTTGGGTTGGATGAAGATCTTGGAGCCAGGACGGATCGGTGAACCTGGTATGGTGAAGACAAGGTAGGAAGATCTTCAGGGGATTAGTGTTAGGTTTATTTAAGGGGGGTTTGGGTTAGATTAGGGGTATGTGGGTGGTGGGTTGTAATGTTGGGAGGGGGGTATTGTATGTTTTTTTTACAGGCAAAAGAGCTGAACTTCTTGGGGCATGCCCCGCAAAGGGCCCTGTTCAGGGCTGGTAAGGTAAAAGAGCTTGTAACTTTTTTAATTTAGAATAGGGTAGGGAATTTTTTATTTTGGGGGGCTTTGTTATTTTATTAGGGGGCTTAGAGTAGGTGTAATTAGTTTAAAATTGTTGTAATATTTTTCTTATGTTTGTAAATATTTTTTTATTTTCTGTAACTTAGTTCTTTTTTATTTTTTGTACTTTAGCTAGTTTATTTAATTGTATTTATTTGTAGCAATTGTGTTTATTTAATTTATTGATAGTGTAGTGTTAGGTTAATTGTAGGTAATTGTAGGTAGTTTATTTAATTATTTTATTGATAGGGTAGTGTTAGGTTTAATTATATCTTAGGTTAGGATTTATTTTACAGGTAAATTTGTTATTATTTTAACTAGGTAACTATTAAATAGTTCTTAACTATTTAATAGCTATTGTACCTAGTTAAAATAAATACCAAGTTGCCTGTAAAATAAATATTAATCCTAAAATAGCTATAATATAATTATAATTTATATTGTAGCTATATTAGGATTTATTTTACAGGTAAGTATTTAGCTTTAAATAGGATTAATTTATTTAATAAGAGTTAATTTATTTCGTTAGATTAAAATTATATTTAAGTTAGGGGGGTGTTAGTGTTAGGGTTAGACTTAGCTTTAGGGGTTAATCCATTTATTATAGTAGCGGTGAGCTCCGATCGGAAGATTAGGGGTTAATAATTGAAGTTAGGTGTCGGCGATGTTAGGGAGGGCAGATTAGGGGTTAATACTATTTATGATAGGGTTAGTGAGGCGGGTTAGGGGTTAATAACTTTATTATAGTAGCGGTGCGGTCCGCTCGGCAGATTAGGGGTTAATAAGTGTAGGCAGGTGGAGGCGACGTTGAGGGGGGCAGATTAGGGGTTAATAAATATAATATAGGGGTCGGCGGTGTTAGGGGCAGCAGATTAGGGGTACATAAGGATAACGTAGGTGGCGGCGCTTTGCGGTCGGAAGATTAGGGGTTAATTATTTTAAGTAGCTGGCGGCGATGTTGTGGGGGGCAGATTAGGGGTTAATAAATGTAATATAGGGGTCGGCGGGGTTAGGGGCAGCAGATTAGGGGTACATAAATATAACGTAGGTGGCGGTCGGCAGATTAGGGGTTAAAAATTTTAATCGAGTGGCGGCGGTGTGGGGGGAGCTCGGTTTAGGGGTACATAGGTAGTTTATGGGTGTTAGTGTACTTTAGGGTACAGTAGTTAAGAGCTTTATAAACCGGCGTTAGCCAGAAAGCTCTTAACTCCTGCTATTTTCAGGCGGCTGGAATCTTGTCGTTAGAGCTCTAACGCTCACTGCAGAAACGACTCTAAATACCGGCGTTAGAAAGATCCCATTGAAAAGATAGGCTACGCAAATGGCGTAGGGGGATCTGCGGTATGGAAAAGTCGCGGCTGAAAAGTGAGCGTTAGACCCTTTAATCACTGACTCCAAATACCAGTGGGCGGCCAAAACCAGCGTTAGGAGCCTCTAACGCTGGTTTTGACGGCTACCGCCGAACTCTAAATCTAGGCCGCTGTGTTTATACATAGCAACATAGGTAACAGATTTTGTATCCATGGGTGTTTTTGTACGCATCCCCACGTCATTAGATACACACCCACAACTACAACCACCTAACAACAGAGGTAACTGGTTCTGTTTACATTGGTGCTAATGCATGCATCTTTACGTCATTAGATACACAATCTTAGCCCCAATCAGGTGAGGCAACACAACACTAGATTGTGATATTTTGAATACGACACGGCTATTAGCTTAGCGTAACACACCCTGTTCTGACGAAGCTATCGGATTGGCTAGTCACATAACATTCTAATTCGTTCAACGATACACACCCACTTTATGTTTTAAAAAACATAGGATCGTATTCTTTACAGTTTATTATTTACTCGTAGGGCCATTTCCACAAATATCTTCAAGGAACAAAAATAGATATATAAATAGCGCATCAGCAGAAATAAACTTTGCATATACATGTTTACATAATATGACGATTATTACAAATACGGTTTTCAAATATTCTGTATAACTCATAGAGCCCTAAGCTCGAGGTATTTGCATGTGTTTTTTATTTCAGTTTATATATGTTCAGAAGGACTATTGGATATTATTGTATTAGATATTTGGTTATACACATTGTATTTTAACACTGGTATTTTCTTTAAACAAACGGTTAGACTATCAAGGGAGCTAATTTATGCAGCACCTGTCTTAATAAGCTACAGCTGATTTCATCAAGCCTATACAGGGGTATATATGTAAGAGACTCCAGTACATTCAGTATCATTTGCCTGAGGAAAAAGCGTGGTTAATGCTTAGAAACGCGTAGCAATTTTACAACAGATGTCATTGTAGATCTGTGTATGTTCATTTTTATCTTTTTAATTAAATATTTTTATATCGATACTGGAGTTCTCTTTTTCTTTTCCATCATCCTGACGTCCATCTCATACATTTGAAGTTCATTTGACATCACGACAGTGCCGTTTTGGGGTTGATTTGTGCACTAGGACACTATAATATTCCTAGTATGCTACATTTGCACTACAGGGTGCAATTCATACTGTGAGTATCCATTCGTTAGCACTAACAGATTTCCACTACTGGTTCATCATTGATCTGCACTAGGGGTCGCCCTCTTGTTTTTGCTTTTGATTTCCAGAATACAGATATTCCTTCTGCGTTTGGGAGGAGCAGCCCTCTAGAATAGTGCACAGTTAGCTGGGACACTGTGAAGTTCCCAGACCGCTCATCTAGGCATTACCTTTGCCTCTCCACATTGTGAGTATGCTTACTTTTGCATTATCTCCTATATAAAAATTGGCTACACTAGGAGGCGCCCTTCTCTCTCCTTTCTGCCTTCCTTGTGATGTCACTCTCCTTTAGACGATCCAACGTACGTTTCTCCACCCACTGGTGGCTTTTTCATGGATATCCTTGAAAAAGCCACCAGTGGGATACTGGCGTTATATTACGTTATACTATGAGAGTTTGTCTACTTTATTTATTTTGAAGGATATTGTGTTTCCCTTGGAATTTTGTGGCAAGATTGCAGAATAAAGAAGATTATTTTTCTACGTCTATGACTTTTTTTGGTTATTTACTATATATCTTAATGTATTATTTGCATTTGTGTTTATTTGAGTCACAGTTTTTTATATTATTCTGTAACATTATTTTGTGAATTATACACCAGGTTGTGACACAATGTTTTTGCTTTATCTCCCTTACTCACCTACAGTTATTACAGAATGCTGCTGAAATCTATTATTCATCTGTGCTGTTGCTCCATCATACCCTGCCTCCTCCTCCTCTTTCTCTATGTTTTGTTACATCATGTGCAAGAAGAGGATTTAGACCAGCTGTACCAGTGCCTGACCCGTGTATTTTGGGAAGAGGACACAGATATCGTTTATATTGTGTATTGGTGGGAGGCATGAAAATATAGACAGTGTCAGCAAGAATAATGTAGCTTATATTAATAAATGTGGCTACAAAATGCATTTTAAAAATGTGTTCATTTCCAGGGAGTTTACTTTTTCTTTTGTAACATTATTATTATTATCAGTTATGTGTAGAACTCCAACAGATTCCGCAGCGCTAACAATATGGGTCTAATATGCAAGGAAACAATTATGGGAGACAAAGGACTTGAGGGCCCTGCCAGGAGTTTCACTGTTCTAAATCAGGTCTCATGAAGGTGATCTACAAAGCAACTAGGCTCGTAGGCTTACATGCTAAGGGGGTTCAAGGGGATAACTAAAGGAGGAGAGAAACTAAGATAGGAAAATGTTAGTGTATATTATATGCATCCCTGAACAGTAGAGTCATTAAGGAGCACTTGAAAGTTTGAAAACTAGGGCAGAGTCTTGTGGAGAGAGGCTGACAAAAAAGGGGCAAATCTAGAGAAGTCTTGTAGACAGGAATGTGAGGAGGAAACAAGATAGGAAAAGAGCAAAGGGGACGAGATCTGGAGACTAGCTATCTGAAAACTAGGTTGGAGCTCTAGAGTGGAGAGGTGTTATTGAGAGCTTTAGTTAGAGTCAGAATTTTGTGTTGTATTCTGGAGGTTAGAGAGACTGGCAGAGAGGTGAAGCAGATGAGGAGCGACATGTAAGGAAGATTAGCCTGGCAGAGGCATTTATTATGGATTGTAAGGGAGATAAACGGCAGCTAGGGAGACTGGAGAGGATGGAATTACAATAGTCAAGGTGGGAAATGATGATAGAGTGAATAAGTCTTAGTTGTGTCTTGTGTGAGCAAGTGGCACATTTTGGAGATGTTTTTAAGGCGGAGGCAGCAGGAATTGGCCAAAGACTGGATGTGGCGAGTGAAAGAGAGATCTGAGTCAAGTGTGACCACAAGACATCAGGCATGTGGGTTGGGGTAATGATGTTATAATAAACATTTAGAGAAAGTTGGGGGTAGGGATTTTGGAAGAAGGGAGGAAAATAAGAAGCTCAGTTTTGGAGAGATTTCGCTTTAGGTAGTGAGAGGACATCCAGGATGAAATATTAGAATGACAGTAGATGACACAAGTTTGTAAGGAAGGGGATACGTCTGGTGCTGAGATGTAGATTTGGGTATCATCATCATACAAATGGTATTGAAACCCGTGGGACTGTTTTAAGGAACCTAAAGATGGTGTATAAATTGAGAAGAAAATGCAAACAAGGACAGAGCCTTGTGGTTCCCCAACAGAAAGTGGTAAAGGGTCAGAGGATGTGCCAGAAAAGATTACACTAAAGGTCCGGTTAGACAGGTAAGAGAGGAGCCACAAGATGGCTGTATCACAGATACCGAAGGATTGGAGGGTTTAGAGCAAGAGAGTGTTGTCAACAGTGTCAAAGGCTGCAGACAGATCAAGAAGGATTAACAGAGAAAAGTGGCCTTTTGATTTTGCTGTAATTAGGTCATTAGTAACCTTAATGATTGTAGTTTTGGTGGAGTGTTGGGCAAGATCCATATTGCAATGGATCAAGAAGGGAGATTAATGTGAGGAAATGTGATAAACGTGCATATACAAGCCTTTTCAGAAGTTTTGAGGCAAGGTGGAGTAGCGAAATAAGGCGGTAGTTGGATGGGGATTATGGATCAAGAGAAGATTTTTTGAGGATAGGTATGATTAGTGCATGTTTAAGGGCTGAGGAAAATATATCACTGCTGAGGGAGAGATTAAAAATATGTGTGAGGATAAGAGTAAGAGTAGGAGAGAGGGCAGTAGTTGTGAGGGGATGGGATCAAGGGGACAGGTAGTGAGGTTAGAGGAAGATATAAGGTCAAAAATTCTACCTCAGTAGCAGATGCTAAAAAGATGAATCCGTGGCTTTGTGTGTTTTGGACATTGATGATCGATTTTAGACTGGTAGTGAGTTGAGAGATGATTTCATTTCTGATGTAATCTATTTTGTTGGTGAAGTGGTTAGCAAAATCCTGAGATGAGAGAGAAATGGAAATAGGAGGTAAGGATGTGTGGAGATGGGTGTTAAAAGTGGAGAACAGATGTTTGGGTTTGAAGAAAGAGTAGAGATAAGAGTAGAGAAGTAATCCTGCTTGGAGAGGTTAAGGGCAGAAAAGTAGAAGTTTAAGATGAACTTGTAATGAAGGAAGTCAGCTGAACAATGTGAGTATAGCAGGGCTGAGGATGAGTATGTAACTTTGAGCTATGGTAGGAGATGCCAAATTGTCAAGGACCGCTCTAAAAGTGGAATTATAGTGAAAGATAGATTGGTCAGGGCAGGAAATGGAGGAGATGGAAGAGAGCAGAGGTTTGAGAGAGTTTGAAAGATGTTGCCGATCAAGTGATGTTATGGTTAGAAGGAGGGAGGGCATTAGAAGGTGCTGTGATATTACAAGTGAGGAGATAATGGTGAGAAAGAGTAAAGGGGGAATTTGTGAAGTTTGAGTGAGTGCATCAATAACTGAAAATCAGATCAAGGGAGCGTCCATCTTTGTGAGAGTCAGACCATACTGACAGACCATAAGAGGAAATGAGGTTGAAATCCCCAAGAATGAGGACAGGGATGTCTGAGGAGAGGAAATAAGGTAGCCAGGGTGCAAAATGATTGACAAATTGAGTAAAGGAGCCAGGGGGAAAGAATAAGCAAATCATGTGGTTTTTGAAGGAAGAGGGAAATGTGAGGAAAAAGAGATAGGTTGTTAAAAGGCGCAACGAGAGGAAAGTAAAATAACTACACCAGGTTTCTGTGAGAGCCAGAAGGTTGAGGGAGTGGGAGATGAACAGGTCATGGATAGAAGTGAGCTTGTTGCACACAGAGCAATATTTCCAGAGTGCAGGGTGTGTTTGTTTTAGTTACAAGAGGAACTTAGATATGTTTTCCAAACTTCTGGTGCTTAGGTCAAAGGCAAGGCATACATGGGTGGGTGAGTTTAGGAAGTTGTGGGGGACCGGGATTGGGGGATATATCACCAGCAGTTAGTATGAGTAAGGGAGGGAGAGTGACATAAGAATAGATTTGCTGTATTGAGAGTATCTTTGGAATGTGGAGCAGGGGAAGAGAGAGAGTTTAGGAATATATGAATTTCATAACAGCAGAAGTTAGGTGAGGATAAAAGGGATGGGCCAATGAATGTAGTAGGTGGTGAGCAAATGAAAAGTATAGTTTATTAAATAGACAAGATGTAGCGAAAAGGAACATAATGATATGGAACGTTTTGCAAAAAGGAAAACAGTGAAATACATAAAACACAATATTACAAGAGTACTTGTCTAGAGTCTTGTCCAATCATTGTTCAATTCTTGTAAAATTCTTAGCTTAAAAGGACAGTCTACTCCAAAATGTTTATTGTTTAAAAATATATATAATCCCTTTATTACCCATTCCCTAGTTTTGCAGAACCAACACTGCTATATTAATACAGTTTTTACCTCTGTGATTAGCTGGTTTCTAAGCCGTTACAGACTGCTCGGTTATCACAATTCTTTTGACAGACATGCATTTAGCCAATCAGTGCTGACTCATAAATAAGTCCACAGGAGTAAGCACAATGTTATCTATATGACACACATGAACTAGCAGTGTCTAACTGTCAAAAATGGTCAAAATGCACTAATATACTGTAAGCGGAAGTTCAAAGACTTAGAAATTTGCATATGAGCCTACCTAGGTTAAGCTTTCCACAAAGAATACCAAGAGAGTAAAGCAAATGTGATGATAAAAGTAAGTTGGAAAGTTGTTTAAAATTCTATGCCCTATATTGAAATCATGAAAGTTTAATTTTGACTAGATTGTCTCTTTAATTGGCTCACTTATAAAATGTTCACTTCAGAAATGGGAACCTATGCTATTGTGAAATTGCACACTGCCCAGGCAATGCACAGTCCAAGATAGTGTTAAATATATAAGCAGGACAGTCAGCTGGGTCCACTAAATGAGTTGATTACTAAGAAGTTAACATATAAGTTAATGTAAGCCACTATTGAATTTAAAGGCCATTATAGTACTTGAGTAGATTATTTAGTCTTTTTTTGTTTAACTCTCAAAAGGTGGCATTTTGAAGCATTTGTCCTTACATTATGTAATTGAGTTCAATAATGTAGACGCAAGCACTTTGAAACTTACTCAAAGGCGCAATCTCTAGGTTGTGATCAACCACTCTATGGCTGGCATTTATCATCAGCCAGATGGAAAGTGTTTAATAACCCTGCCCGTATTTAACATTGCACAAGTGGTTGCTTATACGATACAGTGGAATTCTTATTGTGAAGACTCCTGGACCTCTAAAAAGCTACAACTCCCAAAAAAAACTTTGACTCCCCCAGGGTTAAAAATGAAATACCAAAACACACAGGAATAGCGCTAAAAAAGCAATCAAGGTCTTCCAAACAATAATAATTTTAATAATATATATATATATATATATATATATATATATATATATATATATATATATATATATATATATATATATATATATATATACAATATAGACACAATAAATATTAAAGAGAGACTATATATAAATAACCAGTGGTGGTATCCTTATTAGAATCACTAGTAGATCAATCACACATTTAAGTTAAAACCCTCTCTGAAGGTATATACAAATCTAGTATTAGATCAAGATATTTAGCACATGCATATTTGATATATATAATAAAATGTTGGGTGTATTAAAACATTCAAGAAAGGTTACATTCAAAAAAAGATAGAGAACGAAGGAAAATTGATAGTAGGAGTAAAATAGAAAGTTGCTTAAAATTGCATGCTCTATCTGAATTATGAAAATTTAATTTTGACTATACTATCCCTTTAAGTAATTACCATGTTTGCAATAACCATATGATATCCATGGGGGTCATGTGATCCCCACACTACTCTTTTCTGGATTTAATATGGCAGATATAAAAGCACACATTAACCACTACGCTACCAGGAATTTTAGAGAAAAACTTGCCCAAATACCAGAGAATTTTAGCATTTTTGGTATCACACCATTTAAACAGAAATAGAGCCTTGTTTTTTTATTTACCTATCAGAACTATATACATCTATACTATCTATATATTACTATATCAAGTGAACAACTCAAAGTATTGATCCATTTTGGTATATTTCATGCCACAGTTTTGCCACCATGTTGGTTTTCTCACTAAAATTATTTACACACCGCTTGTGCAGTCACACAACTGGATGTAAAAGCTTCTCTGGGATGCCCTTTGTTCAGAAACAGCAGTCATGCATGTTTTTTTTAATAATTAGAAGGTCACTAATTGCAGCTGCACACCACAGTTATGAAATTATTGGCAGTGGAGGGGTTATTTATTTAGCAGGTAAGGGTAATAGTATTAAAAGAAAAACAGAAGAAGCGGATCACTGGAAGGCAAAGCAAAAAAACAACACTTTAATACACATGGATCTGGATACAAAACAAAAATGTGAAACTACATGCAGGGGGAAAAACGAGCAGATGCGTTTCATCTCACGCCTTCATCTGTGACCTAATCATATTCAGGTGTAGGGCATGTATTTACCCCTGAGAAGGATCTGATAGGACAAAGGAGAAAGAACAAATACAGTGAAAAAGAGAAGTGTGTACCTCCCATTTAACTGTTGCAGCCCTGGAAAAAATGTGTGATAAAGTGTGCTTACTGATCTATAAGTTAATACATAGCATATATAACCATGTTCTCAATGAACCCAAAAAACTCATTAATATCAAAGCTGAATAGTTTTGGAAGTAGTTTTTAGTTTGTTTTTAGTTATAGCTATTTTAGGGGGATATCTGTGTGTGCACTTGACTATTACTGTGCATAATTATTAGGCAACTTAACAAAAAACAAATATATACCCATTTCAATTATTTATTTTTACCAGTGAAACCAATATAACATCTCAACATTCACAAATATACATTTCTGACATTCAAAAACAAAACAAAAACAAATCAGTGACCAATATAGCCACCTTTCTTTGCAAGGACACTCAAAAGCCTGCCATCCATGGATTCTGTCAGTGTTTTGATCTGTTCACCATCAACATTGCGTGCAGCAGAAACCACAGCCTCCCAGACACTGTTCAGAGAGGTGTACTGTTTTCCCTCCTTGTAAATTTCACATTTGATGATGGACCACAGGTTCTCAATGGGGTTCAGATCAGGTGAACAAGGAGGCCATGTCATTAGATTTTCTTCTTTTATACCCTTTCTTGCCAGCCACGCTGTGGAGTACTTGGACGCGTGTGATGGAGCATTGTCCTGCATGAAAATCATGTTTTTCTTGAAGGATGCAGACTCCTTCCTGTACCACTGCTTGAAGAAGGTGTCTTCCAGAAACTGGCAGTAGGACTGGGAGTTGAGCTTGACTCCATCCTCAACCCGAAAAGGCCCCACAAGCTCATCTTTGATGATACCAGCCCAAACCAGTACTCCACCTCCACCTTGCTGGCGTCTGAGTCGGACTGGAGCTCTCTGCCCTTTACCAATCCAGCCACGGGCCCATCCATCTGGCCCATCAAGACTCACTCTCATTTCATCAGTCCATAAAACCTTAGAAAAATCAGTCTTGAGATATTTCTTGACGTTTCAGCTTGTGTGTCTTGTTCAGTGGTGGTCGTCTTTCAGCCTTTCTTACCTTGGCCATGTCTCTGAGTATTGCACACCTTGTGCTTTTGGGCACTCCAGTGATGTTGCAGCTCTGAAATATGGCCAAACTGGTGGCAAGTGGCATCTTGGCAGCTGCACGCTTGACTTTTCTCAGTTCATGGGCAGTAATTTTGCGCCTTGGTTTTTCCACACGCTTCTTGCGACCCTGTTGACTATTTTGAATGAAACGCTTGATTGTTCGATGATCACGCTTCAGAAGCTTTGCAATTTTAAGAGTGCTGCATCCCTCTGCAAGATATCTCACTATTTTTGACTTTTCTGAGCCTGTCAAGTCCTTCTTTTGACCCATTTTGCCAAAGGAAAGGAAGTTGCCTAATAATTATGCACACCTGATATAGGGTGTTGATGTCATTAGACCACACCCCTTCTCATTACAGAGATGCACATCACCTAATATGCTTAATTGGTAGTAGGCTTTCGAGCCTATACAGCTTGGAGTAAGACAACATGCATAAAGAGGATGATGTGGTCAAAATACTCATTTGCCTAATAATTCTGCACTCCCTGTAGAGTCCATAGTGGATATTAGAGCGTAATAAAAATATTTATATAGTAGCACTCTGTGAACAAATGATAAGCTTGTGTACACCATAGCAATTTTGAAACATTAATTAATTAATAAACTGTGCCAGTATTCCCGAATTCTCGTTTGTATCTTAGGAAAGAGAGCATAAAAATTATTATTATATGTGTCTCTATCTGCCAAACATGTATCAAGGAAAACAATTACCAATATGCACATCAGTTTCATAAGCAATGCTGTACACTTAACATTAAATATCATATTACAGTTTGCTAAAATAAATAAATAGAGACGCTCAATTCCATATTATTTTGCAGGTTATAAACACATAATTTGTGGTCATCAAGGCTAAATTCATTAGAATAACCATTAGTAATTATTAAACCTATTAAAATTATTTATCTAAAATGGACAATGGGTATGTAATTAAAGAATCAGGAAATAATGTCATTTATAGAGCATCCTTATAAACATGGTTGAGTTTGTATGTACCAAAAAAAGGGGAGAAAGGAAATCAATGTCAGACATTAATAATGTCAGAATCAATGTTGAAACCATTGGTGACACGAGACCATAGGGTAAATATCCAAAAGGCCTTCCTCCTTGCCAAGAGGATGTCTAAATTGCCCCCTCTTATCGGTCTCTTAACTTGTTAAATTACTAGCCATTTGAAACTCCTAAGCAGGCATCCATGTTTTTCAATGAAATGCATTGCCAATTCTGAACAAGGGTTAATAGATGTAATGCCATTAAGATGTTCCCGGATCCTTAACCTTACATCCCTCGTGGTCATACCTATATATTCTAAATTGCATTCTTGGCAAATAACCAGGTACACCACATATTTAGATGTACAATTGGTGAAATGGTCCAGATTATAAATTCTCTGTGTCACCCTGGATTGAAATTGCTTGACCACCAGAGTGTGTCCACATGCTTTGCAGTTCTGTTTGCTGCATTTAAAATTACCTTTACAGGACAATCAACTACTGTCTCCTGTTTTATGATGGATCATACTGGGGAAAAGTAATTACCCAGAGTTTGATTGCATCTGGACACAAAGCGACAACCTTTCTTAATTATAGGATTCAATGATTCATCACCCATAAGAATGGGTAGATTCTTTCTGACTATTTTGACAACTTCGTCATACTGTCTGCTGAATCTAGTACTAAAAGTAATTCTTTCATCCTTCCCAGAGTCATTCCTAGATGGAGTCTTGTCACTTAGTAAAGTGGATTTGTACCTGTAATAAAGCTCTATTTATCATAGAAGCTCTGTAGCCTCTCTCCAGAAATTTTTGTGTGAGATTAGAACTTTCTATTATGAAAGTTTCATAACTAGAATAGTTCCTTTTTAGTCTGATAAATTCTCCTTTGATCATCCCAAAACCAGTGCATTTGGATGGGAACTTTTTGCATGAAGCAGAGTATTAGATTTTATTGGCTTACTATATGGCTCCGTATCGAATCTATTCGCACATGTATTACCTATGAGAACTAAGTCTAAATATGCAAACTTTACTACATCCTAATGTGACATGAATTCCAATCCACAATCATTGGAGTTAAGAAATGTGTCAAAATCATCTGCTTCTTGAGCTGTTCCCTTCCAAATAAATAGGAGATTGTCGATGTACAGACGATATAATTTGATCAGGTATCAGTAGGGGTTATCTTGTCCATAAACGTGAAACAGCTCCCACGAACCCATGTATAGGGTGACATATGAGGAAGCAAATTTTGGCCCCATAGCTGTTCCACGTTTCTGGAAACAATATTCCCTTTGAAAAGAAAATAATTGTGGTTGAGTAAAAAATCTATGACAGAAATTAGATACTCAATGAAACCAGAAGTGAAATTACTAAATTTTTCTAGAAAGAATCTTACAGCCTTTAAACCTAGTGTGTGAGGAATGGCCAAATATAATCCAACCAAATCTACTGTTAACCATTTATGACCTTCATGCCAAGGTTCCTCATCCATTAGGTTAAGGAGATGTTTTGTATCTTTGAGGAAGCTGGGTACCAATTGAGCTAATGGTTGGAGGATAGTATCCACCCAAGCTGAAAGTCTTTCCAATAGGGAACCAATGCCAGACACTTTTGGTCTGCCCTTAATGCTGTCCAGAGACTTATGCACCTTTGGAAGATTGTGGAAGATCGGTATAATAGGCTCCTTTACATAGAGATAATCAAAGGTGTCATTATATATGTGACCTGCTTCTCTACCATCATCCAAAAGGTCAAACACAAGTCTCTGGAACTCCATAGTGGGATTTCTATCAAGTTTCTGGTAAACCTCTATATCATAAAGCTGTTTATGGGCTTCTGATATATATTCCTCCCTATTGACTACTAATACATTGCCTCCTTTGTCTGCCTGCTTGATGATAATGTGATTGTTGGATTGGAGTGATACAAAAGCCTCTCTTTGTGCTTTAGTCAAATTACACACCTTACTTGTAGTAGACAAACTGTAATGGAGAGTCTTTAAACCAGGCTCTAGCCTTTTATGGAACAATTTCAAAACAGTTCCCCTAGATTTAGTGGGGTAAAAAACTGAGGGAGGCTTATAGCTCACATGACATTTAACTTAATATCTTCTTGCAAGGTCTTATGAGGTTCTAACTCCAACAAAGACATGTAATCATTTACTTCATCAAAGGCTGTTAAGCAAAAAGGTTGAAATGCTTCAGTGGAATAGAATATAGTGTCTTATCTAGAGAAAACCTTTTTTAATGTCAACTTGCATACAAATTTATAGACATCAATGACAGTCTCGAACAGTTTAAAATCAGTTGCTGGTACAAAGCCCAGTCCTAATTGTAAAACACTCTGTTCTTCATCTATTAGAGACTGCCCTGATACATTAATCACTGTGTAATTTTGTACTTGTTCTTTTGACGATTTGCTCTTAACCCATATCGCCTGTCCACCGGCTGCTGCTCTTTTGCCCCTCCTCTTTCTTTTTCTGTGCCTATGTCTTTTACCTTTTATTCCTTGGGAAAAACTCGGGATGTACCTTCCTGGACTGAAACCTCAGCTATTTTCGATGTGGTGGGCATAGCTCTACTATTCTGAGCTGACTCAAAATTGGGTGCAATGTGCCTGAATGGCATCTGTTTACCCCTATTCGGATCAGAAATATGTTCCTGTGGAGTTTGTGCTGGAGTGACCACTATGCCTTCCCTAATTTCAGTGGGAGCATTCATGTCTGTATTAACACTACTGGTATACCTATCCTCAGTTGGAGAAATATCTCCTTGTGCCTGCTGGAATATGGTAGAACTCCTTTCCTCCTCCTCAGTCAAAGATAAATCTGTGTCTGAGAAGCATACCTGCTTTCCTTTTTGATTTTTGTTGTTTTTTTGTTTTTATTAAACCTTTTTTGCTTTTTTTTTATAGGAAGACCACAAATAAACCCTATTATTTTTATAATCCAATAGATCACGGTCAAACTTCTTAAACTTTAAAGCATCTATATTGTCTTTACCAGAGGTCACAGTCCCATTTAGTACATCATCCAACTTGACAAAGCCCTTATGGGACAGAAATGTATTGATATCTACCTGCAAATTGGTGATGTCATTATGTAATTGATCCAAATGTTGCTTTTTATACTTTATTAACATATTCATGAGTTTAATGGAACAGTCCGTAAGTATTGCATTCCATCTTTCTATAAAAGTTTGGTCCCTGTCACCATGAATGTGGGACATTTGTAGATTCCTAAACCCCTTGGGATCATCTCCAAACTTATATATTTCTACATTAAATTTATGTCCCACCAAGTTTTATGTTCTTTAATAAGCACAGTCTCTAGCCTTTAAAAGACATCAGAAATTGTAGACTTTCGTGTTTTGCATGAAAAGAGTTCATGGAGGGATGGTCTGGCGGAGTCCAAATCAGACACTGCCCTAAGGGGAAAGGGAGTTACAGATTCCATGTTTGTGTCTTAATAATGTAAGGACAACTAGGTATATATGCTGTTCAGCAGGGATAGGCAAGGTGTCCGTACACGGACACTGGTGTCCGTGACCAGCCCTTGCAGTGCCCACCACAACCTTAGTATATATTTTCTTTCTGATTAAAAAATTGGAAGAAAAAAAAATATGTAGTTTGAATAAAGTTTATGACTTGTCAAGAGACTGCTAGCGATATTGGGTGATAAGTTATGTAAGTGAAATACTGGATTTGTATCTGCATCTGTATAATAACACCCAGCTCTATACAAAGACACAGTAGTGACACTGGCACATGCGTATAGCCAGACAAGGGCTGGTTATAGGATCAATGGTATCTGCATCAGTATAATAACTCCCAGCACTATATAATTACACAGTAGTGGCACTGGCACATGGGTATAGCCAGAGGAAGGCTGGTTATAGGATCAGAGGTATCTGCATCAGTATAATAACACCAAGCACTATATAACTACACAGTAGTGACACTGGCTCATGGTTATAGCCAGAGGAGGGATGGTTATAGGATCAGTGGTATCTGCATCAGTATAATAACACCAAGCACTATACAAAGACACAGTAGTGACACTGGCTTATGGGTATAGCCAGGGGAGGGCTGGTTATAGGATCAGGGGTATCTGCATCAGTATAATAACACCCAGCACTATATAATGACATAGAAGTGACACTGGCTTATGGGTATAGCCAGAGGAGGGCTGGTTATAGGATCAGTGGTATCTGCATCAGTATAATAACACCAAGCATTATAAAAAATGTTTTTAATTTCAAATGTACCTTGGTGTCCTTCACTAAGGTCTGTACTTTGGAAAATGTCTGCCACAGCCTTTGTTTGTGCCTATCCCTGCTGTCCAGTAATAACTTTAACACAGCATACCAGTTAATAGCTTAAAAAAACAAGTGGAGAAAGGCTATTAAGGGGGGAAAAACAGAAGTTTTGTGGGATTGTCAAAATCCAATTTGCAGAGAAATCCTGCAATTCTACTCAGGTAGCTATAGAAATGTATGTAACCCAATATTGTCTCCTCGTATGTAATTTTGATACCCACACAGCGCAGCATCTGTGCAAACAGTCCTCTATGCATCAATGGCTTTAAAGGAAGAGGAAAAATGCGGTCTTACCCTTCAAGTGGATGCCTTTATGAGAGTCCGGAATTAAAAGTCGCCCAGTTCTTCTGTCACCGAGATAGTCATGCAGTGCTTTCCTCCCATCAGGAACGAGATCTAGATCAGGACTTGTCGGCCCCCGAATCTGTGCTCGATGTCCACTGTGGATGCACTGGTGTCCGCTACCGGAAGTGGCGTTTTACCTGGTGCCGGATATGGTTACACATTTCCCATCGGTGCCGCAATCCATCCGGAACAAAAGGAGAACTGTAGAACTCAAGCGAATCCTGATGCTGTGGAAGGAGATCTTCGAAACGCTGTGAAAGTGTGCTAGGCTTACCCTGCAAACTGCTGCTGGCTTCCCCTCGCCAGAATAACATCAAAAGAAAAATAGAAGAAGCGGATCACAGGAAGTCAAAGCAAAAAACAACACTTTAATACACACAAATCTGGATACAAATCAAAAATGTAAAACTATCTGCAGGGAAAAAGATGGACAGACGCTTTTCGGCTCACGCCTTCATATGTGACCTAATCATATTCAGGTGTAAGGCAGGTATATACCCCTGGGAAGGATCTGATAGGATAAAGGAGAAAGAACCAATAAAGTGAAAAAGAGAGGTGTGTACCTTCCATTTAATAGTATTGTAATGCACTAATTATCCTCCCATCTCCCTGACAGCATCCAAACAGCTCTCTTTCACCCCCACCCACACTCCTCCCCACTATCTTAGGTACTGGCAGACAGCCTTCAAATTATGTAGTTTAGGGGGTTTTTTTAATTAGTTTTTTTTTCTGAAATTATTATTATTATTTCTTTCTGCAGTGTAGGGAACCCTCTGCAACCCTCCCACCTCCCTGATCCCTCAAACAGCTCTTTAACCCACCTCCTCCCACTAGTGGTGGCCATCTTAGGTGCTGGCAGCTGTCTGCCAGTATTGTACATAGTATTTTCTATTTTTTTAATGAATTTATTATTTTTTTCTGTAAGGTAGGGTGACCCCTTAACCAATCTGCACTCTTTCTGTAATGCAGGATCCCATCCCAAAACTATATTTTCTGCAGTGTAGGGACCCACACATCCATCCACCCCACTTACTACCCCTTTCAGCACTGTGCCACCCGCCCACCCACCTCCCTTCTTCTCTCCTACGCCTCCCACCGGCACCAGCAGATGATTGTTACAGATGGTGACATATACAGTGTCACTGTCTGTAACCATCAGCCAATCTTCCTTCATATGGTAATGGAGCACCAATCATGCTCCGTTAGTTTATGAAGACTGATGCCTGCAGCTCAGGAACAGCAGCTCTAAGCTGTCACTTTACAACTGAGACTGCTGGAGCATCCTGAAGCTGCAACGTATATATATATATGGGTTAACTCCTCTCTTTCTTATGCTCCATTTGTGCTAGGTCGGAAAATTACATTTTTAAAACATTTTAATAATAGAGTCATGTGATCAATCACTTTAAAGTGACATTAAACTGCTTGGCACAACTACTTTACTTTGATTACTACTCCCCATGTTATTGTTTTTCCTCTCGTTCCCACTGCTCTTTTTAAAGCTGTTGTTTTTTGTTATGTAACTTTTAAACTGTGATATAAAACTGTGATGTAAAGCTTCTGCTTTCTATTGTGCAAAATAATCTAAAGTACAAGGTACAGAAGTCTAAAAGCAAGTAACATCACTGATCTGTGAAAGCTCACTGCTTCTATCACAAGGTGCAACAATACGCGTGCTACAATATGGCGGCACCCAGTGTAAAGATGCAGAGCTTTACCACCTTGCTTCTGTAATGGGTTAAAATAAGAGAAAGGCTTTAGAGAGAGCTGGGGTACAAGAGGAAAAACAATAGCGTTTGAGTACTGGTTTTGATTGGTGGATAATTAGTGTGCCTCTTGTCATTGACTCACTGTCTGTGTTCAACTAGGTCCCAATAGCTGACTTTAAATATTTGTTTAATCCCATTGCAAGGGTTAAATACATAGGGGTCATTGCCAATCTTTTAAACCATTGAAGTCTATGGGAATTTTTGTGGATAAATCAGTTACGTTTTTTTAAAGTATTGTGGTTGACCCCTATGTATTTAACCCTTGCAAGGAATAGTGCAAAAAAACAAATAGGCCTAACACAATAGAGCATTTGATTTTTCCACTGCTATGTCCCTTTAAAGGGATAGAAAAATCAAAACTGAAATGTGAATAAATGCATTTCATTTTGAAACAGAAGCATTTTTGCAATATACTTCCATTAGCAAAAATGCTTCTAGTTAAAGTTATGACTGTTTTTCTGAGTCATGCACACATATCCTGTGAGGGTCTGTTCACCAGTATTCAAGCTTAGAGAGCTAAAGATGGTGTGTATTGCTTCTGTGACAACATCATTTGTGTCATACAAACCATCACTGACTCTCTGAAAAGGTGTGGTGTTTGAATACTTGTTCACGCCTTCGTAGGATATGTGGATATGCCACAGAAAAACAGTAATATCTTTTATTAGAAGCAGTTTTGATTATGGAAGTATACTTTAAAAATGTTTATATTTCAAATTGAATTGCACCCGCACACATTTCAATTTTGACCTTTCTATCCCTTTTATAGGGGTATTAAACACTTTGAGAAAGTAATACGAAATGATAAATCAGATATATAAAAAAAAATTTGCAATATACTTACATTATTTATTTTGTCCCCTTTTCCTGTAATTCCATTCTGAAATTGTGGAAGTGCAGATTAAACACAGTTAAAATCCACACAGCCAATGGTTGCAAACTCTAGTGACATTTATAACTGTCCCTAATTGGCCAGAGCAAAGAAGGTAACCTACGTTACAAAATGGCAGCTCCCATTGTTTAAGAGACACTTAAACTTTACACTTATTTATTCAATATCTAAACACCTAATAAAACTTAAAAAAAAAAAAAATCTACTTGTTATTCTGAGACCAATATTTTCTTTGACTGCATCATTCTATTTAGCATTTATTTAGTGTTTAATATCCCTTTAACTCTGCAAAGTTACATACGATTCTGCGAGTATCATTTATAACTGTCTACTTTTTTAAAGTTTTCTAATACCGGTCTTTCATTAAAAGAACATCACTTAGAATTTTATGAAATAATGACACTTTTTAGAAGAGGAGAATAAAAAGAATGCATTGTCATAATGGATGTTAGTGATTACAGAGCTGAACTTTACACAGAGCTTAAGGACATAGCCTGTTACATTATTTTGACACATGGGCCTATAAGTAGGAAGGAAATTAACGTGGTCAACCAAGTGGGTAATTAGAAAGACAGTTAAATATCTTGCACAGCATCACCTGAGGCATCTGGTTTATAAAGTATTCCGTAAATTCGGAAACTATTAAGATTATGCAGCTAGACTGTATGCATAGATAAAGAAATAAGCAAATATCTGTCTACAGAAACATTTAAAATTGTATAGCGTAATAATACAATAATATTCTATAATTATTATGTTAAAATTATATATTTATTAAAAATGTACAGTCAACACATTTGTATGAATTTTTCAGGTACAATATTACTAAAGTCTAGGGTTAGGGTAAGATTAGGGTTTTTTACTTTGTGTGAAGAAAAATTCACTTATATAGGCTCAGGGGCAGCAATGCCCTACTTTGAACTAGCTGCTGATTGGTAGCTACACACGTACGCATTTTGTCATTGGCTTACCAGTTGTGTTCAGCAAGGTCCCTGTAATGCATTATTGCTTCTACTGAGCTGACTTTGCTATGAGTTTAATCTCTTTGCAAGGGTTAAACACATAGGTATATGCAAACAGCAGTTCAACACATTTAGCACTTTTATGTGAAATAGTTGCAAGGTTCTTTGAAGGGACAGTATACTATAAAATAGTTTTTCCCTTAATGTGTTTCCAATTACTTTTTTTTACCAGCTGCAGAATATAACATGTATGAGATTTGCTTGTTAAGGCTTATTTGTGTATATGAATTAGTTGATTGTGTTTTGAAGCCACAGTCATGTTTTATTACTATACAGGGTTAACAGAAAATACATGGTGCTTTTACAGATACACATTAAAAATGATAAAATCCCTGGCTAATGTTAATGGTTTCTGACATTTCCCATTAAAAGCACTTAGGGGTTGATTACAACCCTTTAGAAAAAAGTATCAAATTATTATCTACAACAGTCTATTGGGATTTTCATAGATTTTCAAAAATATTGTGATCAACGTCTTGAAGTTTGTAAATTCAAAAGTTCTACAAAATAAAGTTAACCTTCCTCTCCTTGGTATGGTTGTAGGTATGTTACAGTTCATGCATTCAAATTGTTTTTTGGAATATTGAATCAAATTGATAAATAAAACAATCACATTTTTGTGGACAAAAAATTAGATATAGTTGTAGATACTGGAAATCTTGTGTATAAAGATGTGATCAATGATCTCATGTCCTTGTACACAGTGGAGGTACAAATACAGGCATCTTGAAGTTAAACTAAAAAGTCTTCTGAAATGCTTTTAGGATATTACAAAAATGACACTAGTATAATATGTAATCACAGTACTCGTTTTGACCCAAAACTTGGTCCAAATCAATTATTAAACCATACCACATAGAAGAACAAAAGTCATATATTTGTGGTCTGATGTATCTATATCAACAATTAGACGATATGATGCTGCAACAGTAAAGTCAGAGATAAACTTGAATGATTCAGATAGTGTAATTTTAAACATCTTTCTAATTTATGTCTCTCTATTATGTTTTATATATATATATATATATATATATATATATATATATATATATATATATATATATATATATATATATATATATATATATATATATATATATATACAATTGTATGCAAAAGTATAGGCACCCCTGACAATTTCCATGTTTTTCATTTATAAATAATTGGGTGTTTGAATCATAAATTTCATTTTGATCTATCAAATAACTGAAGGACACAGAAATATTTGCAATATGCATCAAAACAAATTAGACAGGTGTATAAATGTGGGCACCCCAACAGAAATATCCCATCAATATTTAGTAGAGCATCCTTTAGCAGAAATAACAGCCTCTAGATGCTTCCTATAGCCTGTAATGAGTGTCTGGATTCTGGATGATGGTATTTTGGACCATTCCTCCTTGCAAAACGTCTCCAGTTCAGTTAGGTTTGATGGTTGCAGGGCATGGACAGCCCGCTTAAAAACACCCCACAGATTTTCAATGATATTCAGGTCTGGGACTGGGATGGCCATTTCAGAACATTGTACTTGTTCCTCTGTATAAATATCAGAGTAGATTTTGAGCAGTGTCTTGGGCCCTTGTCTTGTTGAAATATCCAGCCCCGGCGTAACTTCAACTTTGTTACTGATTCCTCATGCGACCTTCAGCTTTAACAAGATTCCCAGTACCGGCACTGGCCACACAGCCCCACAGCATGATGGAACATACACAAAATTTTACTGTGGGTAGCAAGTGTTTGTCTTGGAACTCTATGTTCTTTTGCCGCTGTGCATAACGCCACTTGTTATGACCAAATAACTCAATCTTTGTTTCATCAGTCCACAGCACCTTCTTCCAAAATGAAGCTGTCTTGTCCAAATGTGCATGTGTGGTGTGTGTGCAGAAAAGGCTTCTTCCGCATCACTCTCCCATACAGCTTCTCCTTTTGCAAAGTGCGCTGAATTGTCGAACGATGCACAGTGACACCATCTGTAGCAAGATGATGTTGTAGGTCTTTGGAGGTGGTCTGTGGGCTGTTTATGACCGTTCTCACCATCCTTTGCCTTTGTCTCTCCAATATTTTACTTAGCCTGCCACTTCTGGCCTTTTCATTTCCTCACTATGTTCCTCACAGTGGACACTGACAGCTTAAATCTCTGCGATAGCTTCCCCTAAACCATAATGTTGACCAATCTTTGTTTTCAGGTCATTTGAGAGTTGTTTTGAGGCCCCAATGTTGCCACTCTTCAGAGGAGGGTCACAGAGAACAACAACTTGCAATTGCCCACCTTAAATACATTTTCTCATGATTGGATGCACCTGTCTATGAAGTTCAAGGCTTAATGAGCTCACCAAACCAATTGTGTGTTCCAATTAATCAGTGCTAGGTAGTTACAGGTATTCAAATCAACAAAATGACAAGGGTGCCCAAATTTATGCACCTGTCTAATTTTGTTTTGATGCATATTGCACATTTTCTGTTAATCCAATAAACCTCATTTCACTACTGAAATATTACTGTGTCCTTCAGTTATTTGATAGATCAAAAAGAAATTGCTGATTCAAACACCCAATTATTTATAAATAAAAATTATGGAAATTGTCAGGGGTGCCTAAACTTTTGCATACAAATATATATATATGTGTTTTCATGATTTAGATAGAGCATATATTTTGATTTACTTCCATTAGCAAATTGTATTGTGCTCTTGGTATGTTGAAAAGCAGGGGAATGAGCTCAAGATCGCGCATGTGTCTGGAGCACTATATGGAAGCAGTTTTACAAGAATGTTATCCATTTGCTATACGGCAGCACTATTTACTGCCATAGAGGCCTACTTATCAAGCCGTCAACCGCAAATACGCTGGAATTCCGCAGCGTAATTGTGGCAAGCTTGATTCCCCTTAGTTATCAAACCCTACAGACCGGCAAAAGTAGAAATCTGGGACGTAACATACGATCCGCCAGTCTCAGTCCAACACAGATCGATGCTTATGTGTAACAGTCTTACCTGGAATGGAGTCTGGAGCAGAGATATATGCTCACCCTTACAGGTATCACAGCCCAAAGTGATCAGGTAAGAAAACCACCTGGGCTGTGAATAATAGCACGGGGGCTGTGTGCAAAAAACAAGGATCCGAGTATGCTGTACAAACAAAGGTAAATCCAAGAGAGTAGTCAAGGTATTGCAGAGATCAAAGGAAGCCAGAGGTGCAGGTAAACGATGAACAGAGCCGGGGTCACAAGCCAGGGTCAGTCTTAGGGATTCAGGAGCAAAGACACCTAAACAGGAAACATGAAACAAAGAACTGACACTGAGCACAGGAAAAGACAGGGTTATATAGCCAGCTAATGAGCAGCTAATTGGTAGGAAGTCCCAGGTAAGCCTGACTGACAGGTTGTAAATGAACACAGGAGATCCAGGCAAAGCAATATCCAGAGTCCACCCCAGTGCTGCAGGCAGGATAAGGAAAGCTTACATACACACAAATAAAGAGAAGCAGACATGGCCTAGAGGCAAGAGAACAAGCCCAGGACACAAGAGGTCCCAGGCTCAAGTGCCTCACCTGACCCCAAAGGGGCGACCATGCCTGGCTGTCTGCATGGAACTGTGGGAACCATGACAGTTCCCTCCCCTTAAAATCGTCCCCCAGGCACAAACAGGCTGGGTTGAGACCACTTTGAGTTTGGGGGTAAAGTCAGCCTCATCTTTGGACACATCAAAGATGCCATCTGGCAGGATGGCGACTCTCCCGTGGGCATCCAGACCTACAATTCGGTCGTCCTCTACATTACTGGAAAACACTGTGCCAATAGTGGCCTTAGCAGCCTTCTTCCTATTCTTTTTCATTTTAGCTGCTGTCAAAGTACTCGCAGGTGAGGCAGTCACAGCTTGCAATGCTTTCTCGAACATCACAAGATCCTCCTTGCAGACAAGGGTACCATTCAAAGCATAAGTGCAGTCAGGTGGCAGTACTTTGGCAGGGCAGAAATTAATGCTGGTGCTTGCCTGTGCAGAGGTGATGATGGTTTCCGGATTAGGCATATCATCTGAAAGTTGAGAAGACGCTTCAGGAGCAAGAGGTGGAGGCATAATCTGGGTCTCAGGGATTTCAGGACTAACAAGAGCAGGTTCCGTAGGTTTACAGGAAATAACAGTCTCAGAGGTTAGTAGACTCCTCTGAACAGCAGAACCTGGACAGCAGTAACAGCAACCTTGGCAGCTCACAGAATTGCATGTAGAACAAAGAGGTTTAACAAAAACAGTGCCTGTTTGGAGAGCTGGAGACCGAGGTGGGCGAATAGGGCAATTAGAGATAAAGTGCCCTCTTTCCCCACAGTAAAAGCAAAGGCAATGACTCCTCCTTCTGGCTCTTTCTTGGGGAGCCAGCCTATTCCGGATTACCCCTCTCTCCATGGGCTCCTCAATGTCCTGAGAAGGAGTATATGATTCGTCAGGAGCAACATGGTTTGCGGGTGAGTACTGGTAAAAAGCATCCCAGTCACGAGGAAGCCGTGATCTGTGGGAACGTGGAACAGTCCTAGGAACCTTAGTTTGCCTTGTGGTAGTACACTGAGTGGCCATGGCTGCTATGAAAGTTCCCCAGTTGTCTAGGACAGGACTCTTAGCCAGGAGCATCTGGTGTGCCCATTTTTTTATCTGCCCAGAAAGCAGGTTGATGGCTGAGCAGACCATGATGAAGTCAGTGGCATACGTAAGAGGCTTTAAGGCAAACAAGAGCTCACAATCCACTTTAAAGGACAAAAAGGAGGAACGGCTACCATCAAATCTCGCAGGTAATAGTACAAAAGGTTCATGATACGCTGGTTCTGGGTGTACCGTACCTTTAAGAGCACAAAAGTCCTGCTGCAAATCCAGAACAGTCTGAGACAAGTTGGATACTTGCTGGGTCAGGGCAGTGAGCATCCTGTTCATCTCTGCAGGCTCCATAATGGTCAGTTCTTATGTAACGGTCTTACCTGGAATGGAGTCTGTAGCAGAGATATATGCTCACCCTTACAGGTATCACAGCCCAAAGTGATCAGGTAAGAAAACCACCTGGGCTGTGAATAAATGCACGGGGGCTTTGTGCAACAAACAAGGATCCGAGTATGCTGTACAAACAAAGGTAAATCCAAGAGAGTAGTCAAGGTATTGCAGAGATCAAAGGAAGCCAGGGGTGCAGGTAAACGATGAACAGAGCCGGGGTCACAAGCCAGGGTCAGTCTTAGGGATTCAGGAACAAAGACACCTAAACAGGAAACATGAAACAAAGAACTGACACTGAGCACAGGAAAAGGCAGGGTTATATAGCCAGCTAATGAGCTGCTAATTGGTAGGAAGTCCCAGGTAAGCCTGACTGACAGGTTGTAAATGAACACAGGAGATACAGGAAAAGCAATATCCAGAGGCCACACCAGTGCTGCAGGCAGGATAAGGAAAGCTTACATACACACAAATAAAGAGAAACAGCCATGGCCTAGAGGCAAGAGAACAAGCCTAGGACACAAGAGGTCCCAGGCTCAAGTCCATCGCCTGCCCCCAAAGGGGCGACCACGCCTGGCCGTCTGCATGGCACAGTGGGAACCATGACATTACGTTACTACAGATGTTCAGAATGCAAATTCGGCACTATCTGACTACTTTTGCTAGTTAACAAATACCTACTAGGTACGCTCGCCACTATTCCGGCCCAGAGTACCTGGTTTTCAATCCGCCGCCCTGGTGGTGACGGATGCCATAGGAATCAATGGGAGTCTGAAAGCAGCGAAAGCTCATGTTCGCTGCTGCCCGATATCCCATTGATTCCTAAGGAAGAATAAAAGTTACGTTTACACCTAACACCCTAACATGTACCCCGAGTCTAAACACCCCTAATATGCTGCCCCCTACACCGCCGCCACCGACATTACACTTATTAACTCATAATCTAACGCATGACACCGCCGCCACCTACATTATGTTATTAACCCCTATCCCGCCGCTCCCAGAGCCCACCGCAACTAAATAAAGTTATTAACCCCTAAACCACCAGCCCCCCACATCGCCATAAACTAAATTAACCTATTAACCCCTAACTCTAACAACCCGCTAACTGTACATTAAAGATTAACTCATCCCTATCTTATAATTAATTTAAACTTACTTTTAGATTTAAATTAAACCATATTAAATTATTAATTAATCTACCCTATTATACTAAATTACATTAATCTATATTAAACTAATAATTAATCTACACTAACTGTTATACTAAAACTACATTAAACTACAAATTAAATTAACTATATTAGATATTTAAACACCTAACACTACTCAAATAATTAAAATCTACACTAAAAAATTACAAAGTTACAAAAAACTAACAACTAAGTTACAAAAACAAACAAACACTAACGCCTAGATTTAGAGTTCTGCGTTAGCCGTCAAAAGCAGCGTTAAGGGGTCCTAACGCTGCTTTTGGCCGCCCGCTGGTATTTAGAGTCAGGCAGGAAAGGGTCTACCGCTCACTTCCCTACCGCGATTCCAGGCTACCGCAGATCCCCTTACGCCAATTGAGTATCCTATCTTTTCAATGGGATCTGCCTAACGCTGGTATTTGGAGTCTTGGGAGAAGAGAGCGGTAGACCCTCTACTGACAAGACTCCTAACCCCAAAAAAAGTCAGTACTTAAGAGCTTTATGGGCTAACGCCGGAATATAAAGCTCTTAACTACTGTGCTCTAAAGTACACTAACACCCATAAACTACCTATGTACCCCTAAACTGAGGCCCCCCACATAGCCGCCACTCTAATAATTTTTTTTAACCCCTAATCTGCCGACTGGACACCGCCGCCACCTACATTATCCCTATGAACCCCTAATTTGCTGCCCCTAACACCGCCGACCCCCATATTATATTTATTAACCCCTAATCTGCCCCCCCTAACGTCGCCGCTACCTAACTACACTTATTAACCCCTAATCTGCCGACCAGACCTCACCGCCGCTAAACCGCCGCACTCCCGCCTCGCAAACACTAGAATAAATAGTATTAACCCCTAATCTGCCCTCCCTAACATCGCCGCCACCTACCTACAATTATTAACCCCTAACCTCCCGCCCGCACCGTCGCCGCTACTATAATAAAGTTATTAACCCCTAAACCTAACTCTAACCCTAACCCTAACACCCCCTAACATAAATATAATTTATATTAAACGAAATAATATTCCTAAAATTAACTAAATTATTCCTATTTAAAACTAAATACTTACCTATAAAATAAACCCTAATATAGCTACAATGTAATTAATTATTACATTGTAGCTATTTTAGGATTTATATTTATTTTACAGGCAACTTTGTATTTATTTTAACTAGGTACAATAGCTATTAAATAGTTAATAACTAATAGCTTCCTAGTTAAAATAAATACAAAATTACCTGTAAAATAAATCCTAACCTAAGTTACAATTAAACCTAACACTACACTATCATTAAATTAATTAAATAAATTACCTACAATTACCTAAAATAAAATACAATAAAATAAACTATTCTATAATACAAAAAAAAACAAACACTAAATTACAAAAAATAAAAAAGAATTACAAGCAGTTTAAACTAATTACACCTAATCTAAACCCCCTAATAAAATAAAAAAGCCCCCCAAAATAAAAAATTCCCTACCCTATTCTAAAATACAAAAGTAATCAGCTCTTTTACCAGCCTTTAAAGGGGCTTTTTGCGGGGCCTTGCCCCAAAGTAATCAGCTCTTTTGCATGAAAATAAAAATACAATACCCCCACCCCAACATTACAACCCACCACCAACATACCCCTACTCTAACCCACCCAAACCCCCCTTAAAAAACCTAACACTAACCCCCTGAAGATCTCCCTACCTTGAGTCGTCTTCACCCAGCCGAGCCGAATTCTTCATCCAAGCGGAGCAAGAAGATGTCCTCCATCCGGTAGAAGTCTTGATCCAAGCGGCAAATAAGAGGTCCTCCATCCGGGTGAAGTCTCGATCCAAGTAGCAAAGAAGAGGTCTTCCATCCGGGCGATGTCTTCTTCCAAGCGGCATCTTCTATTCTTCTATCTTCTTTCTTCCGGATCCATCTTCATCCCGCCGACAAGGAACATCAGCCAATCAGATTTTTTCTACCTTAATTCAGATTGGCTGATAGAATTCTATCAGCCAATCGGAATTGAAGGGACGCCATCTTGGATGACATCCCTTAAAGGAACCTTCATTCAGTGTTAATCCGTCGGGGAAGGAGGATGTTCCACGTCGGCGGGATGAAGATGGATCTGGAAGAAAGAAGATAGAAGATGCCGCTTGGAAGAAGACATCGCCCGGATGGAAGATCTCTTCTTTGCCGTTTGGATCAAGACTTCGCCCGGATAGAGGACCTCTTATTTGCCGCTTGGATCAAGACTTCTACCGGATGGAGGACATCTTCTTGCTCCTCTTGGATGAAGAATTCGGCTCGGCTAGGTGAAGACGACTCAAGGTATGGAGATCTTCAGGGGGTTAGTGATAGGTTTTTTTAAGGGGGGTTTGGGTGGTTTAGAGTAGGGGTAAGTGGGTGGTGGGTTGTAATGTTGGGGGTGGGGCATTGTATTTTTATTTTCATGCAAAAGAGCTGATTACTTTGGGGCAAGGCCCCGCAAAAAGCCCTTTTAAGGGCTGGTAAAAGAGCTGATTTACATTTGTATTTTAGAATAGAGTTTTTTTATTTTGGGGGGCTTTTTTATTTTATTAGGGGGTTTAGATTAGGTGTAATTAGTTTAAACTGCTTGTAATTCTTTTTTATTTTTTGTAATTTAGTGTTTGTTTTTTTGTATTATAGAATAGTTTATTTTATTGTATTTTATTTTAGGTAATTGTAGGTAATTTATTTAATTAATTTAATGATAGTGTAGTGTTAGGTTTAATTGTAACTTAGGTTAGGATTTATTTTACAGGTAATTTTGTATTTATTTTAACTAGGTAGCTATTAAATAGTTATTAACTATTTAATAGCTATTGTACCTAGTTAAAATAAATACAAAGTTGCCTGTAAAATAAATATAAATCCTAAAATAGCTGCAGTGTAATTATTAATTACATTGTAGCTATATTAGGGTTTATTTTATAGGTAAGTATTTAGTTAATTTTAGGAATATTATTTTGTTTAATATAAATTATATTTATGTTAGGGTTAATGGTTAGAGTTAGGTTGTAGGGGTTAATAACTTTATTATAGTAGCGGCGACGGTGTGGGCGGGAGATTAGGGGTTAATAATTGTAGGTAGGTGGCGGCGATGTTAGGGAGGGCAGATTAAGGGTTAATACTATTTATTCTAGTGTTTGAAAGGCGGGAGTGCGGCGGTTTAGGGGTTAATACATTTATTATAGTGGCGGCGAGGTCCGGTCGGCAGATTAGGGGTTAATAAGTGTAGTTAGGTAGCGGCGACGTTGGGGGGGGCAGATTAGGGGTTAATAAATATAATATAGGGGTCGGTGGTGTTAGGGTCAGCAGATTAGGGGTTCATAAGTATAATGTAGGTTGCAGCGGTGTACAGAGCAGCATATTAGGGGTTAATAGTATAATTCAGGTGTCAGCGATAGCGGTGGCGGCAGATTAGGGGTTAATAAGTGTAAGATTAGGGGTGTTTAGACTCGGGGTTAATATTAGAGTGTTAGGTGCAGACTTAGAAAGTGTTTCCCCATAGGAAACAATGGGGCTGCGTTAGGAGCTGAACGCTGCTTTTTTGCAGGTGTTAGGTTTTTTTTCAGCCCAAAATGCCCCATTGTTTCCTATGGGAATATCATGCATGAGCACGTTTTGCCAGCTTACCACTACTGTAAGCAACGCTGGTATTGAGGGTTGAAGTGGAGCTAAGTTAGGCTCAACGCTCCCTTTTTTGAGCCTAACGCAGCCCCTCAGACAACTCTAAATACCAGCGTTGTTGGAAGGGTGCGTTGGGAAAAAAGCAGCGTTAGCTACGCGGGTCTTTACAGACAAAACTCTAAATCTAGCCGATAGTTACAAAAAATAAATAAACACTAAGTTATACAAAATAAAAAATAAATTATCAAAGATTTAAACTAATTACACCTAATCTAAGGGCCCTATAAAAATAAAAAAGCCCCACAAAAAAGCCAATCAGAATTAAGGTTGAAAAAATCCTTTTGGCTGGTGCAATCAGCCAATAGGATGAAAGCTCAATCCTATTGGCTGATTGCAACAGCCAATAGGATTTTTTCAACCTTAATTCTGATTGGCTGATAGAATTCTATAAGTCAATCAGAATCTAAGGGACGTCATCTTGGATGACGTCATTTAAAGGAACCTTCATTCAGCAAGAAGACGTCGGAAGAAGAGGATGCTCCACGTCAGATGTCTTGAAGATGGAGCTGCTCCGCTCCGGATGGATGAAGATAGAAGATGCTGTCTGGGTTAAGACTTCTGCCCGTCTGGAGGACCACTTCTGCCGCTTCGTTGAGGACTTCTGCCGGCTTCTTGGAGGATGGATGTTGGATCTTCAAAACTGTAAGTGAATCTTCAGGGGTTAGTGTTAGGATTTTTTAAGGGTTTATTGAGTGGGTTTTATTTTTAGATTAGAGTTTGGGCTGCAATAGAGCTAAATGCCCTTTTAAGGGCAATGCCCATCCAAATGCCCTTTTCAGGGCAATGGGGAGCTTAGGTTTTTTTAGTTAGGTTTTTATTTGGGGGGGGGGGTTGTGTTGGTGGTGGGTTTTACTGTTGGGAGGGTATTTGTATTTTTATTTACAGGTAAAAGAGCTGATTTCTTTGGGGCAATGCCCCACAAAAGGCTCTTTTAAGGGCCATTGGTAGTTTATTGTAGGCTAGGGTTTTTTTTATTTTGGGGGGCTTTTTTATTTTCATAGGGCCCTTAGATTAGGTGTAATTAGTTTAAATCTTTGATCATTTATTTTTTATTTTATGTAACTTAGTGTTTATTTTTTTTGTAACTTAGTGTTTGTTATTTTTTGTAACTTAGTTGTTAGTTTTTTGTAACTTTGTAATTTTTTAGTGTAGATTTAAATGTTTTGAGTAGGGTTAGGTGTTTAAATATCTAATATAGTTAATTTAATTTGTAGTTTAATGTAGTTTTAGTATAACAGTTAGGGTAGATTAATTTTTAGTTTAATGTAAATTTAGTATAACAGTTAGTGTAGATTAATTATTAGTTTAATATAGTTTAATGTAATTTAGTATAACAGTTAGGGTAGATTAATTATTAGTTGAATATAGTTTATTTTAATTCTAAAGGTAAGTTTAAATTAATTATAAGATAGGGATGAGTTAATATTTAATGTACAGTTAGCGGGTTGTTAGGTTTAGGGGTTAATAGGTTAATTTAGTTTATGTGGGGGGCTGGCGGTTTAAGGGTTAATAACTTTATTTAGTTGCGGTGGGCTCCGTGAGCAGCGGGATAGGGTTTAATAACATAATGTAGGTGGTGGCTAGGTCTGGGAGCGATGGGATAGGGGTTAATAAGTTTATTAGAGTTGCGGTGGGCTCCGGGAGTGGCGGTTTAGGGGTTAATAACTTTATTTAGTTGCGGCGGGGTACAGGAGCGGCGGGAAAGGGTTTAAACAGTTTAGTATAGTGATGGTGCTTAGTGACAGTATACAAATAAAGCTGGGAAAAAGCCGAAGGGCAGCGAGATCGATGACTGTTTAGTTAACAACAGTCCGCTGCTCATCACCCCGTACTTGGTGCGTGGCTTTTTGACAGCTTTTTTGTTAAATTTGGAGAACGTATTCAGGTCCGAGGCAGCGATGTTAGGTGATGTCAGGCGAGCGTATTGGTGCCGTCGAATGCAGCACAGTTGACGGCTTGATAAGTAGGCCTCATATAGTGCTCCAGGCACTGTGAATGTTTAGGTGAGTGGAGCTTAAGTGCAGGAATAGATACTAAGGAAACAAAAACTCAATTAAAGGGCTTTAATTAGACAAGAAAAACTGGAACTGTGAATTGGCCAAATGTCAGGTACCAGGACCTCAGTTCAGCAACAAGGTACCGAGGAATAAAACAAGAACAGTCTCCAAGGACAGGCCAAAGGTCGGGTACCCAAGAGATCAGTCCAACAACAAGGTACAGGAGATTCAGCAGGAACAGGAATCCCAGCAGATACAGGTGGTAAGGCTGGTACGGGATACCAGGTAAGTGCAGCTGGTACAGCAGGATTCAGGTAAGCTGCCACTGGCATAGCAAGTACAGGAGACTCAGCAGGCACAGGAAACCCAGAAGGTACTGGAGCATGGTCAGGTACCTGACAAGCACCAAACTAGGTATCTCTTAAACAAATAATATCATAGGAATGAAGAAAAATTGATAATAGAAGTAAATTGGAAGCTGTTTTAAAATTATATACTATGCATGAATCATAAAAGAAAAAATGTGGGTTTAATATTTAAACATTATGGGCTAGTTTACAAGTGAAGCACTAATTTGTTGCCCGCCCGCCCGCAAATGGGCAGATTCTCCCTTTTATGGGTGCACAATAAATAACCAGCCATTACAAGTGACTGGTTATTGCTACCGCAAGCTTGCAGTAGCAATTAGCGCTGAGAAAATTAACCAGAGATCAGATCTCTGGTTCATTTTCTAAATGTCCCCCAAATGTCCCCAAAATAAACTGGTGTGTTTTGGTTTTTAAAAGAAAAAAAATCTTTATTTTTTAAAAATATAACTGCTAAAAGCAGTTATAAGGGGTTAAAAGTGGCAGGTGTGGGGTGTTAGAAAAAAAAGGCACTGAAAAATGCCTTTACAATGCAGTCTATGGGGACGGTATGTTTTCGGTAAATATATCTATATGATTACAGTATATATATATTTGCTGCCCATCACTGTGCGACTTACCCCTTTGGCTGCACTAATTCTCATGTGGTGTCTCTCACGGCATGAGAACGAGGCTCCCATTGGAGCCTATGGAAGCGCGCACTCGTGAGCGCACTGCTTCCGTGCAATTATTGCACCTCACTTGTAATATCAGTACACTTGTATCTTGCCCTAATCTTTCTAACATGGTTACAGGGTCCCATAACAAATGTTTTCATTTGAATCTATTGTAAGCAAGAGACATGATTTAAAAGGACAATAAAGTCAAAATTAAACTTTAATGAATGCAGTTTTAAATAACTTTCCGGTTTACTTCTGTTATCAAATGTGCTTCCTTCTCTTTGTATCCTGGCTCAAGAGCAGAATTATTTAATAATAACAGTAAATTGGATAGTTGTTATAAATTGCATGCTCTATCTGAAATATAAAAGTTTAATTTTGTCTTCTATCTCATAAACTAATTAAATGTATTATTTGTGTATGTGACTATCCCTTTAACCCTTTATTACCCATGTGTGCTCTAAAAAAGAAAGGAATAACCTGCCTCCAAAATGTTTTGGTTGGCTCCTAGATTTTGAACTAATTTGTCAAGCCCTCCTACACCTTGGCCAACCTCCAACACTGGGGGGGGGGGGCAGCACAAAACCTAAATACGCCACTGCTTGACACCCAAGATGTTTTGGAACTAATTTCCCATGATCCTTAGGCACTCTGCAATCTAGTTGAACATTATGGTAAATGTAGTTCTGAAACATCAGGGGTGCCAAGGTTAGCCATCACTTGCTTAGATCAATATATTAGGTTGTCTACTACAAAAATATATATATATTTGACAGGTAAATAAAAAAAAACAAGGTTCTATTTCTGTTTAAATTGAGTGGTAGCAAAAATACTAAATATTCTCTAGTACTTTGGGCAAGTTTTTCCTCTGAAATTCCTGGTACTGAAGGGGTTAATCTACAACAATAATAAAATGCAGATATAGATAAAATACCAATCCTAGCTCAGTAGGTGGGCTCTCTAACCCGATAACTACCGCTGTCAAAAGGCGCGCCAGACCCCTCTGAGGAAGCGTATAAAGTGAAACGCGACAGCGTCAGGGGCATCTGCTTAATTTTTAACTGCACTCTGTTGTTTAAGACCACAATCATATAACAAATTTAGCCTTAAATATATTGTTGCTTAAGAATGGGGGGAAGGATGGGAATGGGACAATAATTTTAATGGAACCATTACTCCAGTGATTTTCAACCTTTTTTTGCAGTGGCACACTTTTTTACATTAAAAAATCCTGCGGCACGTCCACCATCCCAAAATTTTGCAAAAGAACACATTGTAGCCGAACACAGTGTGTGTATATATATATATATATATATGTGTTGTAAACAGAGGTACTAGGAGGATTACTGCGCCTGTTAGTGTGCCCACTCAAAAACATTTTTTTCTTATATTGCAAATAAATGTCATAAAAGTAAATGATTTGAAAGGTGAATAAATGCTCTTAATGTATTAAATACCACAAATATGCAGAAGGTATTCACCAAATGAATTAGGAGTAGGATTTTGAGAAGAACACACACAAAGCAATTGCAATGATACAGATGAATTCTATGATATAAAAGTCCTGACAAACAAATGTATAATCCTTAAATATATTGTAGCAAGTCTGTATATTGTTCAGTGGTAATCACAGAGGTATGTATCCAAAAGGGAAAGTGTGTATTGGCTACTTATAGGACACACCCTCAATCCTATGAGGTAAGTGTAGGGCACAAGAGGGAGATCACACTGAATCTTGGACAGCTGCTGGATATAATGAATTCTTCCTCTATGTCATCTGTTTGTAGTGCATCCAACTTGATGGAGGAGAAGAATTCCAGAATGAAGGATGCGGTCCCCAAAAGAAGGCAAAGACTCTTTCTTGCAGGACCTTTTAGGCGGATGATTACCCCAAAGTTTTGCTCGGTATCATATAAGGAAGAGAGAAATGCAAAACATAGTGTAATACTGTTTATTAGGAAGTGCAAGTAAAATGTGTTAGACAAATGAACACTTACAATAAATAACCTCAATGAAAATGAGGTAACAATAAGACATGTACAAAAAGTACTATCCCCAGAACGATAGGTGTTTCTGCTTCTCCTGACTGAGGACAGACAAGTGATAAACCTGAGTGGCCCAAAAGTTTGGCTGTACCGGCCGGTTACAGATCCAAATTCAGTTTTGGGAGGTGGTTAGTAAAGTTAATCAGAGAGTGTAAAGTCCGACAGTAGAAAGGGGGTTTCTAATGTGACCCCAAAAATAGCCTTACGCGTTTCGAACGTGGTCGCTAAGTATAGCTCCTTCTTCATCAGAGGCTTACTCTGATGAAGGAGCTATACTTAGCGACCACCTTCGAAACGCGTAAGGCTATTTTTGGGGTCACATTAGAAACCCCCTTTCTGATTAACTTTACTAACCACCTCCCAAAACGGAATTTGGATCTGTAACCGGCCGGTACAGCCAAACTTTTGGGCCACTCAGGTTTATCACTTGTCTGTCCTCAGTCAGGAGAAGCAGAAACACCTATCGTTCTGGGGATAGTACTTTTTGTACGTCTTATTGTTACTTCATTTTCATTGAGGTTATTTATTCTAAGTGTTCATTTGTCTAACACATTTTACTTGCACTTCCTAATAAGCAGTATTACACTATGTTTTGCATTTCTCTCTTCCTTATATGATACCGAGCAAAACTTTGGGGTAATCATCCGCCTAAAAGGTCCTGCAAGAAAGAACCTTTGCCTTCTTTTGGGGACCGCATCCTTCATTTGGGAATTCTTCTCCTCCATCAAGTTGGGTGCACTACAAACAGATGACATAGAGGAAGAATTCATTATATCCAGCAGCTGTCCAAGATTCAGTGTGATCTCCCTCTTGTGCCCTACACTTACCTCATAGGATTGAGGGTGTGTCCAATAAGTAGCCAATACACACTTTCCCTTTTGGATACATACCTCTGTGATTACCACTGAACAATATACAGACTTGCTACAATATATTTAAGGATTATACATTTGTTTGTCAGGACTTTTATATCATAGAATTAATCTGTATCATTGCAATTGCTTTGTGTGTGTTCTTCTCAAAATCCTACTCCTAATTCATTTGGTGAATACCTTCTGCATATTTGTGGTATTTAATACATTAAGAGCATTTATTCACCTTTCAAATCATTTACTTTTATGACATTTATTTGCAATATAAGAAAAAATTGTTTTTGAGCGGGCACACTAACAGGCGCAGTAATCCTCCTAGTATCTCTTTTTACAACATTTTTTTCCCTAAGGGATTTCCTAGAAAGGGTTTTTCCGTCCACTAGTAGGTCTTTTACAGCAGCCAGTTTGTAAGTGTTTTCTCATCAATACTTATTTGCACTAATCCTTTTATTTATACATATATATAAATATAAGGTTGGTTTCTTCCTTCACCAAAGAACAGCAATCTATTCCACTCTTTTATTGAGACTTCACAAGTGTATCATATAATAAGAACACTATTGTGTATGAATATATCAGAAATATTAGGAATTTAATCTTATACGTTCTGATTAATCGTCTCAGATATATTTAAAACTATAGCTGTTCAACAAACAATTATACGAGTAAGAGTGTATTCTTACTTCTTTTATTTATATTCAACTCTTTAGTGAGTATACTTATACACTTCATCCAATAACAACTGAGTTTTTTTGGGCACTCACGCCCAGAGAGCTTGTACTTGTACTAGTTGCATTTACATTCTACTTGTCACATCATATATATATATATATATATACACACTGTACTGTGTTGTCATGTCATGCCATGCCTCCTACAAACTATACATGACATATTGACATTCATTCACAAACATAATGATTGTCTGTGAATGAATGTCAATATGTCATGGTTGTAAATGATGCCTGATGAGCCTGTCACATACCTCCCATTATTTCAAAATTTGAAAGAGGGACACCCCTGCTGGCTGGAACAGTTCTGGAGGAGGAGCAAAGCTGCGCCAGCATGCATGGGGATTGAAGTGTTGCTGCGTGTAGAGCCGGCACTAGACACGTGTTGTGGTGGGTGGGGGTTCCTTCTAAGTGTGAACATGGGTCAGGGAAGCGAGCTGCCGCTGCTCTGTTATCCTC
Organism: Bombina bombina; assembly: GCF_027579735.1. NCBI lineage: Eukaryota > Metazoa > Chordata > Amphibia > Anura > Bombinatoridae > Bombina > Bombina bombina. The sequence goes on along the minus strand of NC_069503.1, from coordinate 624,845,080 downwards.
AGTCATCATCTCACTTAAAATAAAAAAAAACGGCTCAGAATAAAAAACAAGCAAAATTTAAAAAATATGTCCCACTGTTGTCAGTCTGCCACGGCACACCTGAGGATCTCTCACGGCACACTGGTTGAAAAACACTGCATTACTCTACCCCAATATAGGGGACACAGGGCATTGATCCCGAATAAAGGCTTTCCTTAAAGGGACATTCAACACTGCCCACAACATTAATCTATGTTGAAAAACTAAAAATAAAGATCAAGCTGCACCGTGCCCCCTTTCTCTTACTTCCTGCCTTCACTGTTGAATCCTCTACGATCACTTCCAAATTGTTGTCCTAATATGGCTGCTTAACTCCCCCCACCGTGACGTATAGAGCTTCTTCTTCAAACTTGCTGCCAGTGATATCCCATCTCTCCTACTTCAATGCAAAGCGCATTCACGGCCGTTAGCGCATGCGCGATACACTAGGAACACTAAAAGCGGAACCATAATAAGCCAATTTGTTTCAGAGTACTATGCATAATATAAGCGGAACAGAAACAAATTGGCTTATTATGGTTCAGCTTTTAGTGTTCCTAGTGTATCGCGCATGCGCTAACGGCCGTGAGCGCGCTTGGATTGCAGTCCGAGGAATGGGCTATCATTGGCTGCTGGTTTGAAAAAGAAGGTGAATACGTCACGGTGGGGGGAGTTAGGAAGCCATGTTAGGACACCAATTTGGAAGTGATCGTAGAGGATTCAACAGTGAAGGCAGGAAGTAAGAGAAAGGGGGCACGTTGCAGCTTGATCTTTATTTATAGTTTTTCAACATAGATTAATGTTGTGGGCAGTGTTGAATGTCCCTTTAAACATAATATTAAATCGTATCTCCCCATACCTACTGCATTATCCCTTTGTATCCACTCAGGGTTTAGCAACATTGCAATTTCAGATTACATTCACTGTATCAAGTCTCTTCCATCGGAGTTCCAACTTTCTTTCTGGCACGCTAAAATAATTCATTCACACATTATTATTGAAGCCGTCATTTTTATTGAATTTCTAGTAAAAGTTACATTCTAACCTGTGTTAATTAATCATAGTGCTAAAAGAGCATTCCTTTTGCTTTCCCTATTTCCTATATAGGGTTTCTTTGTGAGTACGTTAAAACTGTACCAAAAAATACAAAACACAACAAATACTTTATTTTTCTAATGTAAAATATGTCTTGCAGTCTGGGCAAGAGAATCAGCAGGGGTATAGTTTGTAGTTTTCCTATTCTAGAAGAATTTTACACCTGCATGCCTTGAATTAAAAACAAAACTTTTCGCGAAGATTCCTCAGCAGCCCTTTCTACAGCCAGATCTCCGTATAAAATAAGTAGATTGCTGCTGCTTTATGCAACAGACCGACAACACGAGAGAGGAAGCAACACTTTTCTGTATATTTGAGAGTGACTCTTCTTCCAGTTCTCGGTATCTTAGTCACGTGAGTGCTGTGATCTCTTTACCCGGATGGGAACTAGCTGCTACAGCAGAACAGCGTAACTCCAGCACAAACATTTTCAGTGTGGGCAGTTTCCGGTTACACTGGCAGTGTACGAACGCATGGCAGCTTGTTTGTCTGCGGTATAAGGTATGTGTCAGTGTCACTACTGGGCAGCTAGTATATAGCCTTTTCTTCGTTTTAAGCTACATAGAAGAAATAGCATGCTCCAGAGCTCGTTATCTGTAGTGAAACGGGGTCTGCGAGTATAATGGGTGTATGGGTTACATGGTTGGCACAACTACTGACTGAATAGAGATTTTAAAGTATGGTTTACAAATTAGAGAGAGCTGTAATTAATCACAATAAAGAATAATTTAAAGGCCATTATTGTGTAATTTCATACCTAGAGAAGTTGAAAAAGCTTGGGTAACCTGAAACCCATTTCTGTAATGATTCAGTTACAACATACACCTTTAAACAACTTTCTTATTTACTCCTATTATCTAATTTGCTTTCTTCTCTTGGTATACTTTGTTGAAGAGCATACTAAGTTAGGTTTTGGATAGTAAAGGGAAAGTCAATAAACGCAAGGATTGACCATTGAAACAAATAAAGGGGACTTTCAGTCATGAGGTATAGCATACTTCATGCAGAAAGCTCCTTTATTTGTTTCAATCATTCGCCGTACTGAGATGCTAAGGCAGCCCATGGGCCTGGCAGAACACTGTTTTGCTTGAGAGGCCATGTTTTCACCTCTTAGCAAATAGCCGTGCAGGAAACCCGGCGCCATAGGGAGACAAGCCGGTTTTCCAGCACGGCTATTGGCTAAGAGGTGAAAATGTCGCCTCTCAAGCAAAACGACCTTCTGTCGTGGGCTGCCTTAGCAGCTTAGTGCGGCAACGCTTGAAGCAATTAAAGGAGCTTTCTGCATGAAGTATGAATGAAAGTCCCCTTTATTTGTTTCAATTGTAAATCCTATCATTTTACAAATGACTTACAATTTAATGCACTGCTAGGAGCTAGCAGTGCATTACAATGACCTCCTGTAATACCTAACAATGGTGGCTGCACATATACGCCTCTTTTCATTGACTCACGAAATGTGTTCAGCTAGCTCCCGGGAGTGCACAACTGTTCTTTCACGAAAGCATACCAAGAGAATGAAGCAAATTTAAAAATAAAAATACAATTGAAATATGTTTAAAATGGCATGATCTATCAAAATCATGAAATAAAAAATCTGGGTTTCATGTGGACCCACAGAGCACTGCTGGGCGAGTAAAAACTGCAACTGTTCCAATCAGCAGGGCTAGTTGCACAACTTAGCAATGTAAACTAGCGCTGCTGACTGGATCAGAGGCAGTAAATCGCCATAGAACAGGCTAACAATGTTATTGAGCTGGTTGTTCGTTCCAGTTGTGGACTCCTTGCTCAGTGTGCTTAGAGGAATATGACTACACCTTGCTGACGAGGCCCAATGAAGGCCGAAACGATCGTCTGAAGTTCTGTATCCCTTGTTCAGAGAGGAATTGCCTGGTATTTCAGCGCTGGACGGACCGTAATAGGCGGGATCACACTGATATGCTACAGGAAAGTTCTACTCTGTGAAAAGCATTACTGGGCTAAAAAGAAGCTGCACCTAGGTGGTAAATCGCCATAGAACAGGCTAACAATGGTATTGAGCCGGTTGTTCGTTCTTGTGAGTGTGCTTCTCTCTGTATGTATTTAGTCTCCCTATGGGAAAAGGGGGAATCAAGATGTGGACTCTTTGCTCAGTGTGCTTAGAGGAATATGGCTACACCTTACTGACAAGGCCCAATGAAGGCCGAAACGATTGTCTGGGGTTGCAGTGTTCCTTGTTCAAAGAGGAATTGCCTGGTATTTCAGCGCTGGACTGACTGTAATAGGCAGGATCAGACTGATATACTAAAGGGAAATTCTACTCTGTGAAAAGCATTACTGGGCTAAAAAGAAGCTGCACCCAGGTGGTAAATCGCATAGAACAGGCTAACAATGGTATTGAGATGGTTGTTCGTTCCTGTGAGTGCGCTTCTCTCTGTGTGTATTTAGTTTTTTCTCAGGACCTGCAATGCTCTGTGGGTCCTGAGCGATACTTTAGCTGTTTAACCCCTTTGTGGGGGTTAAAAACTAAACATGTAGCTTTGCTGCGTCAGTAGTTATAAAATTGCATGCTCTAAAGCAGTGATTTTCAACCTTTTTTTTGCCGTGGCACACTTTTTTACATTAAAAAATCCTGCGGCACACCACCATCCCAAAATTTTACTAAAGCACACATTGTAGCCAAACACAGTGTGTATGTATATGTATATGGAACTGTTCTGGAGGAGGAGCAAAGCTGCGCCAGCATGCATGGGGGATTGAAGTGTTGCTGCGTGTAGAGCCGGCACTAGACACGTGTTGTGGTGGGTGGGGGTTCCTTCTAAGTGTGAACATGGGTCGGGGAAACGAGCTGCCGCTGCTCTGTTATCCTCAGTCATCATCTCACTTAAAATAAAAAAAAACGTTACAGAATAAAAAACAAGCAAAATTTAAAAAATGTCCCACTGTTGTCAGTCTGCCGCGGCACACCTGAGGATCTCCCACGGCACACTAGTGTGCCACGGCACACTGGTTGAAAAACACTGCTCTAAAGCAGGGATGGCCAACTGGTGGCACCTGGACCACATGCTGCCCTCTGCATTACTTTTTGCAGCCACAGGGATAAAGTCGGTCTTTTAATCTGTCTCATAGTTTTTGTGGTCCCTGGAAAAAGCAGAACTAAATAAATGTGCTTTTGGGATGTCAGGTTGGTAGGAAAACTCAAATGTGCCCTCTGAAGGGGAGAACAGCAGAAAGAGGTTACTCTGCAACTTAACTTAAATATTGCCCTTTGCCGTTAGACATTTTTTAGGAAATATATTATTTGTGTGTTTAATATTCATAAATTAACATGCCGCCCATAAGCTTCTAAAATATTGATTTGTGGCCCGCATGTATTAGGAATTTAGCCCTCGCTAGAGCGTGTCATTTTATCACTATGACGGTCCTTTTTAAAAGCTTATATAAATGTTATCTGTTTTCTCATTAAACACACATTACCACCAATATATATACAGCATCAGCTATCCAAGCAGACAAATTGTATGAAATGCTTCCACATGCATGTGCACAGTTGGCTTTACCCAGAGGTAGAACTTTTCTCCACTTTCTGCTATGAGATTTTTTTTTTTTTTTTTAGTGAAAAATGTTCTGCAGATCATTTTAAAATAACATTTTCAATTAGACAGTTGCACTAAAGCACCAGTTCAATATTGCAATGTGTTAATTAACTGGAGAATAAAGCAATGTTTAACATTTTATAATATATTGCTCCAGTTGAAAATTGCATTGCAAATTAGCTGTCGTTTTTTGACTATAATAATAATTACCCTTTTAATGCATTACAGTTTTGGCTGTAATATCTCTAATTTTTTATAATGCTGATCTACTATTTATAGCCAAAGATTATTCACTAAGGGTTATACAGCTATATACATTATCGTTATATGTCAACCCCTCTACTGTTTGATAATCAGTGTTCCATTTGTTATCACCATGCCAAGCAAATTATTTTTTGTTTTAGGCTCAGCTAAGTGGATGCAGTATTGCCGAGCTCTCTATAGATGGCAGAAGAGTGTCAGCAGCCTCAGAAATTCCCTTCTGTTATAGATCGTTATTTTACACGATGGTACAAGGCAGGTAAAGATATCAGGTGGTTATTTATTACATTATGCTGCTTTCTACTTCAAGGATGATTTTAGATCTGTTTATCAGCTTTTCTGTAATCCAATATGGTAAAAAGTAGGGGGTTATTTTACACCGGTGAATATTAAAGGGATATGAAACTCAAGCTTTTTCTTTCATGATTCAGATAGAGCATGCAATTTTTTTTTATTAGCAAGAAATGAAATACCATAGTTACATATAGAACATCAGACAATAACATGGTACATGTTTTTAAAAAAACAAAGGATATTTTACATATCATCGTGTTATTGTACGAGAAAAGACCTGCCTAAGAATTCTGTTACTCATTTATCTCACTTCAAATTTTAAATCCTTTTTTTTTTTTTTTAAATTTTATTCTACTAATATAAGTGCAGCAACACACACATTTAACTAAAACTGTGTTCAACAAAAAAATCTTTTCAAATATTGCTTTATCTTTTAATTAAGACTCATTTTACTAATTCACTCTAGAGCCTTAGAGTATTCTAGAAAGCAAAAAAAAATAGCTTCTTCTCTCCCACACACCACACTCCCATGCCTCTCAACACATTTTATTTAAAGAAGACCATTCACCTCTCAGAGGCGGTCAGCATAATTTCGAACTGCAAAAGAGGTGTAAGCAGAGTTTTCTGAGTATCTGTATCTAATGTTTTTATGTACCACTTCCATTTTCTCAAGAAATAGGATAATCTTTTATTTGTATCCATCCTCACATCAATTTGTTCAATTGTTAGTTGTTTGAATATTTTTTATTTAAGTTTAGATAGTGTGGGGGCTTTGGGTCTCACCCATTTTTCCAAAATTCAATTGTGGGCAAGTAATGTACATAAGGTGAGAATAGCATGATATTTAACGATTGACTTGTCCCAGTAAAGAAACAGAACACCAGAAACATCAAACTGTATATTAAGATGAAAACGTTTAGGAGGCAGAGTTTGGCCGTGCAGGCAAATGGCCGCAGAATAGAAAAGCTCTGTGCCAGAGTCGGAATCCCAACTGATCTAAAGCTTCAAATTGACTAACCGCTTCCAGAAGCCAATATGAACTCATCTGAGGTGAATAGAATCAGCTATACGCCTTAACAAGTCCACAGAGGGCCCCTAGGAGAAAGCTTTAGATGGACCGCTGCCATATTGCAGCATACTCGGTTTAGGGCTCACTCCACAGCAGAGTCTACACCAGCTATCTATTAGGTCTATGCCTCCTCTGGATCTACTTGGGAATGAGCGGGCACATCAGAAACCCCAGCTATATACCAGCCTCCCCAGTCCGCTGCAAAACCAGACCACTGAACCTGCTTCTGTGAATTAGAAGGGTCCTGGTATCGATCACACAGTGAGTAAGACAGAGAATTCAGTGTGTATAATGCTGTCCTGTCTTTATTATAACATCACAAACCAAACACTGCATAATGTGACATGTTGTCTGAAGAGGAAATGTATATAACTATATCTTGCTTTTGCTAATACTCCTCACTGCTGGGACTTAACGTAGAGTTAATGTTTTCTGCCTCATAGTTGCCATACTGCTGTTTTCATTATACTACGTTTTGGGATCCTTATTACAACTAAGCTCACTTGCTCAATAGCATACAGGAGTTGATCGGTCTCCTAGGGCACATAAAGCAGAGTGATTAAAGCTGCATGGCTGACTTGAAAAGACTGTTAATGTTTCTTTTTATATAATAATAGTTCAAACTCCTAAAGATTACTTCAAAAAAGAATTCTAAAACATATAAGCTAACTAAAGCTTCCAATTCAAAACAAACATCTGCTTTTTTTTTCTCAAAATTCAGAGAATTCACCTCCTGCATCTGAGGGCTCGCAAAAACAAACAGGTGCCCCTATTCTAACTCCTGCAGTTTCTAATATATGTCTCCCTGTGGAATACATTTGACAACTTAAAAATGACATAGCAAAATTACCCACTAAAGAGGACTTTGCATCTCTTAAATCTATAATAACTACTGAACTGTCAAATATTTGCAAATATGTCATTGATTTAGGACATAGGGTGGTAGAAGTACAAGATACGGTTAACAAAATGCTGGGAGCACATAATACTTAAGCGAATGTACAAGAATAAAAAATAGAAGCATTGCAGGAGAAAATAGAAGATTTAGAGAATTGCAGAAAAAGAAACAGCCTACACCTACGTGGCATATCAGAGACCATACTGGCATCTCCTCTCCCTGATTTCCTTCAAGGGTTTGATCCAACATAAAAAAAAATGACCCACAAGCCCCACCGATTGAGCTGGAAAGGGCTCATAGAGCTTTATGCTCTCTTCCATCACCGAATGCACCGCCCAGAGACGTCGTCATAAAATTTCTTAAATTCCCTGACAGGGAAGACATCTGGCGTAAAGCTAGACAGACCAAGCAGATAATTTACTTTTGATGACACAATACAAATTTTTCCAGATCTTTGCCCTAGAACCATCAAAAAAAGAAGTGGCAAAATTTATAACCACAGTGTTGCAAGAACAGAAGATTAAATACAGATGGGGATTTCCCTTCAGTCTTAAAACTCACAAAGGTAAAACATATGTCAACAAAGTCCTACAGGATCTGGAAACATTAGCAAATGGCTTGGGAATAGCAGTGAAGGCCCCGAGTATTTCAGATGTCTGTGTCATCACAGGTCTCCCCTGTCAACCTTTAATAACCACAAAATCAACACCCACATTGGCAAAAAGTCCAGCTGAGGAAACACATTGTCAATATACCGATAGAGGACATTATAAGAAATGCAGAGTTGATGCGCTTCTACGGCTTCTACTGAAGAGCCATTCTCAGGAGACAGGTTTGGTCATTGAGATTTAATGACAAAGTTATTATTATATTATTTGTTAAGAAATTTCTTGTTAAAATGTCATACCTTATCCACAAAAGGGTACTCTCCATATCCCTCTATTATTGGACTGTAGTTCAATAATCATAGAGGACACCTTAAATGGTTAAAATTTATATGTAGGGGGCGTGCCCAAGCCGCAGCCGAGTCCAGAGGCTAAAATCAACAGCTCCGATGGCATGCTACATAATATGAGTTATCATTCGACTAATATGCCATCTACTAATAATAATATGAACCTCTAATAAAGGTGAAGGTCAGGAGTTGGATGATACCAATATCTCTGAAATTAATTTAATAGAAGAACTTATCCGACCGAGATTGTGTTTGTGGATCTGAGACACTGTACTAACATCTCCCCCCCCCCCCCCGGTCTACATTCAGCCGGGTAAAGTCTTTTTCTTATTGTCTCATAATGGAGGAGTCCCCTATAAGTATACTTATACTTTTGAAGGAGCTTGAGGACAAAGACGAGAGATTCAATGATCTCCTGGCAACGTACAGAAACACATGTATACAAGATGGCTCTCGACACATGGCGAGTTGCAGATCTCACAACACGGAGCAGACCGAGAGGTTACACTCCCCAAAGCAGCTCTTGACAACAGAGGAGGAGAGTCCGGGCATGGCTTTCGACTATCGCACAGAGATTGTTGAAGATAGGGGTCTTGATCATCTTCTAGTTGACGGACTCACACTCTGCGCTGAACATACGCCGAGCTCAAGGCGGGTGAACACCACCTATGATAAGAAGCTACTATTGAATTGCCGATGTACGCTCCTACCTTGCCAGTATACCCGTGATGATCAGAGGCCGGATCACTTACATGAGGACCGGCTCCGGGGAGATGTGGCCGACTCCCGCTGGAGCATCCTATTCAAAAGAACAGTTACCCACCGGTATAGTCAGACAGACTATGTGAGGGGTATAGGCTAGAGAAACTTTTTGCTAATTTGGGTGGACTCCATTATATACTACCAGGATAGATCTGTTATGCATGTGTGAGGACTTTTCTTTGTTTGTTCTTGTTAGCTGTTAGGTTATGTCTAATTTTATTATAGATTGATATGATACAGTATGGTCTGCAGTGTATAGGGTTCTTGCAGAAACTGAAACGGAGGGACTAACTTCAGAACTTATATTGCACACAGTATAAAGGTCTTATTACGCTGGATGCCTAGATTTTTTACTTTATTGAAGTGTGCCTGAGACTAGCTCTCTCCTATAAATAGCCATATCTTGGAAGGTTTGATTACTTAGTCATATATATTGTGAAGTCAGGACCAGTTATGTACGGACCCCCTACCATACTATTACATATATGTCAGTGCAGGGCTGGGTATTTCTTTAGCATTTACAGGAGACTGTTGTTTCTTATTCTATACAACAAAATACAGATTTTTATGTTGCAGAATAGTCTATAGTGTGCAGAACTTATAGGTAGGTTTTTTCATTATATCCAAAAAGCTAACCATACTAGATATCTAGCTCCCATGTTATTATTACATCAAAATGGCAGGTTTTTATCTAAAAATAATTATATTCTTGAAGCCTAAAATGCATATATTGGTATGTTGTTTGTCCTACCTCTTCTGCTCTGACTATTGTTCAAACTACTATTTAGTTTTGTTTTGCCTCTATAACATTACTTTTCAACAAGTTGCTAACTGTATATATTGAACCTGACTACGGTAGCCCAGCAACTCGAGACACTAATAAGGGGCTTGTGAATAGTTTTTTTTTTTTTGTTTTTTTTTTTTTGTTTTTTACAGTAGAGTATTAGTTGCCTGTCACTTTAGACCCCATACACTAGGGTGGCTGCAGTTCACCCCATACCCTCAAGATAATGGACCTTAGACTCCGCCAAATGCTTCAATGCTGGAGTGAATATAAGATGTTTGAACCAAGTTAATCTATAAATTGCTATGCCCCTATGGAACCCCCCTATTCAGCGGGTGCCAATACACTGTCGGTTTACATTGACTTATAGTTCATGTGTTAAATCATGCGATTACCCAGAGTTAATTTCTATGGCTACCCCTCTATCAACATATGCCAAACTCCTACGCAAACCAATATAATATAACCGGCTTGATTTGTTAGGCCCAGTAATTTAATTTAGTTTAATATTCACCCTATCTGGTGAATTCCTTGGCGGTATTAACCTGCCTCCCATAGCGATATTCACCCGCTAGTAACTGTATCTCTCATTATTAAAAGTGTATTATTATACTAAATGTGTAACTGCTAGTATCTTTCTAGAAGACAGTATATCTAACTAAAGAGGTACCATGATAATTTTGTTAAAATATAGAAAATGAGGTCTCAATGTTATATGTTGATTTGGAAATTGGGTTGACTATACCTATGTTTGTTATATTATGGTTTGTATTTCCGTAATAGTTGATTATGTGTCAACACATATTCTGTTTTATAGTGATGTATAAAAGCCTCAATAAAAAACTTTGATTCAAAAAATTTTTTTTATATGTAGCAAACTTTATCCAATCCGGTTTAATTTAGTCTAATATTGTATTTAAATGCTGGGATCTCCCTAGTTGGTAGTTCTCCGCAACTCAGTGAATGAAAAGGTTTTACATGTTTGTTCTCAGTATACCTGTTTTCACTATACTTGTTAACTGTTTTTGTAATTGATTGTAAATTTATACTTAAGAATTATGGTTTTGACTCTACACATGAATAACTGTGCGCAATGGAGTCTTTTACTTCTTGGGGGTTATAATCCCCATGATCTGACTTCATATAGTAGATTCTGTTTCATACACTATCTAGTAATACTTATATAAATATAGTAAACATAGAACCAATAAGGATCAGTAGTCCTTATCCAAAAGACAGGAAATTCAGCACAAATACTTCAGAGTTGTCCACAATTCATAAGTGTTTATTAAACATTTTTTTTAGTTTTCATCACACGTGTAAATCTCAGGAAATCTATTTACAAAAAATAATGAAGAACATACAATCCAATATTTTCAGAATACCAAAACAAAAAATATCTATTTAGTCGTAATACACAGTTAGAGACATCTCTTTAGAGGCACACATAGTTATTGACACACATGAATATGGCAGTTTCAAAAAGTAAGTAAACTTGCAACACCTCCATCAGAGGGCAACCCCACAGCATTGTCTTAGGGATCTGTTGCCTTGATAACATTCGAGGATCTATGTAGTAACCTTTGAAATTATCCATAAAATAGCATGCATCAAATGCAGAGAGACACACAAATACATACATACATACATACATACATACATAGTGGGTCACAAGAAACAGAGTATCCTTAAAGAATTCTACAACACCAAAATTATCAGATAAGGGAACTGTTGTCAAGACACATATATAAGGTGCTTTGTGATACTTTAACTGTGTATATACTCAAAATAACACACAATAATGTGATAACAAGGGTTAGCTTCAGCTGTACTATCCAGACATGAAAGCGGAACATTAACTTAGGATATCAAAGTCTCTTCCAAAGTCCTTCAAATAAATTATATCCGTCACTTTCATGTATCAGTGAATTTTGCAGACCTTACAACAATCCACCCATAGAATTGTAAATCCTGTATCATATGTGTATGGAACTTAGAGTCCAGTGTAGGGTGTTAGGAGTATACATACCATCCGCACATCAGTAATGCAGGCTTTAAATGTTAAAAAGATTGACTCACGGTATCTTTGAGTCAAATGGCATTAGTGACCCAAAAGTTATTGCCTCAGGTAAAGAGAATTGATACAGCTCCAGTGACTTAACCAAGTGTCACAGAACCACCTCAGCTTCAGGGTCTCCGCCGTGTATCACGGAACTGCCTAATCGCGGTTTATCCCTTTCCTTGTCAGGGAATTCCTCAGGGCTCATAATACTTATATGTTCCATATTCTACTGTAATTATATTAGCGATAGACGAGGAGATTTAGTATTCCTCCAGGAAACACACTTTAAGTTAGGCAGAGAACCAAAAACCTTTGCAAACAATTGGCTGATAAGATACTTGAAACATCTAAGGGTCTCCTAATTATGGGGGGAGATTTTAACTTTACCATAAACCTTATTATAGATAATTCATCATCTACGTCTTCTACTCCTCATAGGGTAATTTCTAAAATCGGATATCATCTTCGGGTTCTAGAGGTACATGATGTCTAGAGGGTGCTGTACCCTGAGAATAGAGAATATACTTTTTATTAATTTCCACACTCCAGATTCTCACTTATTGAATATGTATTTTTAGATGTAAACTGTAGGGCCATAATCTTACGGACTACTTAGACAGACCATTCCATGGTGCAGTGTGTGGTCGATTTGGCCATCGGCTTTTTCTTCTACATATATTTGGAGACTGGATAATGAGCTCCTCGATCAACCACTGTAGCAAGAAAAAACAATGAGGTAATGTTTTTCTCATAGTATAGGCTCCGTTTTGGACATCAGAATAGTGTAGGGGGCACATAAGTTGTTGAATTTATTTGATTACTTGCTCCTTGGACTTGGAGAGTTATACATAATGGTTAAATTATGAAAATGTAACCAGATATTTGTTCTACATATTTGCATACATTTTGTATATTGCTGGTTTTAATAAAAATATTTATATATTAAAAAAAAAAAAAAAGATGAAAAATTTTAGTGACCCAAAACTCCCCCTTCCCTCCCATACCCCCCCCCCCCCCATTGCTTGATTTTGGGACAAATTTGTGCATGAAAGAAAAGGCAGAGAACAATTTTTAACCCGGCAGCTGCCAGCTCAGCATCACAAAAATGTATCTAAAAGCCAGTCAGTGGCTATACGCAACAAAGCTGTCCAGTTATACAGATGAAAGTCCGGTAAGTCCAGACCCCCACTTAAACAGGTAGAGCTTCATTTTTTTTTTAGCGCTAAGCAAGGTTTACCCCCTTTCCAAATAAAGGGTCTAACTGCCATATTCAAAGAGTGAATGTCAGATTTACTAAGTAAGAATGGAAGCATGAGCAACGGATGAAGCAAACGGGGAAGAATATTTATTTTAAGTAAATTTGATTCTTCCTGGTAATGAGAGAGGCAGGCAATCCCATGTTGTGCACATAACTTTGAAATATTCAGATCATACAGTTAGGAATTAGAGCCAAATTGAATCCCTAGGTATTTCATACTACCCACAACTTTTTTGAAAGGATATTGTGTAGTGATGGAGACAGATTTGTGAACCCTGAAGATTTCCGACTTAGAAGTGTTAATTTTAAAACCCACTAAACTCCCAAAAGTCTTATTAGAGCCAGAACCTTTGGGACATGTATAGCAGGATCCTGCACAAATAATAGCATGTTGTCTGCGTAAAAGAACATATGTTTAACACCATTGATCTTTATTCCACGAAAGGACCGTCTTAATTTTACTGCCAAGGGTTCAAGAGCAAGTTTGAATACGAAAGGAGACGACCCCGACCAGTTCCCCTTTCCAGGGTAAAGATGTTTGAAAATAAATTGTTAACTATAATGCAAGCATTAGGGGAATTATAAATATTTTTGATAATATCAAAAAAAGGCCTCCAAAATTGAACTTCAGTAGGGTAGAAAATAAATAATCCCATTCGACCCGAACAAAGGCCTTCTCTGCGTCCAATCACAGGACAACCTTTGCTGTTTGCCAATAAGTATTTTGGAGTGGCAGCATGAGCTAAATTATCTGTAAAATAATCTGTCCTAGATTGTTTCAGATATGACTGAAATGCAGAAGAAGTTGCTAAGAAAGTTGGGAGCCTCAAAATGTAAGGTTTTATTGATATTGAGTTCCACTGGAGCATGATCTGAAAAAAAGTTATTGGGAATTTTGTCAAACTAAACAGAAGGAATAAGGGAGTCTGAGACTAGAAAGAAAATCTATTCTGGAAATAGTGGAGGTGGATCTAGAAGCACAAGTAAGTCCTTATCCTCAGGGTGTCTAAACCTCCAGATATCAATAAGATGTAAATTATTCTGAAGTCATAAAAAGTGTTTCTTCTCAAGAGCTCTCTATCCTTCTTTGTCTTACTGTCACTAGACGTCCTGGATCCTGTACTCTGTCTTACACAGGATTAGGGGAGATATGAAAGTCTCCTCCGACTATTAAACGGAAATCACTGAAAAGTAAAAGCGTCTGAATGAATTAGTTGATTCCAAAAAGTTATTTTTCTGATTTGGGGCATAAATATTACATAATGTAAGTAATTTGTCTTCTAGTCTTACTTCAACAATTAAATACCTGCCCTCAGGGTCTTTACAGATCTTACCAATTTCAAGTGACAAATGGTTGCTGAATAATATAGCTACCCCTATGTTGGAGCTATTGTAAGAGGAGTCTATAACCTTGCCCACCCTCATTTGAGTTTGTGTTCTGTCTCAGTGAGATGCGTCTCCTGCAGAAAAGATTTTTCCGTATTCAACTTTTTCAACCTGGTATTTTATGGGGGAATTAATTCCCCCTACATTCCAAGACACACCTGTAGGCAAAATAATACATTAAAGAGGCCCAATGGAAAAAAAACCCATAGAATGTGTTGTGCCAAAGAGAGTAGAGATAAACAAAACCAGCAATATGCAAAAAACTACACAATTAACAAAATCTCTCATTAAAATGAGAGTAAACACTAGTGCAATAAATACAAAAACCATTGTAATAAAAAAGAACACACAAAATAAAGTCTTAATGGCCAATCCTGTTGAAATATACCATAATAATAACTCTGCCATAATTAGTGGGTAAAGACAAGCAGAAGTATTCAATTAGTCCCCAGTAAATTGTGGAGAAGAGGGAGGAGGCAAACCACCAGGAGAAGAATGAGAGTTGACAAAATCGGCGGCGTTCTTGGGAGAGTCAAAACATTTTGGGCTAGAGGATGTGAACATAGATAGGATAGAGTAAGAATGTCTTTTTACCTGCTTTATTCAAGGCAGTACAGATCAGGGAGGAGCCCTTATGTCTCTTTACCAGCTCTGCCGAGAAATCTTGAAAAAGGGTATTTATTTTTCTATATGTTTGTAGTAAAAGTATTTTAGTTTGGAAGTGTAAAAAATTAATCATAACAGGTCTAGTTATTGCTTTGTTGGAGTTGTTTCTGGGCCTATTCGGTTTTCCCTTTCTACGCTACCTATAAACTTTGTTTGCGGAAGCTCTAGTAGTTGAGAGAATGTAGATTCAACAAAATTAAGTCAAGGGGTTTGATTTGTTCCAATAAGCCTATGAGATGGACACTATTCCACCAAGACCTATTCTCAAGGTCTTCTAAACGTTGATGCAGTATAAGACTTTGCTGTTCTAGATTCTCTGTGACTCTTTCTTCCACTTCGGTTACCCTAGTGGAAAATTGTTTGATTTCCCTTATAAGGCAATCCATTCCTTTTTGCAAATTTTCTATTCTTGGGAGAAATAAAGCTGAAATTTATTTAACAATAGGGTTGGTATCAGAGGGAAATTGAGCAAGATCTAAAACTCCTTGAACTGACTCTCTAGGCGATCCTGAACTTGTCTTGTGCCTTTTTATCACTCGATTTTGATTTAGGGATCATTTTTTAAAGGTCCCTAAAAATGTATCCATCGAAAGGAAGCCTATAGAAAAAGTATCTAGTTAGTATGTGGTTGAGAAAAAATAAACAAACACCTTCTTGCTATTCCCTCCTCTTCCCCTCCTATACACCAATTGGGCTATACGAAAAAACAGACACACACAGTACGATAAACAAAAAAAAAATCTTTGTTTATCGTAGACACCAAAAAGGAGTATCCCAAACTCCAGTTAGGTGCAAATTATATATTTTTTATTATTTTGTCCTTTAAGGGACACTGAACCCAAATTTTTTTCTTTCGTGATTCAGATAGAGCATGCAATTTTAAAAAGCAACTTTCTAATTTTCTCCTATTATCAATTTGTTCTCTTGCTATCTTTATTTGAAAAATAAGGCATCTAAGCTTTTTTTAGGTTCAGGACTCTGGACAGCATTTTTTTATTGGTGGATGAATTTATCCACCAATCAGCAAGGACAACCCAGGTTGTTCACCAAAAATGGGCCGGCATCTAAACTTACATTCTTGCATTTCAAATAAAGATACCAAGAGAATGAAGAAAATGTAATAGGAGTAAATTAGAAAGCTGCTTAAAATATCATGCTCTATCTGAATCACGAAAGAAAAAATTTGGGTTCAGTGTCCCTTTAATGCAGTAATTTAAGCAAAATATTTGATAAATCCAAAATATCCACTTTAGAAAAAGCTGGTCAGTGTTAAGTCATTCAGTAGTTCCCAAGATAAGTACTGTATGTAAAGATATATCCCAAATGTCCACTATAAGTATTGGGATGTCATCAATACCACTAGGGCCGGTGATGAAGAGCAGTGAGATTGTCCCTTCCAATTAGGTAACAAGCAGAATTGTAATATCTGTTCCCAACAACTATAATATGGAAACTGTGCTGTTCACAAACAACTGATTAGAATAGTTTCTAGAAAAATCTCGGGAGACCTGTGCTTAGCAATCTTTAAAAAAGTTGAAATTATTGGTACTGGTCTCCAAAGAAGTATATGTAAGCTATCACCTCAACTTGCATAAGAACAAGTATATAGGGGAATGTCTGTGTTGTGGATGAGGCTTGCCAAAGATAAGGAATGTCGCGCCTTACCAAAATCAGACACACAGTAACGTAGATGTAGCGTCACCCCTGAAGTAGGATGATAGCAAGCTTTCACTATGTTAAAGTAGGTGCAAGAAAGACAGAGGTGAAGAAAAGGATAAGTCAGGCCATATATACGATTGTGATGCGTTGAGTCCAATATGGCACTCATTCACATACCAATGGGAAAGGCCGCTTAAGGGATCATGCTAGGGTCCACTGTGAGAATTGGGCAATAAAAAGAGGGTCCCCTTCACTGTAGCTCAGGGACAGTGTCGGGTCCAAGGTCACGTGACCATCTGCTTTGAATGGGCAGTCCACTAGTCGAAGATATGCATCCATGGAGGTGTGTCGCAGTATTCTATATGGCTGCTGGTGGGGGAGAGTAGTTTTGAAGTCTCCAGCGCATGTAGAACAAACTGAATCCGCTGTTCTTGTGGGCCAGACAATTTTCATTGCCAAGGCAATCGACTGAGCTGTAACAACAAGTTTATTAGCAATTTTCCAAGAATATTGAAAAAGGCCTAGCTGGATCTCGGCCTCTCTGCTGCTTTCACCTGCCCACCAGAATTCTCTTAGAGCATGCAATTTAAAACAACATTCTAATTTTCTTCTATTATCAATTTTTATTCGTTCTCTTTGTATCTTTTGTTGAATAGTAGGAACCTATGTTTAGGAGCTGGCCCATTTCTGGAGCACTATATGGCAGCAGTTTTGCAAGAATGTTATACATTTGCAAGAGCACTAGATAGCAGCACTATTTCCTGCCATGTAGTGCTCCAGATGCCTACCTAGGTATCTCTTCAACTTCATTTTTGGGTTTCATATACTTTCAAATGGGGGGGGGGGGTTTGACAAATTGTAATTGTTAAATACATATCATTGGTGTTAATATGACCTTCTGATCTAATAACAGCTTCTTGTAGGGTTTAAACTTAAATACTGACTCCAATTTCATTAACCATTGTTAAAAGGGCAGTTTACTGTAAAAAAACTTCTTTGATGCTTTTCAGCGACTTGTTATACGAACTGTGGAGTTTAAAATGTGTGGTAAATTGCTCCTCTGTCTTTTTTTATTATATGAAATAACTATTTTTGCCACTTAAAACCAAAGCACAATCAAATGGTCTGAGCTTATAGGGAGAGCAGACCTCATCTTATCAGCCAGTGACCCAATCAGCAGAAGTAATTGGCTGACCCAGCTTTGTGACTACTGCTGCTGATTGATTCACCAGCAATTCTCTACTGCTCCCAAGTGGTACTTAAAGGGGCAGTCTACTCCAAAATTTGTATTCTTTAAAAAGATAGATAACGACATTACTACCCATTCCCCAGCTTTGCACAACCAGTATTGTTATATTAATATACTTTATAACATCTAAAACTCAAATCATGCTCCTGTGAATATATAGGAGCCTAAATGTGAGGTTAGTTTCTATAGGGATGACCATTTTATAGCTTTGTATTTAAACTGCTTTGAAGCGAACTAAAACTAAACATTGTACCACATACATTACTATGGGCATAATTGACCACTCACACAATTCAGCATGTATCATAGTATTTTTTAAGATACAGCCTTCTACAAAACCCGTAATATATTGTATCTTAAACATTCATACTAATTTGAAGATAGAAAAACATTACATGTATGGCTTTTCTGAAGTTTGCATAGTAAGGGCTCGATTTATCAAGCTAGGGCAGACAGGTGCATACATATTCGCTCCTGTCCGCCCCAGCTCGCCTGTAGCGGGCAACAATCCGCTGCCGTAATACAGCATTGCACACAAGCACTATTTTGCGCTCGTGTGCAACACCGCCCCCTGCCCGGGCACAGCCAATCCGGGCACGAGTTGTCAATCTCCCTGGTCCGACGAGACCGGGGAAATTTGAAATTCTTCACCTAAGAGGTGGGGAAGAGGATAGGAAGCAGCGGTCTGATGACCGCTGCTTGATAAATACTGACTGCAGGTTCTCTTGTGAGAACCTGCAGTCGTAGGGGAGCAAACAGCTTGATAAATCGAGCCCATAAGGTGGATGCTATTTTGCAGCTGACTCTGTAATCACCAAAATCTTCTGTGGTGTTTTATTACTTTCCTTTGTGTGCATAACAATTACCAGCCTATTAAGTTTATTTCCATAACCTAACATGGTGTGCACAATCTAAGTTTGTAGTTATTAAAACGCAAAACATTGTTTTTTTGCCTTTTTGTTTTTATTTTTATAAATATATAGCTGACTCATTGATACTTCTAAATTAGAGACTGGACTGGTAGATTTCTATTAGATTTATAGATAAAAATGTGGAAAGTACTTTTCAGTTCTGCTGTAACTGCAGAATACTAGTGCTGCGTCTTTTGTTTTCTGTAATAGTGCTATGTATTGTGCATTTGTTTAATAGTTATTTTCCTTTCAGATGTCAATGGAAAGCCGCATGAAGATCACTGTGTTCTGCAGCATTCAAATCGGTAAATCCTCTTTGCTATTAAGCAATGCGTGTTTTGAAGCTTACGCCTAATTAATTATTTGTACCTGCCAAAGCCCTTTTATCTAGCATATTTGTATATAAAGTGAACTGTTAATTGCTGCTGCTGTTTATAGTTAAAACTTTATTATGTTGTTTTGTTTGAATGTATTGAATTTATTTTTATGTGATACTTCATAATCACTAACACACACATTGCAAAAAAGATTTCCCCCCTGCAAACCTTTTTTAATTTGTTTAGAATTATTAAAGGGATAGTATACTACAAAAATGATATGCTTTAAATTATTAAAGGAAGTATTTTTTGCACTATTCACCCTGGAACCTTTTGTGTTTTTAATTCCTGCAAAGAGCTTAAACACAAAGTCCCTCTTAGGAGCCACAGAGAATTGCTTGTCTCTAGCAGGAAACAAGTGACCCAATTGTCAGCTGCAGTTTCACAACAGCCGCTCACCAGCTATGTTCAGCTTGGAAGCTGCAGTGCTTGTTGCTCCCAACTACTTCCCGTAGAACAAGACACAGCAGTGGAAAAATGACATGATGTAACAAATTCCTGCACATCAGATTTGCACTAACATGTCCCTTTAAAGTGAGGGTAAGCAATCTTAGCACCAGATGTTTTAAAACTGCATGTCCCATGATACTCTTTAGGCTGGCTGAGTATCATGGGAAATGTAGTTCCAAAACATCTGGAGTGCCAAGATTGCTTAACCCCGCTTTAAACTGAAGAGCATGTTACCCATGTCTATTATAAGCAAGGAGTTTTCCAAAGAGGTTAGTATCAACATAATTTGAATTTCTGAGATGAATATAACCACTAGATAATCAAATGGTAAAAATGGACTCCTTATGAATGATTAAAGTCTTATTCTTTTAGGACAGGGATGGGGAACGTTGGCACTCCTGATGTTTCAGAACTACCTTACCCAGTTGAGGATCATGGGAATTTTAGTACTGAAACATCTGGAGTGTCAAGGTTTCCCATCCCTGTTTTAGGACATGTCAAATAACCTGTATTGTAACTACACAAAGTTGTACCATATTTGTGATCAATTAAAAATATAAATTCTATTACTGTTTTATGAAAACCACAAAGTGTTTCATTCTGTGAGTGCTAATGGATAAAAAAAACTTCAACCTTTTAAAAAATAAATATTTTATGTTTTTAGCACAACAGTTATTCAGTTATTTTTTGGGGGGGTTTCTGGAATCATAAAATATAGTGGTTTTAATTTTTGTTTCTTATTTATATCTAAACATTGAGCAAACATGTCTTTGGGGAATATTTTTTAGCTTTCATTTGTGCATAAGAGATAGTTTTTTGTTTTGTTTTTTTCACATTTTTAATGTGTGCAAACTGTTTAATAAAAAACAAAACTCAGGAATATCGTATAGCAAAAAGTTGAGAACCAGTGCTGTTCAGAATAATATAGTGTACACAACATACCTGCCATGGTTTCATGCTTTATTTCTTTCCTCTCTGCAGAGTTTGTGTTATCACACTAGCCGAATGTCACCCAGCTTTACAAAATGGAAAATCTATTAAAAGCATCAGTTATCGGATCAGTGCCAATTGCAGCAGACTCGAGAACAAGGTTTCTGGCAAATCAAAAAGGGTAAGAAACAAGAAGACTGTTAACCTGCATTGTTGTTGCTGTTTACATTACTGTTTTTGTCTTATTATCAGTTATTTGTAGAGCACCAACAGATTCCGCATAACAGATTTCAAAAATCAAAACTGAACAGTCATTTGTAATCCTGATAGCCCAAGCGTGGCCTCACAGGATTTGGTTTGTGGAGCTGGTCCGAATGCCCTGTTGCCTGCCATGGCCTCTTCCTCTAAGGCCAGACCTTCTGTCTCAAGGTCCCTTTTTCCATCCGGATCTAAAGTCTCTAAACTTAATGGCATGGAAATTGAACGCTTAGTTCTCAGTCATAGAGGATTCTCTGACTCTGTGATTAACACTTTGATTCAGGCCTGCAAGACTGTTTTCTAGAAAGATCTATCACAAAGTTTGGAACACTTACATTTCGTGGTGTACTTCCTATGATTATTCCTGGCATTCTTTTATAATTCCTAGGATTCTTCAATTTCTACAGAATGGTTTAGATCTGCCAGTTCTCTGAAAGGCCAAATCTGCCCTTTCTGTTTTATTTCATAGGAAAATTGCTAATCTTCCTGATGTTCATAGTTTTTTTCAGGCTTTAATCCGGATTAAACCTGTTTATTAGGCCTATTTCTCCTCCTTGGGGTCTTAACCTAGTATTAAAATGTTTACAGGCTCATTTTTTTTAGCCTTTTCATCAATTGGACATTAAACTACTTTGTTGGAAGTGTTGTTTCTTTTGGCTATCTCTTCTAGGAGAGTTTCTGAATTGTCTGCTGTCTCTTTTGAGTCTGCTTATCTGATTTTCCATCAGGATCGGGCTGCTTTGCGGATTACTTTTTACATTTTTACCTAACGTTGTTAACTCTTGCAACATTAATATGGAAATATTTTTTTTCCTCATTTTGTCCTAATTCAAAAAATGCTACTGAAAAATCCTTGCATTCTTTGGATGTTGTTAGAACATCCAAACATTATGTTTATGCTACTAAGGATTTCAGACAGACTTCTAGTCTGTTATTTTTCTTTCCAAAGGGCATATCAACACCTGGCCACCAGGAGGAGGCAAAGACACCCCAGCCAAAGGCTATACATTTTCTTCTCACTTCCCCTATTCCCCTCTGTCATTATTTGCCTTTTTTCACTCTGAGGTGGCAGAGAAGTGTTAGAAGAAATGGATAGTCCTGTAATGGATATTTTCCCTTCAAGAGAGGACTGGGTTTTTTAAGTAGCCATGTAATTCTCTCAATGAGAGTAGTGGTGAATGTTAGCAGCTGGATGTGGCAGGGATTATGCTCTTTGTAACACCTAGCTATTTAATCTAACAACCCCCTGGGGTACCAGTGTTAGTGTTTTACGCTGTTTCCCCTTTTCTCACTCAGGTCACTGTCAGATACATGGAGGAGAGACTGTCACACCTTGAGACGCTGTGTCTGCTCCACAGTGCTGATTCTGGAGGGTAAGTCCTTTTATATTTTTCAGCTGGGACTGAAGCTATAAGGCACAGTGTGACTTTATTTGAATCTGCTAAAGGATCTGGGGACCATCTCCTCCGTAGTTGAGGGGGATTTTAGAGCAGTTGTGGAAGAGTTTGTGTTGCTGCTTAGCTCCTTTGCCAACAGAGCACTTTGTGTATGGGATCTGGCTCATGAGGGGATCTTTATTTTCACGGCAGATGGAAGAAGGGATATTTTTTTTGTTTTTCAGCGTTATGCAGCTGATATTATCTTTGCACGCTTTTGACTAGAGTGGGGGCTGTCTCTGACTTACGTGCCATGTGACCGGGCGCAGTTTCCTCCCTAATCCTGTTCCTGTATATGGCAGAGAATTTGTAGCTGTGGGGAGAGATCGATTGCAGTCCGGTTTGGTTTTCTGGGAGGTGATAAGTACCTCAGCCAAGGCTGCAGGTAGAGGTTCCTCTCTTGGTAATTTTAAAGTTATTTTTGTCTGTGTGTTGAGATCCGTTTTCCCCCACTATGGAGGACACTGACAATCCCTCAGAGGGTTCAGCTATCTCTATATATAATACATGTTTATATTGTGAGGAGACCATGGTCTGCTCCCCTGCACAGTTTTGCTGTATCTGCCTAGCTGATGTTTTAAAAGCTAAGAAGGGGTTTTAAACTGTTAATCTTTCTGGTTTATTCCCTTTGAGCCATCCACCTCTCAGGACTCTATTGTCCAGGAAATGCCTATTCTTGTACCTCAGTCCCCTTTTAACCTCATATCACAAGCCGTTCCCAGCGGCGCACCTTTAACTCCTAGAGGTGGTTAGTTACCAGCGGATTTGCTGTCTCTGCCTCGCTAAACGCCTTGCCTATCTCTGGGAAGCGTAAGAGAAAGGTTAAGCATAGTTCCACTGGATTGGGGGATAACCCTTCTCTCCAGTCTGAGTTGGCTAGTATGTCTCAACTCTTTGAGGATGCGTTAACTTCTGTGGCATCGGAAGGTGAGCTTTCGGAGTCAGAGGTTTCAGAAATCAAATCTCCTACTCCTGGGGCATCTAACTTCAGGTTTAAAATTGAACACCTCCGTTTTCTTTTGAAGGAGGTTTATCTACTCTAGAGGTTCCAGAAACTAAGCTTCTTAAGGAGCCTAAGATTCCAAAATTAGATAGGGTCTACGAAGAAAGGAAGGTTCCTAAAAGTTTTACGGTTCCAGTCTGCACGGCGAACATTATTACGAAGGAATGGGAAAAGATCGGAACTCCTTTCTCTCCTTCAACTTTTAAGAAGTTGTTTCCAGTCCCTGATTCTCATTTTGAGCTGTTGGTTTCCATTCCTAAGGTGGATAGGGCTATTTTCACTCTTGCCAAGCGTACTACCATCCCCTTAGAGGATAGCTCCTCTTTTATGGATCCTATGGAGAAGAAATTAAAAAGTTATTTAACAAGGATGTTTCAACATATAGGTCTCCTGTATAAACTGGCTGCTGCAGTAGCCACGGTTCCAGGTGCGGAAACTTATTGGTGTGACTTTTTCAGAGTTAATTGAAATTAAATCCTTCCTGGAGGACATTCAGGATAAGATCAAGGCTCTGAAAATAGCCAATTCTTTTATCTGTGATGCTAATATGCAGATTATACGTTTTCAATGCCAAGGCCTCAGGTTTTGCCTTCCTGTCGTGATGGGCCCTTTGGTTTAAGTCTTGGTCCGCTGATATGGTCTCCAAGTCTAGACTTCTTTCCTTACCATTCAAGGGGAAGATGTTGTTTGGACTCCATCATTTCCACTGTTACTGGAATAAATGGTTCATTTCTCCCCAGGACAAGAAAACTAGACCTAAGGGACGCCGCTCCTCTGGTTTT